>NC_090025.1:20054829-20390544 GCF_037176765.1 Anolis sagrei | reverse complement strand
GGATTGCAACATTGACAATTCATACTTTGTCTTTCAAAACGATCATGAGGTCAGGGGTATTGTGCTCCAAAACTACTACTACTACTACTACTACTACTACTATTATTATTATTATTATACCTCTGGCGAGGGAGGATCAACCAGCCTTCCAGATAATAATCTGCATTGCTAAAAACTGCTGTGGTCAGCAAGATCTTTCTCTTAGACACATCCTGCAACTTAAGCTAAACTGATCCAAGGCCTGAAAAAAATTGTGATTCCCAGAATCCCTCAGCCAAAGAAGAAGTCCAAATGTACTTTTCCAAACACTACTCTTTCTCACTGGGACATCAATGAATGAGTGTTTGTCCTGGATTACCTGCACATCAGTCCTGGGTAGTCCTTTCCCCCACCAATTTGTCCCCAATTCACAGTGGCACCCAGAGAGGCTTAAAAATGTTTGAACAGAAACAGGAGTCCTCAGCATGCAAAGCACATGTTCTACTGTTGAGATGCCCCAGTTCCCAAAGGAAGACCTCAGCTTGCGAGGAACACAACGGGAAACACGGAAAAGGCTTCTGTCCAGATGGTGCCCAGCAAAGAAACTGCCATTCCTCTTAGGATTTTGTTAGACTGAAAAGTACTTTTAAAGTGAACAGACTCCATTTTCCGATTCAAGCAGCAGCAGAGATAGGGAAAATTCACAGGCAGATAGGAAACTTCCTTTCCAAATGGTATGGGCTTTAGGATCCAACAGCCTGCCCAATTTTATGTCACCACAATGTTGGGACACAGGAATCCCACAGGCACCTAAGATGAAAACTCCAGAACAGAATACTTTTCAGGCTCTTTGAAGAAAAGCTAGGAGAAATAAAATGAGGCCAGCCCTTCAGTTCATAAATCATTCACTTTCTTGGCTGTCTAGCTGATGAAGGATACAACATGCCTCACTTTATCTAAATTAATGATATTTACGAGTACTTTGGAAGATGTGTTATAGCGCAAGGTGCATGTTTCACCAGACATAATTAGTCTACATCAGTGCTTCTGCTCTCAAGCCATTCTTTCCAGCACAGACAGCTTTTGAAAACAAGAAGGCATAGCAACAAGATGCAATGAGCTGCTTTCTTTGTCAGCTGAGAAATGATAGACTCCAGCTAGATTACACCAGGTTTATTTTTAAGCACCAAAGAGAAACAGAAACTGCAATCAATGGGATGGGAGGTGACACAGCATGAAAAGTGTCCAACCCATACCACACACTCCCCCCTCAAATCATCACTCTAAGGGTGGCTTATATATTTATTTATGACATTTTATATCCTGCCCTTCTCACCTCGAAGGGGACTCAGGGCAACTTGCATAATTGGCATTATTCCATGCCCAAATAACAATAAAAATTAAATGCAATTAAGCAACAATTTAAAACAACATTAAACAACATATGTAAACATTAGATGAGCATTGTGCAAAGATACAAAGCAGATAATCAAATAACCATATTCATCAAACCAAGGTCAATTCCCACTGTATAGCACAGATAATTATGCTAGGCCAAAAGCTTGCTCCCAAAGCCAAGTTTTCACTTGTTTGCAAAATGACAGGAGGAAAGGGGCCAATCGAATCCCACTACGGAGAGAGTTCCACAGCCAAGGGACCACTACTAAGAAGACCCTGTCTCTCATCCCCAGCAATCGTGCCTGCAAAGGTGGTGGGACCAAGAGTAGCCTTGCCTGGATTCAACTTTAATTAGTTCGCCCTCTTCCAGACCATCACAGCAGCCAGGCACTAGTTCAGGACCTGGACAGATTCCTTAGCAGCAGGTGGAAAGGATATATTATATACTATTTTAAGCAGTATTCTTGAGTAGCAGGAGGCTTGTTTCTTGAAGTCCCATAGAGTGGTGACTAATGGCCCTTCCACACAGCCATATAACCCACAATATTAAGGCAGATAATCCAAAATATCAACTTTGAACTGTATTATCTGAGTCTACACTGTCATACAATCCAGTTCAACGTGGATTTTATACAACTGTGTGGAAGGGGCCTGAGTGGTCACTAAACATTTACAAGACTTATTTGAAATTTCAGAAGAGCATAAACGGACGGACATGACTTGACAAATGAACATCGGCTGTTCTTTCCTGAAATGCCATCTTCCCTTTTATCAACAAAATCTGTTTTGCAATAGAGAAAGACTGAGACTTTTTGTATCTCTAGAAAATCAATTTGTTCTTTAGTATCTTGCAGACCAGACTTCCATTACTGTTCAACTCTCGCCCTGACAGGCTCACAGTCAAAGCTTAGATCTGCACAGAAAACTATTCTCATTACTCAACAATGATTTGTTGTAGTTATTCACTTCTGTGTTCCCTAAGCAACACTCTATCTGAATTTGTTCTAAATCTGTAAACCTTGTTGCTGTGGTTGTGTGTTCATGTCATTTCCAACTTATAGCAAACTTTCACAGGGTTATTTGGGAGCTCAGTGTGTGTGACTTGCCCAAGTTCATTCAGTGGGTCTCCAGAATCACAATTCAATGCTCACACCAATGCAGCACAACTGACTTTCAGCTGTTCAGCCACTTCTCCTAGTTCTCTGTTTAAGTAATCAAAACTAAAATTATATGTGTTTTTAAATCTACAGCATCAATACTAGAATCACTGAACTGTTAGAAATATTTAAAAATAACTAGATATTTTTCATTACAAAAATATGAATCAAGCACTGAAAGGGTTAAATGTATGCAATAACTCAGCAAAAGCTGCAGTTCAATATAAGCAGGTGTGCCTACAGCTTAGTAGCCTCAGTCTGTGAGAGGTCTGTGTAGAAGAAGGGTCTCATTGTGTTAGTAGGCCTCAGAATGAGAAGGCCTCAGTGTTAGCTTGTCTCAGTATATAGGAGGCATCAGTCTGAGAGAGCCCTCAGTGTGAGAGGGCCTCAATGTGAGAAAGGCCTCAGTATTAGTAGGTCTGATATGAGAAGCTTCAGTGAGAAAAGTCCTAGGTTGAAGGCCATCATGTGTGAAGGGTGCTGTGTGTAAAAAGCTACTGTGTGAAGCTCCTATGCAACTTTGGTGTGAGAAGAGGCTCTGTGAGAGTGAAGCTGTGCCTGTAGCTTAGTAGCCTCAGTCTGTGAGAGGTCGCTGTGTTAGTAGGCCTCAGAATGAGAAGGCCTCAGTGTTAGTTCATCTCAGTATATAGGAGCCATCAGTCTGAGAGAGCCCTCAATGTGAGAGGGCCTCAATGTGAGAAAGGCCTGATATGAGAAGCTTCAGTGAGAGAAGTCCCAGGTTGAAGGCCATCATGTGTGAAGGCTGCTGTGTGTAAAAAGCTACTGTGTGACGCTCCTGTGAAACTTCGGTGTGAGAAGAGGCTCTGTGAGAGTGAAGCTGTTTTCCTGCATGAGAAAGAAGCCCAGCATGGAAACAAAGAAGGAAGTATAAAGAACTTTATTTGTATTATGGAAACCTTGTTCTTGTAATACTGCAACCATATTATCTTGCTATAAAGAAAAACTTCCTATGGAAGTGATAACATTGTTTTGTGTGTTTTGTTCTTTTTATCACTTTGAGCTACTGGTGCTGGGTCACACCGCTGCTAATAAGTCACTCTGCTGTACATTTATGAGGAGGGTCTTTTGTTAATAAGCCCACTCGCCCAACAAGAATCTCAGTCTTAGAGGTGGAAGGACCACAAGGACCATCTAGTTCAGCAAAATTATAATCCAGCAGTGAACCACTTTGCTCATTCTTATGTCTACGATAAGATTGGCCACATTAGTAAGCATTACCTCCTTGAAAAAAAGGCAAGGAGCAAGTTGTATTTTCTGGGAAGACAGATATGTATGTTCAGCAAGAACCATGACTACCTACAGTCTAGGTTTACACCTGAAACATACCAAAATATGTCAAATAATCCTCGAGAATGATATAATGCCTTTAAAATCCCAAAGTCTGAGGCTTCCATGCAACATCTCTATTACAACTTTTGTTGCAAAGCCACAATCTGCACAGATCAATACAGATAACTAGTTACACTGCATTCTTTCAGGTATCCAGGCAAGAAATAAAACTGGCAACAGTCCTAAAACGACCAAAACAGGCTACACTGCAAATCTGAAAGAGTCAAGGGAAAAACAGTATCATACAAACAAGGCACAACTCTTGACATACCATCTTACTTGCTCATAACAAAGATTGCTTTGAGCTCAAAAAGAAAGTAATTTGACCTAATCTAGCTAAGTAGAAACCACCAATATAAGGAAACGGAGAACCACTGGGAAAGCCCCTGCATTAGTCACTGTTGCATTGTTTTCCTTTTAGGTTAACCTAGGTTGTTCTTCAAATATCAGATTCCCACCACGTTACAGCTGACAGTGAAAGTATAATAAAAGCATAAACCTGAAGATAAGAAGATATAGAAATAGTAAACATGCAACAATCACAGGAATATAGCAGAACCAAAAACGGTTGGTTGGTTTCAGGTGCTCAGAAATAACCTACCTGGTCTGCTCCCCTCCCTTTCATGTCCTAGTTGTCCCTTGGTGTTCACGCCACAGGTATAGACTTCCCCATCCTTCAGCAAGAAGATGGAATGGTTCCCACCACAAGCCACTTCCTTCACACTCTTCTCATGAATGAAACCGCTGGTCCGAGGCTCCGGGATGATTGGCTGGACGGTACTACTTGTCCCAGGATATCCAAAAGACCAATATCCCCAACATAACATCTTCTCTCCTTTTAGGAAGTCATCTAGCTTGGTTTCTTTCCTTTTGTTTCCCTAGAGGACAAAACAAAAAAGAAAAGGGAGTTTACGAGAATTGGAAATTGTCATACTAATCAAGGGCTACAAGAAGTGACATGAGCAAAGAAAGTAATTTCCTATCTTAACAATATTTCCATCTAGAAAGCACAGGAAATACAATCCTCTTTCTTTTCCCAAGGAAAGGCCACTCTAGAAAAGGCCAGATTTCCAAATTGCTCAGAAGTAATGAACTGCAATGCAGTTAGATGTGACAAGCTGCTGTTGTTTTCCTTGAACAATGATGCAAAAAGTTAAACGACTCCGGTCCTGTTTACCTCTCTGAACGTATTCTCCCTTACGAACCATCAAGACCACTATGATCGTCTGGAGGGGGCCTGCTCTCGGTCCCACCGCCTGCACAAGCACGGCTGGTGGGGACGAGGGACAGGGCCTTCTCGATGGTGGCCCCTCGACTCTGGAACTCCCTGCCATTAGAGATCAGATCTCACCCTCCATCATGACGTTCAGGAAACTAACAAAGGCCTGGTTGTGGAACGCGGCATTTGACAACTGATTTAATTCTTTGCCCACATGAAGGAGGATGATGAATGGGATTGTGATGGTGTTGGACGATTTGGCTCTTTTAACTGTGATGATAATGTTTTAATGTGTATGGTGCTGATATTTTAATCATGTAATGAAGTGGCATTGTGTTGTTATTGTATATTCTTTGTATGTTAACACATGTTGTGAACCGGTCCAAATCCCTCTTTGAAGGTGAGAGGGTCGGTATATAAAACCTTGAAATAAATAATAAATAAATAATACATTTCAAAAGTTATGCAACGAGGGAAGCAAAATTACCTCAACAATACAATAAGCAATGGGTTGTTGTGAGTTTTCCAGGCTGTATGGCCATGTTCCAGAAGCATTTTCTCCTGATGTTTCATCTGCATCTATGGCAGGCATCCTCAGAGGTTGTGAGGTCTGTTGGAAACTAGGAAAATTGGGTTTATATATCTGTGGAATGTCCAGGGTGGGAGAAATAACTCTTGTCGTTTGGAGGTAGGTGTGAATGTTTTAATTGGCCACCTTGATTAGCATTTAATGGTCTAACAGTTTCAAGGTGTTGCTTCTTACTGTTTGGGATAATCCTTTGTTGGAGGTGATTAGCTGACCCTGATTGTTTCTTGTCTGGGATTCCCTGTTTTTGAGTGTTATTCTTTATTTACTGTTATGATTTTATAGTTTTTTTTAATACTGGTAGCCAGATTTTGTTCATTTTCATGGTAGTTGTTAGAGTGGTCCAGCATTTCTGTGTTCTCAAATAATATGCTGTATTGAACCCTTTTTCCTAGTTTCCAATAGACCTCACAACCTCTTAAGATGCCTGCCATAGATGTGGGCAAAACATCAGGAGAGAATGCTTCTGGAACATGGCCATACAGCCCGGAAAACTCACAACAACCCAGTGATTCCGGCCATGAAAAGATTTGACAATACAATAAGCAATGTTTCCTACTTTTGTCTTTTCACATTAAAAAGTCAAGTCTCTCTATTTGTAGGTTTCTAAACAGAGGCTGGATGGTCACCAGTCGGGAGTGCTTTGATAGTGTACCTTTGCAAAGCAGAATGGGGTTGGACTGGATGGTTACTGGGGGTTTCTTCCAACTCTATGGCTCAAAATTTTGTTGCTGCATCCACAGTGTACACAGCATAGTGCAAAATAAAAGGATAGCAATATTGTCATTTCAAATGCAACGTGACTCTAGCACACGCTTGCATCTTGTTCCATCTTATTTGTATCACATTTCTTATTGCTGGGCATATGCGAGCTTTCCGTATTATCTTACAAACACCACAGTCACAGTAGTTTAGAATGAAAATCATAATTGACCTAAAGTCTCACAGTGAGCTGCATAGCTGAGCAAAAGTATAGGGTCATGTCACCCTGGTCCACATCCAACACAACACAACACCACAGTCTCCCCCTATCATTTTTGCAGCCACATTCTACAATCCATGGCAACAACAAATATATGCTTAAGACAGGAAAGAAAGACGCTGTTGTTGTTTATGCAACATTATGCATACATCACTAGAGACAAGTGGGGATGTGGAGGGTACGGACAGCACCATATGACACCATCCTAATAATTTAAATATTTTTACTGTATTTAAACAAAAAATCTCTGTTGTGGTTCTTATAACCTCAAAAACATTTTTGTAAGCCCAGCTTACGTGTACTGTATATGTACAGCCACGAGGCTAAAGCAATATGATAAACAACTTTTTGAACCTTGTAATGCGCATTTGCTCTGGCCAAATCTGTCATTATTACCCAATTACAATGACATTGTTTCACCTGCAGGCACTACAAGCACATGCTGTGGGTTTTGTTACTGCTATAGTATTATGAAAATTGCAGATTTTGTCATTACATTCAGTGATTTATGAGAATTATAATATAAAAATAACACAAATACAAAACATTACTATAGATTCTATATGGTTTGGTAAAGGAAGAAATTTATGGAGCTGACACTTTGAGTTTCCATGCTAGGTCACACCGCTGGGAAAAATGCAGGATCTAAATAATAACAACATCACCACCATCATCCAAGTTTCCAGTCCCCATCCCTTAAATATCTCCTTTAAAGTTCAGATTAGCATCTGCCCCAGGTAAGATTTTTCTCCTCTCAAAACTTTCTCTGTAGCTGTTTTCCCTGGACAGCATTCAAGGGAGAAAAAAGAAAGTGATGGCCCTTGGTCTATTTTGGTTCCTCTGAAAACTATTTCCTGCAGTGAGCAGAACTTGAAAATTTTATTTTGAGAGACCAAAAACTCTGAATCAGCCACACAAAATGGCCATCGGTCATGCTGGCTGGAGGATTCTAGGAGATGCAAGCCAGAAATGTAATGTTCCCATGCCCTGACCATGATCAACCCACAGATAACATACATTATGTAATGATATAAAGTAGTACACACTTTTGCTTCTTACCCCCTTATTCAATACCTGTGCCATTCGTTTGATCCCTAAGATAGTAAAATAACCAAAAAATGACATGTGTGTAATATAGATCTGATTGTTCTGATTCATCTTTGAATCAGAACCTATTTATTTTACTAGCTTGAGTACCCAGCATAGCCCAAGTTATTTGAAAAATTCAGTTTTTTAATTGTACAAAATGCATAAGGTTGTGAGTGAACTTCAACTCACATCATGCCAGGTTAACACCGAAAAACTCCATCAGTGCTTAAAGTGTGTTATGCTGGGCAAGTTTGCTCTAGATGCAACATCAGTGGGATTCAGTGTGCTCTCTGGCTGTAAGGTAAACTACAACTCCCACTATGGTGAGTCAGTCCCCCCAAACCCCTCCAATAGGTTGAGTTAGTCATGGGGGTTGTATGTCAAGTTTGGTTCAGGTCCATCACTGATGGAGGTCACAGTTTCCATGGTTGTGGGTGAAGTACAACTCCCAGAAAGGAAGGTCAGTTCCCCCCAAACCTCTCCAGGTGAACTACAACACACACACACCCAAATTAAGGTGAATTTCCCCAAAATACTCCAATATTTTTTGCTGGTCATGGTGGCTCTGTGTGCCAAGTTTGGTCCAATTCCATCTTTGGTGGAGTTCAGAATGCTCATTGATTGCAGGTGAACTATAAATCCCAGTACCTACAATTCCAAAATTCCTAGACCAATTCCCCTTAAAACCTACCAGTATTTAAATTTGATCACATTGGATTTGCACGCCAAGTTTGGTCCAGCTCCATCATTGTTTGGGTTCATAGTGTGCTCTGGATCTAGGTAAACTACAACTCCTATAAATCCCTCCAAAGACCTCCAGTATTTTTGTTGGTCATGGGGGTTCTGTGTGCCAAGTTAGTTCCAGGTCCATCTTTGGTGGAGTTCAGAGTGCTCTCAGATTGCAGATGAACGATACATCCCAGTACCCACAACTCCTATAAATCATGGTATATTATCTCCAAACCTCTAGTACGTTCAGTTGCTGATCAATTCTTGTTTGCTGTGTGCCATAGAAAACAATCGAAAAGAGTTAAGGGAGAGGCAGTGGGCAGGGTCATGCAAATTCCACAGCAATGAAGAGAATAAGAAACACTGGAATGTCTGTGGTGAAAGAAACACGTAAAATCTTCACTTGGATGGTAAGCGGAATTGTGTTTGGGAAAGACATAGGCAGGGCTCTTGTACATGTTCATTGTGCTCATTATAACCTGCAATGTCATTGGAGGAAGGGCCTTTGGTGTCCCCTGATTAGTGGGAGCTATAGCTGTTTGCTGAGGCAGGGGCTTATCTGTGTAAGTGGACACCCCAACCCCACACCCACACATACACATATTTTCACTTTTATGATGCGTATTGTGCTGCCACGTGCTGGGCCTGTAATAAATTATTTTTTAAACAGGACGTGCTCTTTGTGCCCAGCGGGGAGCCGGGGTGCCTCGAGTGAGAGGCCTTCAAGGATTTCCCCATACACAGTCTTTAGAAATGTTTAACAAAGTCCTTTATTATTGCTTAGGTCTTCAATAAAACAACAAACACTTCTTGGATCTTCAACAGATTAAACAAATGCTTCTTAACTTGCCCCAAAATGGACAGCCACGTTGCTTGGAGAAGTATTTCTTTCTTTTAACAAGGAAAACTCTTTTTTAACCCCTCCCAGGCAATCTACTGTCTAAGCTTTGCTGATGTGGGTTCTACTACCGGTTCCAATCTGTGTCTTGGGTCCCGAGTAGACCTACCAGTCAAGGCTATGTGGATTCTCCAGCTGGCGTTCTTTGGGTCTGTAAAACCGTTTTCTTCTGGAACTTGAAGCTTTTCTATGGATGGAGCTAATCCACGTCCTGTAGCTTAGCTTTCCACTATAAGACTGAACTAAAAATGGCTCCCTCTCTTCCCATGGCCCTGGGGAAAGGGGCGGAACCAAAACTTAACAATGATAGACAGGTGGATAGCCCTATGATTGCAAACCAAGGGAAGCCACCTTGTTGCAAATGTATGGAACCTTGGAATATATGCAAACACTCAATAGAAAGAAAATGAAGCTGAAGCTCCTGGTACAGCCGTACCAACACATGTATAGATTTACAATGCAAACATATCTGAGGGATTGTTTCCTATAAATAAATGTTTGCTGTCGATTTTATTTTGATTTGATTTGATTGTGTGCATTTTAATCTGCATTTTCAGGCTTGCCCCCTGGTAAGCCACCCCGAGTCCCTTTGGGGAGATGGTGGTGGAGTATAAAAATAAAGTTGTTGTTGTTGTTGTTAAAAGGATGGGAAGTTTATTTACCTTATTTCTATCCTGCCTTTCTCCCAATAGAGCAACCTATACAAACTACATTATTTACAGAATTTTCGGTTTTGGAAAGAATGTGGAATATAAACCAAATAAATAAACAAACAGAAAACCAACCACCCTATTTTCGATGAAATGCTGCACATGTTGCTAGAACAACTTCCCTGTCCTTTGCTGGAGGTTTAAAAACAGCCTCCCCAAACAAAGCAAAACCTATGTCAAACATTTTCTTAACGCTTCCTGCCAGCTGGCAGAGTGTCCAGGGCAACAAATAAAATTCAAGTATTCCCATTCACAAGCCATTAATGCTAGAACAGATTTGTTTCTGTTGACAACACCTTCCTTAAGTAATATACTGCCTGCTCCTTCCTCTGCATGGAAAGTACGTCTTGTCCTTAGAGTTATCTCAGCTCAATATATGAAATAAAATAAGAAGGAAGTCCATCACATCAATGCAAAGCCAATTGCCTCAATGTGCAGGGAGTTACAAACCCAAGAAATTTAGGAAATAACATTTTCTCAGAGTTAGAAGAAAGAAAAGATGAATCCATCTTACCAAAGGCCTTATATTTTGGTTATACTGAGCCAGAAGCATTCCACAGAAATGGAGAACCCAAGGAGACTCATAAACACTTGGTGGAGCGTGGATAAGTGAAATTATGACATTTTGAGTTCGTGGATAAGGGGATGGTACTGTATTACAAATACTACATTGTATTGTCAAATGCTATATTGCAACTATAAGAGTAACTATCTAGTGTTGGGGTTGGGGTTTAATTTATAGCAATTATAAAACCAAACTAACTAACCAACATTTTACAGGCAGAAGCAACTGTAAGTCTGTGTTATTAATCCCCAAATTAGGCACCCCCGGTGGCGCAGTGGGTTAAAGCCCTGTGCCGGCAGGACGGAAGACTGACAGGTTGCAGGTTCGAATCCGGGGAGAGGCAAATGAGCTCCCTCTATCAACTCCAGCTCCTCATGCAGGGACATGAGAGATGCCTCCCACAAGGATGATAAAAACATGAAATCATCCAGGCGTCCCCTGGGCAACGTCCTTGCAGGCGGCCAATTCTCTCACACCAAAAGCGACCTGCAGTTTCTCAAGTCGTTCCTGGCACGACAAAAAAAAAAAACCCCATATTAACACATTGCCTTGGGTTTCTGGGAGTTGAAGTCCAACAATCAGTTTGGAGCTCTCAGAGTGCATCTCCATAGTAGAATGAATGCAGTTTGGTACCACTTGAACTGCCATGGCTCCATGATATTGAATCCTGGGAATTGTAATTTGGGAAGGCATCAGCTTTCTTTAGTGGTGAAGGTTAACCACCTTCTAAAACTGCAATCACCTGATTCATAGCCTTAAGCATTGTCAGTTAAAGAAGAATCAAATTGCATTAATTCTACCTTGTAGATTCACCCATTAAGAAGATAAATGATGTAGACACCTCACTAAAGCTAAGTAGCCCCGGGTCTGATGAGAACTGAAATGGGAGATGGTTTAGGAACACAATATATAAGATATTTATATTTGTCTTCAGTTACATATTTCAGCACTCTTTGGAAGAGAAAGCTAACTATCATTTAAACTGCAATGTGCCTAGTTCCATAGCCTTAAGTTAAGGCAGTTAAATACCAGTAGTATCAAACTGCATCCATTCTACAGTGTGGATGCAGTCCAAGAACTATACAAACAGCAACACAGTGCCACCAACCACAGCAAGCAAATGACACATTTAGATTTGCCAAGTCTAAACCACAGCCTCTTCTAATCTGCACAAAATCTGCCCAGTTTCCCCGGGGCTTTGATTCCCAGCTTTCTAACAGCAGACAGAGCAGAAGGGAGAGGTCAGGCAAGAGGAGCCGACGCATGCATGCATGCAAGCAGCACACGCCAGCGGGCGCACGTACACCCACCATGCGCGCACACACACACACACACATGCACACACACCCTCCTCCTCCTCCTAATGCATGTTTCTGAGCCCAGGGAAGCAAGCAGCATGTGCAGAAGAGAGCACGTGGCTCTGCTCCCATCCCTGCCTTTAGTATGCAGCATCGTCATCACTATCACCATCATCGTTATTATTCAGCCAGTCAGCCAGGCATCTGATGCCTTCTAGTTAGCTTTAGCATCCCTTTGAACCTCCAGGGCTAAGCAGAAAACAAGCTTCCTGAAGGGGAGGCAATGTGACTCAAAAAGGGAAACATCTGCCTTGACAGCCCTTTCCAGGGATGGATTTAAGCATTACGCCTTCCCATCCAATCCTATTTTTACAATATATTATTACAATCCATATTATTGTTGTTATACATTGTAATCACAACTTATTAATATTATTATGAGCGAGCGAGCCAGGCAACTGATGGGCTAAGCAGAAAGCATGTCACACTTTCCAAGAGGGAGGCTCTGTGCTCATCTTTTCCTTTGCCATGCATGACTATTACCATTATCATCATAATCATCATTCAACCAGCCAGCCAGGAATTTGATGCTTTCTAGTTTGCTTTAGAATGTCATAAAGATGCCAGGCCTAAAAAGAAAACAAGCCACGCTTTCCAAAAGGAGGGTCTGTGCCTGTCTCTTCCTTTATCATGCATCATCATTATCATTACAGTTCAGTCAAGAAGCTGGGCATCTTGATTCTAGTTGACTTTAGCATTCCATAGAAGAGAAGAAGAAAACATGCCATGCTTTCCAAAGGGGAGGCTTTGTGCCCATCTCTTCTTTTACCATGCATTATTATTATTATTATTATTATTATTATTATTATTAATTACTACTACTACTACTACTACTCAGAATCTGGTGCAATTGGTTGACTTTAGCATCCCATAAGGATGCCAAGGCGAAGTAGAAAACATGACACAAAGGGAAAGGGGAGGGAATGGGACTCACAGAGAGAAATGTCTGTGATGACAGACCTATACAGGGATTGATTGAAACAACACATTTTACAATTCCCTATTTTTAAAAAAATACCATCCCTGTTATTAAAGTGGAGCCCCCAGTGGCACGGTGGGTTAAACCGCTGAGGTGCTGAACTTGCAGATTGAAAGGTTGGTGGTTTGAATCAGGGGAGCAGGGTGAGCTCCTGCTATTAGCCCCAATTTCTGACAACCTAGCAGTTCGAAAGCATGCAAATGGGAGTAGATTAATAGGTTCCACTCCGGTGGGTGGCACACAGAAGACTGGGCGACTTGGAAGGCGCTGAACAGACTGCGCTCTGGCACCACGAGATGCAGAGCCAATCTTAAGAAATGGGGCTACAAAGTTGAATCCACAACATGCGAGTGTGGAGAAGAGCAAACCACAGACCACCTGCTGCAATGCAACCTGAGCCCTGCTACATGCACCATGGAGGACCTTCTTGCAGCAACACCAGAGGCACTCCAAGTGGCCAGATACTGGTCAAAGGACATTTAATCAACTACCAAGTTTGCAAAATTTGTGTTTTTTATCTGTTTGTTTGTTTTGTTCTGTTAGAAATGTAATACAATGGTATGGTTGCTGATGACACGATAAATAATAAATACCAGCCACATAACCTTGGAGGCGTCTATGGACAACACTGACTGTTGGCTTAGAAATGGAGGTGAGCACCGCTCCCCAGAGTTGGACACGACTAGACTTAATGTCAAGGAGAAACCTCTACCTTTATCCCTGTCGTTATTGTTGTTGTTAATATTATTGTTATACAATGAGATCACAACTGTTATTCTTATTGTGATGGTAGTATTATTTGAAAATGATGCATGTGAAGCTAAACTGCCCACCCTCAATTTTGAATTTGGAGAAGTGTTTTGTTACCTTTTTTTTTTCTTTTTGCAGGTTGGATATTAACCAAGGCAGATATGAGATCATCAGAAATGACTGGAAATTAGGAAGAGAAAAGGGGAAATATCTCCCCAGCCCTATAGCTCAGTGTGCAGAAGTGAGCAAGCTGTCAAAAGTGGGAAGGAGAGGAATACTGGCACCAACATCACCCAAGATTGCCTATTCTCATGCAAAAAATAAAATAAAATAACATTGGGAGGTGCATCTACACTGTTGAAATAATGCCCTTTAACTGCAATTGTCCAATGCGACGGAGTCCTGAGAGTTGTAGTTTTACAGCCTCCTCTGCCAAAGAGCACTGATGCCTCTTCAAAATACAAAACCCAGGATGCTACAGCGTGGAGCCATGGTGGTTTAAGTGGTGTCAAACTGCATTAATTCTGCAGTGTAGATGTATTCTTGGACTTATTTCTCCCCTTCCCCTCACCCTAATATGATTAACTTCCAGCTCCCTGAGCTAAGAACACATATTCCAAAAAAAAAAATCTGAAGTATATGGCCATGTTCTAAAGGCATCTTCTCCTGACGTTTCGCCTGCATCTATGGCAAGCATCCTCAGAGGTACCTCACTACCTCTGAGCATGCTTGCCATAGATGCAGGTGAAACGTCAGGAGAAAATGCCTTTAGAACATGGCCATATAGCCCAAAAAATCCTACAACAACCCAGTGATTCCGGCCATGAAAGCCTTCACCAATACAAATCTGAAGTATTCCTTCCTATACACCAAATTTTACTTTATCCTTTTAGCTAAAAGTGTTTGAAAAGAAGAGCATCCTGCCAAAGGCTTTCATGGCCGGAATCACTGGGTTGTTGTGAGTTTTCCAGGCTGTATGGCCATGTTCCAGAAGCATTTTCTCCTGACATTTCACCTGCATCTATGGCAGCCATCCTCAGAGGTTGTGATCCTGCTTAAGTTTCAAAAGCCATGCCTACTATTTTTCCATCACCCTCTTTTTAATATAAATTTAAGAAATGGTTCCCAGTCTTTTATAAACCTCTGTTGGGATTTTATTTATTCAATCATCACTGCAAACTTGACCATTTCAGCTAATTTAAATATATTTTTAATTTCCATTTTTGTACTGTAGGCATTTCTGCCTTTTCCCTAATGTTGTGCATATAGCATTCTCACCCCTAATATCATATAATACAATACTCTCTGACTTTTCCTGTTCATTTTGGATTTCTTATAATAATAATTACAGAAGTAATAGATTCTGGATCCAGATCTTTGTGTAATTTAATGAATTTTCATTCAATCTTTCAAAGGCAACTTTTGCTTTCCCAAGACACCATGGGCATAAACTTCTGTGCACGGGCCATTCAAAGGAAAGGAAATCTAATTGTGCCAAATGGGTAATGAATACCCATTATTCAAGAAATAAGAACCAGAGAAAAGGGAGATAGGAAGAAATTGATTCTACCTATACCAAAAAAGCATATCTCAAATTCATTGGTTCCTTTGTGCATATCTATGTGCCTTCAAGTTTCCGGTTGACTTATGGCAACCCCATTGCTTTCATAGGGTTTTCTTAGGCTAGGAATACTCAGATGTGGTGTTTCCAGTTCTTTCATCTAAAACATAGCCTACAGCAGCTGGTATTCCTTGGCAGTCTCCTATACAGAACATACCCTGCTTAGAGTGGTCAGGGGTACATCCTTCAGCCCATACCGGCTGTTAGGAATTGTGGGAGTTGGAGTCCAAAACACCTGGAGGGCCAAAGTTTGCCCATGCCTGATCTACACTGTAGGAGCTAATGCATTTTGATACTTTAACTGCCATGGTTCCATGATAGGGAATCTTAGGACCTGTCCTTTGGTGAGACACCAGCACTCTTTGGCAAAGAGATCTAAAGAACTTGTAAAACTACAACTCCCACTATTCCATAGCATTGAGACAAAGCAGTTGCAGCAGTGGCTCCCAACTTGTGGTCCATGGACCACCAGTGGTCTGCAAGAACTAAAATATGGTCTGCACCGTTACTACACCATTGCAATGAGAGTGACTAGTAAAATGTTATTGAAATGTTATTTTAGTATTGTGTTTATATTGTTTTCTTTTTTCCTAGGTAATTTTGTTGATGTTGTTTTGATGTTATGCCTTGGTTTTTATTTTATTGTAATATGTTGTCTGGACTTGGCCCCATGTAAGCCGCTCCGAGTCCCCACTGGGGAGATGGTGGCGGGGTATAAATAAAAATTATTATTATTAGTATTATTATTGGGTTGTTGTAGGTTTTTTCGGGCTATATGGCCATGTTCTAAAGGCATTTTCTCCTATGGCCATATAGCCCGAAAAAAACCTACAACAACCCAGTGATTCCAGCTATGAAAGCCTTCGACAATATTATTATTATTATTATTATTATTATTATTAGTCTTGCGAAACTCTCTTACAGTGCCAAGGCTTATTAAATATGGTTTTCTGTGGGAGAGCAGATGGATGGCATACTACTGGAAGGCATATGTTCTGTATCAGAAACTGGAGCTGATGTGGTCTATGCAATGTAATTTTCTGAATCGGCACCCCAAATAACCAATCCAAATCTAAAGTTGAGCAAAAATTGATTCGTAACCCTTTTGGTACTGTTTTGGGCTATATGGCCATGTTCTAGAGGCATTCCCTCCTGACGTTTCACCTGCATCTATGGCAGGCATCCTCAGAGGTTGTGAGGTCTGTTGGAAACTAGGAATCCACAGAAATATAAACCCCATTTTCCAAGTTTCCAATAGACCTCACAACCTCTGAGGATGCCTGCCATAGATGCAGGTGAAATGTCAGGAGAGAATGCTTCTGGAACATGACCATACAGCCCAGAAAACTCACAACAACCCTTTGATTTAGCCCTTTTTTTATATAACAGTCAATATTTTGCAATGCCATTTTATATCATGGGACTTGAGTATCCCCAGATGTCAGTATCCATAGGGGTCCTGGAACCAAACTTTGCATCCCTTCCATCTTTCAGAACTGGACAACACAGAATTGGTTCGGGAGAAAGCCCTATTGCTCCAGCATTGCAGAGTTTGAAAACAAGAGAAAGTGAAAGGGCCAAAATGAAACCCTCAACCCACAAGTCTTATTTTGCCTGTTAGTTACATTAAAGGAGTCTTCAAAGCAAATTCCAAAAAAACCCACATAAGGAAAGAGGCTACAAGCACTAAACCAGTGGTCCTCAACCTTCCTAATGCTGAGACCCCTTAATACAGTTCCTCATGTTGTGGTGACCCCCAAACATAACATTATTTTCATTGCTACTTCATAACTGTAATTTTGCTACTGTTATGAATTGTTATGTAAATATCTGATATGCAAGGATGTATTTGGACCAAATTTGGCACAAATACCCAATACACCCAAATTTGAATACTGGTGGGATTGGGAGGGAGATTGATTTTGTTATTTGGGAGTTGTAGTTGCTGGGATTTATAATTAACCTACAATCAAAGAGCATTCTGAACTCCATCAACGACAGAATTGAAGCAAACTTGGTACACAGACCTCCCATGACCAACAGAAAATACTGGAAGGGTTTGGTGGGCATTGACCTTGAGTTTTGGAGTTGCAGTTTGCCTACATCCAGGAAGCACTGTGGACTCAAACAATGATGGATCTGGACCAAACTTGGCACGAATACTCAATATATATCCAAATGTGACCATTGGAGGAGTTTGGGGAAAACAGACTTGACATTTGGGAGTTGTAGTTGCTGTGATTTATAGTTCATCTACAATCAAAAGAGCTTTCTGAACCCCAGCAACAATAGAATTGGGCCAGATTTCCCACACAGAACCCCCATGACCACTAAAAAATACTGTGTTATTTGACAGTCTTTGGTGACTCCTCTGAAACCCAGTCACAACCCCCCCCCCCAGGGGTCCCAACCCCCAATTTGAGAAATGCTGTACTAAACAATCAGACCAAAGGAGCAAAGGAGTTGGGGAGGGATTGATTTTGTCATTTGGGAGTTGCCGTTGCTTGGATTTATAGTTCACCTACAATCAAAGAGTATTCTGAACGTCACCAATGATGGAATTGAACCAAACTTGGTACACAGACCTCCCATGGCCAACAGAAAATCCTGGAAGGGTTTGGTGGGCATTGACCTTGAGTTCTGGAGTTGTAGTTCACCTACATCCATTTAGTGTAGTTCACCTACACTAAACAACCACACCAAAGGAGCAAAGGTTAGCTCTCCACTGTAGAATGAATGCAAGTTTGGCACCACTTTAACTGCTCTGGAGTTCTGGGGGTTGTAGTTTCACAAGGTCTTTTCCCCTTCTCTGCCTAATAGTGACCCCCCACCAAACTACAAATCCCACTACTCCACAGCACTGAGCCGAGGGAGCCAAAATGGTGCCAAACTACCGTTAATTATACAGTGTGGATGGCCCAAGTTATGGCACACAGACCTCCCATGACCAACAGAAAATACTGGAAGGGTTTGGTGGGCATTGACCTTGGGTTTTGTAGTTGTAGTTCACCTACATCCTTTTAGTGTTGATCACCTACACCAAACAATCAGACCAAAGGAGCAAAGGTTAGCTCTCCACTGTAGAATGAATGCAAGTTTGGCACCACTTTAACTGCTCTCCAGTCCTGGGAGTTGTAGTTTCACAAGGTCTTTTTTCTTTCTCTGCCTAATAGTGGGCCCTCACCAAACTACAAATCCCACTACTCCACAGCACTGAGCCAAAATAGTGCCAAACTGCGTTAATTATACAGTGTGGATGGCTGCACCCCCAAGTTATGGAAAATCCTTGGGTGCATTTACACTACGCAGTTGACTGACTGCTATGGGCTCATGGGAATTGTAGTTTGGTGAGGCCCCATCTTTCTCTTTGGCAGAGAAGGCTGAAGACCTTGCAAAACTACAACTCCCATGATCCCACAAGACATAAGCAATGACTTTCTCTTTGGCAGAGAAGGCCAAAGACCTTGCAAAACTACAACTCCCATTATCCCACAAGACAGAAGCAATGACTTTCTCTTTGGCAGAGAAGGCCGAAAATCTTGCAAAACTACAACTCCCATTATTCCACAAGACATAAAAGCAATGACTTTCTCTTTTGCAGAGAAGGCCAAAGACCTTGCAAAACTACAACTCCCATGATCCCACAAGACATATAAGCAATGACTTTCTCTTTGGCAGAGGAGGCCGAAGACCTTGCAAAACTACAACTCCCATGATCCCACAAGACGTAAGCAATTACTTTCTCTTTGGCAGAGGAGGCCGAAGACCTTGTAAAACTACAACTCCCATGATCCCACAAGACGTAAGCAATTACTTTCTCTTTGGCAGAGGAGGCCGAAGACCTTGCAAAACTACAACTCCTATTATCCCACAAGACATAAGCAATGACTTTCTCTTTGGCAGAGAAGGCCTAAGACCTTGCAAAACTACAACTCCCATGGTCCCACAAAACATGAGCAATGCCATTTAAAAATGATGCTAAATTGCAAAAATTCTCCAGTCCTGCTTCCCTCCATGCAAATGGGTCTGAAAGCCATAGTGATGGACCTAGTGGGTCCCCTTTCTCCTACAGCACCCTCCCAATGGTTGGGGGTCTCTTAAAGGGACAGTACCCTCTCCCCCCAACCCAGATATCCCTCACCTGCTTCTGATGATGTGGTTCCCTCCAATGCAAAAGGGGCTTTCCAGATGTGCTTCCACCTCTGGCGACAGCTATTCCTTCCCAGAGCCCCAATCCCAAGGAAGTTTGCCTTCCTCCAGCAAGAGAAACCTAGCCCTGCTTGGGTGATTGACGCGTTCAACGGCCTCGACCAATGAGAACCCGAGGGCCTCCCCGCCGCCACCAATCGGAGAGTGAGTTGGAGCAGGGGCGGGGCTAGCATGTGAGTAGACCGTCTGCGTGTTAACCCTTGAGGCACCAAAGCGCTGTTTCAGAGGATTGGTTGTGTTGCTTTTTGAGACATGGCAGTCGACAGACATTGTAGATAGAATGAATGCAGCTCGACACCACTTCAGATTGCTGTGGCTCAAGGCTATGGAATCCTGGGAGATGTAGTTTGGGGAGGCGTCAGGCCTCATTGGCAGAGAAGGCTCAAGACCTTGGGAAACTACAATTCCCAGGATTCCATAGCCTTGAGCCATGGCAATTAAAGGGTGCAATCACTGTAGAATTAATGCAGTTTTGTTAGGCGCCAGCACTCTTTGGCAGGGGGTTAAGACCTTGGAAAACTACAACTCCCATGATTCCATAACACTGAACCATGACACTTAATGGTAGGTGAAACTGCATTCAATCCATAGTGTATGCACCCTTTATTTGCCATGGAATCCTGGGAGTTGTAGTTTTGTTAGGCCCCAGCACTCTTTGGCAGGAGGTTAAGACCTTGGAAAACTACAACTCCCATGATTCCATAACACTGAGCCATGGCAGTTAATGGTGAGTGAAACTGCATTAATTCTACAGTGCATGCACCCTTTAATTGCCCAGGCTCAAGGCTATGGAATCCTGGGATATGTAGTTTGGTGAGGCACCAGCACTCTCTGGCAGGGGTTTAAGACCTTGGGAAACTAAGCAGTTAATGGTAAGTGAAACTGAATTAATTCTACAGTATATGCACCCATTAATTGCCATGGCTCAGTGTTATGGAATCACGGGAGTTGTAGTTTTCCAAGGTCTTAAACCCTTGCCAAAGAGTGTGCATGTCTCACCAAACTACAACTCCCAAGATTTCATAGCCTTCAGCCAGGGTAATTAAAGGATACATCCACTATAGAATTAATGCAGTTTTACTTACTGCCATTAACTGCCATGGCTCAGTGTTATGGAATCACGGGAGTTGTAGTTTTCCGAGGTCTTAAACCCCTGCCAAAGAGTGCTGGTGCCTCATCAGACTACAACTCCCAGGATTCCACAGTCTTGAGCCATGGCAATTAAAGGGTGCATCCACTGTACAATCAATGCAGTTTCACCTATCATTAACTGCTATGGCTCAGTGGTATAGAATAATGAGAGTTGTAGTTTTAAGGACTTAAACTCCTGCCAAAGAGTGCTGGTGCCTCACCAAACTATAACTTCCAGGATTCCACAGCCTTGAGCCAGGGCAATTAAAGGGTGCAGCTACTGTAGAATTAATGCAGTTTCACCTATCATCAACTGCCATGGCTCAGTGTTATGGAATCATGGGAGTTGTCGTTTTCCAAGGTCTTAAACCCCTACCAAAGAGTGCTGGTGCCTCATCAAACTATAACTCCCAGGATTCCATAGCCTTGAGCCAGGACAAATAAAGGGTGCATCCACTGTTGAATTAATGCAGTTTCACCTACCATTGACTGCCATGGCTCAGTGTTATGGAATCATGGAAGTTGTAGTTCTCCAAGATATTAAACCC
Source organism: Anolis sagrei (assembly GCF_037176765.1). Classification (NCBI taxonomy): domain Eukaryota; kingdom Metazoa; phylum Chordata; class Lepidosauria; order Squamata; family Anolidae; genus Anolis; species Anolis sagrei. Next base: position 20,369,286 of record NC_090025.1, on the reverse strand, counting down.
CTGCCAAAGAGTGCTGGTGCCTCACCAAACTATAACTCCCAGGATTCCATTGCATTGCATCATGGAAGTCAAACAGCCATTTAAAAATGTTTATACCCTCCCGAAGGAGACTCAAAGCGGCTTACAATTAAAAGTATAACCACATAATTTAAAATATCCAAAGATGCAAACATATGTAAATATGCAAACATTGAAATATGCAAACATTAAAACATCAATTTATGTGTACAGTGGAGGATTTGCACCCAAAGATTTGTTCATAAAGTGTTTGCCCTTGCCTTCTTCTGCAGCATAGGTTGTATCTACACCGTAGCTTTAATGCAGTTTGGTACCTCTTTACCTTCCATGGTTCCATGCTGAGGAATCATAGGATTGTGGTTTGATGAGGCACCTGCACTCTTCAATACAAAAGGCTAACTGGAAAACTAAAACTCTCGATATATTCCCTAGCATTGAGGCATGGTGTTTAAAGTGTATTATGATGCACCTTTGGACTGGAAATTCCAGAATTCTTCAATCAGCATGGCTTCTGATTCTGTTTTTTGGGAATTTGGGATTGAGAATCCCGAAAGTAAAGTATCTAAGCAATGCTTAAAGCTAAAAGCAAACAAATGAAATAAAATAAGCTTTGCTCGACAATTCCCTTTACTCTGAATATCAATTCATACAGAATGTACTGTGTGGCTGGATATAGGTGAATATAATCCAAAAGCTGGAGTCCGCAGAGCATCCCATTGGAGTGAATGCAATTTTGAAAAGCCATTTCAAAACAGGATCCACATTATGATCGATACAGCACACTCCTTTGGTTTGCAAGCGCTGGAAATGCAAATGCTGCTTGAGCATCTCGTGCCAAAATAGCAGGCTGGCTCGAGTCCTGGAGGTAGACTTAATGTTATCTACTCTCCAGTAATTCAGATTCATCTGCAAATGGATTCTCAGAAGTGCTTCCCATTGGTGTAAATGCGGTAATAATCCACTTGGATTTATTGATTTCCTTGGAACTTGTCAGGGGTTGGATTTATCTTTAGGCAAAGTAATCTGCATCAAACGTTTGATTTCGAGTGTCATGACAGGCTGGCAAATTGTTATTTATTTAGGTTGTCGGTTGTTATAGGTTTTTCGGGCTGAATCAGGGGTGGCTCAAAGTAAAGTAAGCATTTGCAGTATAGTTGATTTTGCCCAGGGGCACTCTTGAGGCGCTCTTGGGGGAAAATAGACCTTGACATATGCGAGTTGTAGTTACTGGGATGTATAGTTCGCCTACAATCAAATAGCATTCTGAACTCCACCAATGATGGAATTGAACCAAATACGGCACACACAACTCCCACGACAAACAGAAAATATATATCAGTGATTGGTTCCCCCAACCAATCACTGATATATATTTTATGTTCGTCGTGGGAGTTGTGTGTGCCGTATTTGGTTCAATTCCATCATTTGGGGGGTGCCAAAATACTGTTTGCTTACCATTGAAAACTACCTAGGGCCGCCTCTGGGCTGAATGGTCATGTTCTAGAAGCATTCTCTCCTGATGTTTTGCCTGCATCTGTGGCAAGCATCCTCAGAGGTTGCTTGCCACAGATGCAAGTGAAACATCAGGAGAGAATGCTTCTAGAACATAGCCATACAACCCAAAAAACCCCTACAACAACCCAGTGATTCCAGCCATGAAAGCATTCAACCATATATTTAGGTTGTTGTTGGGTGTTTCCCTCTTGGGCAGAAGAGGCTCAAGGCCTAGTAAAACTACAACTCCCAGGATTCCATAGCATTGAGCTGTGACAATTAAAGAGGTGTCAAATTGTGTTAATTCAACAGTGTAGATCAGGGGTCCACAAACCTTTTAAACAGAGGGCCAGGTCACAGTCCCTCAAACTGTTGGAAGGCCGGATTATAATTTGAAAAAAGCATGAATGAATTCCTATGCACACTGCACATATCTTATTTGTAGTGCAAAAAACACTTAAAAACAATGCAATAATTAAAATGAAGAACAATTTTAACAAATATAAACTTATTAGTATTTCAATGGGAAGTGTGGGCCTGCTTTTGGCTGATGAGATAGGATTGTTGTTGTTGTTGTTGTTGTTGTTGTTGTGTGCTTTCAAGTCGTTTCAGACTTAGGTTGACCCTGAGCGAAGGCCGGGTAAATTACCTTGGAGGGCCACATCCGGCCGCTGGACCTTAGTTTGAGGACCCCTGGTGTAGATGAACCCTTAAAGCAAAACAAACCTGAACTTTTCACTTTGTATATATTGTGAGACAATATAAAACAGTAATGGGCAAACTTCAGCCTCTCCAGGTGTTTTGGACATCAATTCCCACAATTCTCAACAGCAAGTAGGCTGTTAGGAAGTGTGGGAGCTGAAGTCCAAAACACCTGGAGGGCTGATGTTCACCTGTACCTGATATAGAAATATTATATTGCTGGGGAAAGAGGAAGGCAGCATTACAAGTAGATTCATTCAGGCTGCATCTACACTGTAGAAATAAAGCAGTTTGACAGCACTTTAACTGACAAGGCTCAATGATATGGAATCCCAGGAGTTGCAGTTTTACAAGGTCTTTAGCCTTCTCTTCCAAAGAGTACTGTTGTCTCACCAAACTACAACTTCCACGATTCCATAGCAGACGTATAATGCCATTTCGAACATTATAGGAAACTTAAAATGCATTATTTAATTCTTGTTAATTTACTTTACTCCCCAAAGGGTATTAGGCAATATATGCCACTCAGTCAGAAATCAAAATAAAAGCAATTTGAAAATGATTGAAAACAATTGCCAAACTGTAAAAAGAAATCCCGTGAAAATAAACAATGTTGCAAAAACAAGCATACTTAGAAACTGGATGAAAACATAGCAGCCGGAGAAGTTACAATGTTTGATGATTACCAGAAAGGAAATGACAACATAATACATAACATATGAAAATGAAATTAATCAGAGTGTACTAGATGGTTGGTGGGATAGAAAAGAATACAAGATTGACTGCATTCAATATTAAATCCTAACTTGAACCAGACCCTCTCTATAGACAACTAAAGTTCAACATTTTTAATTCCCAACGATGGGTTCACACTGCAGAATCAATGCACATTGATACCACTTTAATTGCTAAGGCTCAATGCTATGGAATCCTGGGATTTGTAGTTTGGTGGGACTCCAGTCCTCTTTAGCAGAGATGGCTCAAGGTCTTGTAAAACTACAACTCCCAGCATTCCATAGCGTTGAGCTCTGGCAATTAAAGTGGTGTCAAACTGTGTTAATTCTTTTGTAACTACAACTCCAAAGATTCCAAAACATTGAACCATGGCAGTTAAAGTGGTGTCAAACTGCATTGATTCCACACTGAAGGTGCACACTATACAAAAAAACATTGGAACTCCAATGGACAATACACTTCAGGAGTTCTAGCTGGGCTCAGTAACACTTTTCAACAAGTGTTTGAACATTTTATCCAGGCCAAAAAAGTGGTTTCGTAAAATCTACAAATATAGAGACAACTGAAAAAAATAACTCAGTTAAGGCCTATTATAAGGTTTAAAGCAAAACAGGAAAAAAGCAATTGTGAAAAGAAACAGTACCTTATCCAAAAATAATATACTCAAAATTAAACCATGTTGTAGTACAGGGAGAGAAAGAAGACCGAACTAGGTGTGATTCTTCTACAGGGTGGAATTAATGCAGTTTGACACCTCTTTAATTGCCGTGGTTCAATGCTATGGAATCATAAGAATTGTAGTTTGGCAAGGTCTTAAGCCTTCTCTGCCAAAAAGTGCTGGTGCATAACCAAACTACAACTTCCAGGACACCATAGCATGGGCATGGACACATCTGTCGTCTCTCTCCATACATCCATTATATTGAATTATATATAAGACGAGGGTTTCAGCTCATCAGAAGTCTAGCCTTTGATGGGCCTTTCCCTCATTCCAAAAATAGCACCAGGGATACAAGATTGAGCCTGACAAAGAGAGAGGTCATCCAAGTAGAAAAACGCCCTTTGGATACACAGAAAAGAGTTGAAGGCAAGCACTCTTGAACTCACCAGAGGTGAATGCCTGCTGGCAAGCGCCAGGCATGACTCACAGCAAGATAAGGATCATGTGGATATGTGAGTGTGCAGCTCTCTGAGCTGGAAGAGGCACTGGCAGAGTGCATCTACACTGTAGATTTAATGCAATTTGACACCACTTGAACTGCCACGGCTCAAAGGTACGGATTTCTAGAAGTTGTAATTTTACAGGACCTTTAGCCTTCTTTGCCAAAGAGTGCTGGTGCCTCACCTCACTACAATTTCCAGGATTCCTTAGCATTGAAACATGGCAATTAAGCAGTGTCAAGCTGCATCAATTCTACATTCACAGTCTCCACTGTGGATTCATATCAGTTGCAGAACAGTCTGGATCTTCGTCAGCATCATGAAACACAGGGTAGAGAAGTTTAAACTTCCTCAATTGGTGCATCACAACAAAAATGAAGGAACACACACCGCAGATCTTCATGATCAGCTATGGGAGAGCTAGGAAGTGACAATCTAAATCAGGGGTCTTCAAACTTTTTAAACAGAGGGCCAGGTCACAGTCCCTCAAACTGTTGGAGGGCCAGATTATAATTTTTTTAAAAAAAAACATGAATGAATTCCTATGCACACTGCACATATATTATTTGTAGTGCAAAAAAAAACCACTTAAAAACAATACAATAATTAAAACGAAGAACAATTTTAACAAATATAAACATTAGTATTTCAATGCGAAGTGTGGGCCTGCTTTTGGCTCATGAGATAGGATTGTTGTTGTTGTTGTTGTTGTGTGCTTTCAAGTCATTTCAGACTTAGGTTGACCTTGAGCGAGGGCCGGGTAAATGACCTGGGAGGGCCGTATCCGGCCCCCGGGCCTTAGTTTGAGGACCCCTGATCTAAATTATACAAAGTAAGGAAAGAATTAGGATTTGGTCCAATATTCAGGCAGCAGATGATGAAAGGTGATAGCAATGAGCGTGCTTTCCAACCTCTAAATTAGTTGTGGAAGATGAGTTGAAGGAAGAGTTGACACTTGCTCTTTCCACATGGAATGGGGTAGGGCACCATTGCAATATTGTAACAATTTGAGTTTTGGACCAAAATACTGTCTTACCAAGATTCAAATCCCCACTCAGCCATAGAAACTCACTGGGTAACCTTGGGGAAGTCACACTCTCCCAGCTTCAGAGGGAGACAAAGGCAAACCCCCTCCAACAAATCTTGCCAAGGAAAATCTAAATAAATAAAAATGTAATGTTTGTTTGTGGGATTAACAGAACTCAAAAACCACTGGACGAATAGACACCAAATTTGGACACAAAACACCTAACAACCCAATGTATGTCCTTCACTAAAAAAAATTGATTTTGTCATCTGGGAGTTGTAGTTGCTGGGATTTATAATTCACCTACAATCAAAGAGCATTCCGAACCCCACCAACGATGGAATTGAACCAAACATAGCACACGGTTCTCCCATGACCAACAGAAAATACTGGAAGGGTTTGGTGGGCAATGTCCTTTGGTTTTGGAGTTGTAGTTCACCTACATCCAGAGATCACTGTGGACTCAAACAATGATGGATCTGGACCAAACTCTACACAAATACTCAATATGCCCAAATGTGAGCACTGGTGGAGTTTGGGGAAAATAGAATCTTGACATTTGGGAGTTGTAGTTGCTGGGATTTATAGTTCACCTACAATCACAGAGTATTCTGAACTCCACCAATGATAGAATTGGGCCAAACCTCCCACACAGAACAGCCATGTGGGCCATAGCAACGTGTGGCAGGGGGTGGCTAGTCCATAATAAAAAGGATAGGTAAAGGTTTTCCCCTGACATTAAGTCCAGCCATGTCCAACTCTGGGGTTTGGTGCTCATCTCCATTTCTAAGAATGAAGATTATGAGCCATCATTGTCCGTAGACACCTCCCAGGTCATGCAGCTAGCATGACTTCATGGAGCGCTGTTACCTTCCCACCGGAGCTGTACCTATTGATCTATTCACATTTGCATGTTTTCGAACTGCTAGGTTGACAGAAGCTGGGGCTAACAGTGGGAGCTCACGCTGCTTCCCGGATTAGAACCTACGATCTTTCAGTCAGCAAGTTCAGCAGCTCAGCGCTTTAACCCAGTGTGCCACAGGGGGCTTCTAAACCCATAGTAGGTTTGCTGTAAGTCAGAAATGATACACACAATAACAGCAACAACTTTCCATTTTAGAGAAAAGTAGGATATAAATAAATACCCAGAAGCAGCCTATCTCAGATGTGTTTCAAGGGACAAACTTAGAGATTGTAGTCTGTTGAGCTAAAGAGATTCAAATTAACATGAGGAAGAACTTCCTGACGGTAACAGTGGAATATGTACCACAGAGGGAGATGGGTGTCTTTCTCTTGAGAATTTTAAGCAGAGGTTGGATGGCCATCTGTCAGGTGTGCTTTGATTGAGGTGTTCCTGCATGGCAGAATAGGATTGGACTGGATGGCCCTTGTGGGTCTCTTCCAGCTCTATGATTCTATGAAATATGTGGGATTATAATTACCTATAATACCCCATCATCTGTTCTAGATACACGTCAGTAGCATCAATATTATATTGGGTATTATGCAGTACCTACTAATCATATATGAAGTTTGAATAGAAATGTACAAGAGGCAAAAAACATCCTTGCCCCCCCCCCCCCCAAAAAAACCCTTTAAAATGAGCTGAATCCAGTAAAGAAAAATTAGAGCAATTCCATCAACTCTCACTAACAGAATTTAAATTAGCTATCCTTAAGGCAGAAAAGAAACCTGGTGGGTGATTCACCTGAGACAGAATAATAAAATAACAATGGCAGAAAAGTCTGAATCTGAAGAACACAGGCAATTTTGTGTACATTTATCCATTCAAGTATAACAGTATTTGTTTCTGTGGATATGGTTGTGAAGGGGGGAAATAAAGCTGTTTAGGGAAAACAAACTCTCCGCTTCTTCAGTTTGTAAGCAAAGAAACAGCACTTGCTCCAAGAGCAGGGATTAAGACGGGAAGGCTTTATTAGCCTATAAAGTTTCCCCTGAAAGCCTTATCTTCCATGTGCCAGCATCATCACATCCGAGTAGAAGCAAACAAATCTCAACCTGCAAATAGACTGATAATCATTTAAGCTTCAAAAGTAAAACACAACAGTCTTGAGGCATCTTAAAGACCAACAGATGCATTATGACATAAGCTTTGTGGGTGCGTGGACTAGAATCTACTTCATCGGAGATGAATGAAGGTTTATCCTCAGTTGACTGGAAAACTTATGTTATAATGCACTTATTTTTCTTGAAGTTGAATGATAACATTTTGTCCATATACAAGCTGAGCATTCCTTATCAGGAAATCCAAAATCTCCAAAAATCCATCATTGCCCAGATGGGGAAATTAACATATTTGCTTTCTTATATATATATATATATATATATATATATATATATATATATTCTTTATTAAGTTTTCCAATTATATACACATATTGACACCACATATATACACGTATACCCATACATATATATCTTACCTATTGTATATATATAGAAGTATGCCAGATCACATAGCAAGCCTCTATTATACAAAGACAAAAAGATCATAGAAAAGAAAAGAAGTTGCCCTTCTTTCCCCCCACACTCATTCCACCCTCCATGCATACAAAGTACATTCACTCAGAGCCATCTAACAAAGGGACAGAAAATAGAAAAAGAAAACACAAAGTTAAAACAAAGGACTTCCAAATTGTTTCCTAACGGTATAGTTATATGTAGTTTTTAGTCCCCCCATTTCTCCTCTTTATTTGAGGTAGGGATCCTTATTCTGCTTTGACCTGATTGTTTTAGTAATTAAATTTTGTTAATGTTCTTCTTCTTTAAGCAGTACTTTCTTCTGCCCTCCTTCTCTCGTATTCATCTACTGCTCTCCAGTCCGTTTGTTTCATTGGGTTGCCAGAATTACATTTCAAAAAAAAGGTTAGTTTGTCCATGTTTCTAATGTCTAGGAGTTTATCAAGCCATTCTTCCACTGTTGGCATCTGTTCCTCATATTTGCTTTCTGATGATGAAATGTACACAAACTAACTAGCATTTGGGTTGCTGTGAGTTTTCCAGGCTGTATGGCCATGTTCCAGAAGCATTCTCTCCTGACATTTCACCCACATCTATGACAGGAATTCTCAGAGGTTGTGAGGTCTCTGTTGTTATAGGTTTTTCGGGCTATATAGTCATGTTCTAAAAGCATTCTCTCCTGAAGTTTCACCTGCATCTATGGCAAGCATCCTCAGAGGTTGTGAGATCTGTTGGAAACCAGGCAAGTGGGGTTTATATATCTGTGGAATAATGTCCAGGGTGGGAGAAAGAACTCTTCTTTGCTTGAGGGAAGCGTCAATGTTGCAATTGACCACCTTGCATTTTCTTGCGTGGCAGAGGGTTGGACTAGATGGCCCATGTGGTCTCTACCAACTCGATGGTTCTATGATTCTATATATACCCGGCATTGCTTGGGTGTCAATGGGGCCACTCTCCTCTCTTCTTCAGCTCTGAGAAGGCCTACTACAATGTCTCCATGGCAATACCCTGGCAATGCTGGGTAGGCTCTCATTGTGTCTCTTTCTTTCCTTCCCTCCTTTCCCTCAAATACCACCTCCTACTCTTTTCTTCCTTTCCTTTCCTTTCCCTACTTTCCTTTCTCTTCCCTATTTTTCTCTCTTCCCTGCCTTCCTTCATTCCTTCTGTCTTTCCTTCCTTTCTCTTCCTTCCCTCTTCTCTCTTCTTAATTACCCCTTTTCTTTCTCTTCCTCCCTCCCTTTTCTCTTTCCCCCTTCCTTCCTTCCTTCCTTCCTTCCTTCCTTCCTTCCTTCCTTCCTTCCTTATCACCTCCTACTCACCTCCTACTCTTTTCTTCCCTTCCTTTCCTTTTCCTACTTTCCTTTCTCTTCCCTATTTTTCTCTATTTCCTGCCTTCCTTCATTCCTTCTGTCTTTCCTTCCTTTCTCTTCCTCACTCCCTTTCTTCTTTCTTGCCCTTCCTTCCTTCCTTATTGCCTCCTACTCACCTCCTACTCTTTTCTTCCCTTCCTTTCCTTTTCCTACTTTCCTTTCTCTTCCCTATTTTTCTCTCTTCCCTGCCTTCCTTCATTCCTTCTGTCTTTCCTTCTTTTCTCTTCCTTCCCTCCTCTCTCTTCTTACTTACTCTTTTCTTTCTCTTCCTCCCCCCTTTCCTCTTTCCCCCCTTCCCCCTTCCTTCCTTCCTTCCTTCCTTCCTTCCTTCCTTCCTTCCTTCCTTCCTTCTTTCCTTCATCACCTCCTACTCACCTCCTACTCTTTTCTTTCTTTCCTTTTTCTACTTTCCTTTCTCTTCCCTATTTTTCTCTCTTCCCTGCCTTCCTTCATTCCTTCTGTCTTTCCTTCCTTTCTCTTCCTTCCCTCCTCTCTCTTCATACTTTCCCCCTTTCTTTCTCTTCCTCCCTTTCCTCCTTTTCCTTCCTTCCTTCCTTCTCGCCTCCTACTCACCTCCTACTCTATTCTTCCTTTCCTTTTCCTTTTTCTACTTTCCTTTCTCTTCCCTATTTTTCTCTTCCCTGCCTTCCTTCATTCCTTCTGTCTTTCCTTCCTTTCTCTTCCTTCCTTCCTCTCTCTTTATACTTTCCCCTTTTCTTTCACTTCCCCCCTTTCCTCTTTCCCCCCTTCCCCCCTTCCTTCCTTCCTTCCTTCCTTCCTTCTCGCTTAGCAGCAGCCAAGCTACTTCACTTCCTTTCATTCCATTGACATCACAGAGGGCCACCTCACCTAGCCACAGCTAATCAGCTTTGTTATTTTTCTTTCCTTCTGGCCCGGGCCTAAAAAGAGTAGTTTTTTAAAGTCCAAACTCCCAATTATTTTAAGCTGAAGAATGGAGATTATGTGTGCCAAGTTTGGTCCACATCCATCAAGTCATGTAGGAAACTTTGTAGTATATACAAACAAACATACTCTGACTTTTAGATATAAAGATTGTAACTATTTGGCTCAGGTAGGCTTCATTTTAAGTGCTGACCAACAAGGGCACTGGAATGCTCCTTTAATGTTTGCAACCAAAGGAATAGGAGAGAGAGGAAACAAGCTATGAAAAGGCAAACAATTGCTAATGCCTGGGGTAACAAGAACATCATGTCATGACAAAGCATAAACACCCAGAGATAACATGTCAAGAGTTCCCTGTGTTGGAATTTGGTGCATAATCTGAGAAATGTATCATTGCTAGCAGCAAAACCAATGGGCCTGCCAGCTCTTTTATATATCTAAAGTTATATCTAAAGTTATATATCTAAAGTTATATCTAAAGTCATGAGACAACACACAGAAAGCAAGCAAGAGGGAGTATCCGGGAAATAACACTGTAATCAGAGTGTATATATTATAGAAACACACACCAGGACAAATAATAGTAATTATACAAAACTATGGCTGAGATCCGCTTAATGGATCAGGGTATAAATAAATTAATATATTTCAAAAATAAAGCACAACCACCTTATCAATAGATTTGATTTCCACACTTCATACACGGCATCTTTTTGGGAAGTGTTTTGGTAAGTCTTCCTGTGCGATTCTATGATACGTTTCCAACCCGAGTACAATCAAAATATAGGATTTGCTATTATCTATGGTTTCAAGTATACATGAGATTCTTGGAACATGTTTTTCATGAATACAGGGGTCATACTGCATTGTTTTTATTCGTTTGTTGGACTGGGATGGAAGATCTGCCTTCTAGGCTCTGATGAACCATATCATTCAATGGCTGAGACAATCCTTTTTCCCCCTCCTCTGTCTTTCAGGTTGGATCTACATTGCCCTATATCTCAGTATCCCAAATTATCTGCTTTGAACTGGATTATACGAGTCTACACTGCTAGATAATCTGGGATAAGCAGATAATCTGGGATCAGATCCTGGGATGTAGGGCAGTGTAGAAGGGGCTTCAGCTGGACCGATCTCGTAGATCCCTTCTACACTGCTATATAAAATCCAGACTATCTTCTTCAAACTGAATTATCTGACAATATACACTCATATAATCCAATTCAAAGCAGATAATGTGGATTATCTGATTTGAAAATCTGGATTATATGGCAGTGTAGAAGAGACCACAGAAACATGTGAGCTGTCTTGACTATCAGTGAGGAAAGAAGATATAAACGTATCTAGATTCCATATAAATATAGTTAGGAGCCTCCTGGTCAGGTATCCAGAAAAGACAATTGTTTGAAAGACTTGATGAAGGAAGACAAAGGTATAGCAGATCAATAGTAAGGTACATCTAGAAAACACTCTCATAAATACTAGGTTCAATAAAGCTTATTTCTATGGGAAAGTTCAGATTAGAATTATAGTAGGTACCCTACTTTTGCAGACTGTAGGGATGCAGGACCTCCCCAAAAATGGGAAAACCACAAATGTAGAACTTGAAACTTGAAAAAAAATCTTTCTAAAAATCAGAACAGTAGAGGAAGTAGAACTCACTCTTTGATGTATTGTTAAACCTGTGCCGTTCTATGCTAGAACACGAGATGATGCATTATTTCATCCTTATTCCATGTTGTCAGGATGACATGGGATCTTCTGAAACAGATGTTCTCCCCAGTTGGTCAAGCCATTAGCTTCACAGAGATCTGGGTTTCATCTTGACCCAAGTTGATGAAGGGGACCTCAGCCAATGACCTCACAAAGGCATGAGTTTACTAGCTGCTGCCTGTTTAGTGACTTCATAAAACTTTTACTTTTGATTCAGTAGTCTCCTTCTGCCCTCAAAACTTGTGTCCTTTGATTATGACAGACTACATTTCCAATCATTCCAGTGGCCGTGCCTCCCAGAAAATGTAGTCTTAAATCAAATTGCTATTTCCTTTTGGAATCCAATGAATCAATGGTACTTAAATAAGAATTGGCTTAGCATTCAGTATTTGATTCCAATTGATTTGCGTCAGCTAGAATTAGCAACCTCATACCTGCCAACATTTCACAGGTGAAACTAGGGCAGAGTAAAAGTTTTTAACAAGGTATGGTATGCAAATTAGGAGAGATTACAGCAGTTTGCTTTTGCCTCAGCAGACAAGATTTGTTTGTGTTTGTGTGTCTTCGTTGTGTTGTTGTTTATTTGTTCGGTCGTTTCCGACTCTTCATGACCTCATGAACCAGCCCACGCCAGAGCTCCCTGTCAGCAGTCACCACCCCCAGCTCCTTCAGAGTCAAGCCAGTCCCTTCGAGAATACCATCCATCCATCTTGCCCTTGGTCGGCCCCTCTTCCTTTTTCCTTCTATTTTTCCCAGCATCATTATCTTCTCCAAGCTTTCCGGTCTTCTCATTATGTGACCAAAGTACTTCATCTTTGCCTCTAATATCCTTCCCTCCAGTGAACAGTCGGGATTTATTTGCTGAAGTATGGACTGGTTGGATCTTCTGATGGTCCAGGGCACTCTCAGAATTTTTCTCCAGCACCACAGTTCAAAAGTGTCTATTTTCCGTCGCTCAGCCTTCCTTATGGCCCAGCTCTTGCATCCATAGGTTATTGTTGAGAATACAATTGCTTTAACTATGCGGATCTTCGTTGCCAATGTGATGTCTCTACTCTTCACTATTTTATCGAGATTGGTTATTGCTCTCCTAAGAAGTAAACATCTTCTAATTTCCTGTCTGCAGTCTGCGTCTGCAGTAATCTTCATACCTAGAAATACAAAGTCTGTCACTGCCGCGTTTTCTCCCTCCTCTATTTGCCAGTTATCAATCAGTCTGGTTGCTATCATCTTAGTTTTTTGATATTTAACTTGGTTAGAAGGCTCCTCAGTTCCTCATTTTCAGCCACCAAAGTAGTATCATCTGCATATCTAAAGTTGCATGATGTGTTCTGCATACAAGTTGAATAGGTCGAGTGAGAATATACCACCCTGCCGTACTCCTTTCCCAATCTTGAACCAGTTTGTTGTTCTATGGTCAGTTCTTATTGTTGCTATTTGGTTGTTATACAGATTCCTCAGGAAACAGACAAGGTGACTTGGGATCCCCATACCACCGAGAACTTGCCACAATTTATTATGATCCACACATTGAATATTTGCCTATGTATGTAAATGTTGTAATCCGCTCTGAGTCCCCCAGAGGAGAAGGGGTGGAATATAAAGTCTATTATTATTATTATTATTATTATTATTATTATTATTATTATTATCTACACTCTAGAATCCCTGGAGTTGTAGTTTTACAGGGTTTTTAGCCTTCTCTGTCCACCTGACATCCGCCAGGAAGTAGCAGCCAATAGTGAAAGGACCAAGGCAGGGACATCCCAGCTCATCCCGTTTGGGTATCAGCCAGCACGTGAATGACTTAAATTTAGAAATAGTTTTCTAAGATCTACAGAGACACTCGCTGGAACACCTCAGCAAGCGAGAGTCCAAAAGTGGCAGGCTCAAACCCAGAACCTCAACCAATGGCTGATACCAAATGAGAGACTCCCCCTGGGCACACAGAAGACTGGGCAACTTGGAAGGCGCTGAACAGACTGCACTCTGGCACCACGAGATACAGAGCCAACCTTCAGAAATGGGGCTACAAAGTGGAATCCTCGACATGCGAGTGTGGAGAGGAGCAAACCACTGACCACCTGCTGCAATGCAACCTGAGCCCTGCCACATGCACAATGGAGGACCTTCTTGCAGCAACACCAGAAGTACTCCAAGTGGCCAGATACTGGTCAAAGGACATTTAATCAACTACTAAACTCACAAATTTTGTATTTTGTCTGTTTGTTTGCTTTATTCTGTTAGAAATGTAATATAATCGACTGGTTGCCCTGACACGACAAATAAATAGCCTTCTCTGTCAGTTTAATTCCGATGGCTCAATGTTATGAAGACCCTGGTAGTTGCAGTTTGGTGAGGCACCAGAACTCTTTGGCAGAGAAGGCAAAAGACCTTGTAAAACTATGATTCCCACTATTCCATACCATTGAGCCATGGCAATTAAAGTGGTGTCGAAATTCATAAAAAAATCATAGTGTAGCACCCAAAGGCTGCATCTTCAGAAGAACCTTTAAAAGCTTGTGCTATTCTTTGCATGCTATTAAGCACATTTTACTACATCTAACCTGAGCCCATGCAGAAAGTGAATTTTGAATTTATAAGGGCTTAAATACCCTAAAGGCTCCAGATCCTGTCTCATCTTGGATGCGAAGACAGGTCAGTGGATGGGAAAATGCCAATGAACACCAGGTACTATAGGCTATATTTCAGTAAAGGAAGTGTCTTGGGTTATTCCTTGCCTAAGGAAACCTTATGAAATTCACGAGGTTGCCATAAATCGACCCGCAATGTGAAGACACATAAACACATACATATCTAGTTTTCTAAGAAATAGCAACACACATAGGCAATACTAATGTGATTTTGTGTAACTGCCTTTTCCCAAATAAAGACAAGGTCCACGTACATAAGGTTTGTAAAGAAATATATTTATTTACTCCTAAAAAATTAAAAATCTCAGAACAATGCACAAAGGTGAATTCAAGTCTTTGCTTCACAACAACCCTGTGAAGTAAGTCGGGCGAAAAGAAAGGTATGATAAGCCCAAGGTCACCAAGTGGCGCAGTGGATTAAACCCCTGTGCCGGCAAGACTGAAGACCGACAGGTCACAGGTTCGAATCCGGGGAGAGGCGGATGAGCTCCCTCTACCAGCTCCAGCTCCTCATGCGGGGACATGAGAGAAGCCTCCCACAAGGATGATAAAACATCAAATCATCCGGGCGTCCCTTGGGCAACATCCTTGCAGACGGCCAATTCTCTCACACCAGAAGTGACTTGCAGATTCTCAAGTCTCTCCTGACACACACACAAAAAAAAAAACCCAAGTGAACAGCATGGCTATTTGAAGCTTTGAACCCAGTTGCCTTCTGATATGGGGAATTACCTTCTGTAGCTGCAACGCCATACTGATCGTAAAAAAAGCAGAATTGCAGTCTCTCTTATGGTAACGTGTTGAAAAAATAAATAAATGGATGGACAACTTTGAAAGAAGCGAAAGCACACTTCACACCCAAACACCAAAACTGAAAGTGGCACAAAATTAGAAAAATAAATAAATAAACAGGATTGAAACTGGAAGTGCCCACACAATCATATAGTTGTTATTTTCCATCAAGTCGGCTTGGAGCCCTGGTGGCACAATGAGGTGAAACCCTTCTGCTGGCAGGCTTTTGACTGAACGGTCAGTTGTTTGAATCTGGAGAGTGTGGTGAGCTCCATCTGTCAGATCCAGCTTCTCATGCAGGGACACGAGAAAAGCCTCCCACAGGATGGTAAAACATCCCGCTGTCCCCTGGGCAACGTACTTGCAGACAGCCAATTCTCCCTCACCAGAAGCACCTTGCAGTTTCTGAAGTCGCTTCTGACACAAAAAAACAAGCTTTGACTTACAGAAACCCAATGAATGAGTTTTAACAAACTTGCAAACTCAGGATTATACGTTTTCCTTTCTTTCCTCCCACTTCTCACTTTTCCCCAGTAAAGTAAATAAAAATAAAAGTATAGCTAAGTCTGAAACTGCAAAATGGGTGGATGATTATAGGTGGCTATCATTAAAAGGAAATGTTCCTCTCTAATCAGTTATATGAAACCACTAATACAACCCAACACAACTGAATCCCTTCACTTCTGGACCCAGTATACCACAGAATTGCATTGGAAAACCCTGAGATTCTCAGAGAGGTATTCTAACTAGGAATGTGTTAGGTTAGCAAAGGCAATTCAATTGTAACTTCCATAGTATTGCCTGGAGAACCTAGCAAATTCCAAGATGTGATGAGGTGAAAGCATGGGTATGGGTTCTGCTGTTACATGGGGAACTTCAGCCTTCCAAATGTTTTGGACTTCAACTCCCACAATTCCTAACAGCCCACTGACAAAAGGCATATCCAAAGAAACATCCAGATTTCAGGAGAGGCCAAATTTTTCAGAAAACTCTAGAGCAAAAAGGAACATTTTCTTGAGAACGTCTCTGTTGCTGTATCTTGGCAGGAACAAGATGTGACAGCAAGTGGAGGCTTCCGGATACCACAAGTCTGGGTCTGCTTTCCTTGCATCTGCAATTGTGAATATGAATTTTCCCATCCCTTGAGCTGGAATGCGGTTGGTTCCTGTGAGGAAAGCTGAAGAGATAATTGTAGACGTTAAAGCGGCAAAGCCAGAACACATATTTGCAGAAAAGTACTAAACATGTTGCTAGTGAGTGGAATAGGTCCATTTTCTGCTTGAGCTGGTGAATGAGCTCCCAGAATGTGTAGGAACATCAAACATTTGAAAGAATGGAAGTCTATATAAATAAAAATGTAATGTTTGTTGTGGGATTAACATAACTCAAAAACCACTGGGGGAATTGACACCAAATTTGGACACCAGACACCTAACAACCCAATGTATGTCCTTCACTCCAAAAATTAATTTTGTCATTTGGGAGTTGTAGTTGCTGGGATTTATAGTTCACCTACAATCAAAGAGCATGCTGAACCCCACCAACGATGAAATTGAACCAAACTTGGCACACAGTTCTCCCATGACCAACTGGAAGGGTTTGATGGGCAGTATCCTTTGGTTTTGGAGTTGTAGGTCACCTACATCCAGGGATCACTATGGACTCAAACTATGATGGATCTGGACCAAACTCTACAGGAATACTCAAATGTGAACACTGGTGGAGTTTGGGGAAAATAGAATCTTGACATTTGGGAATTGTGGTTGCTGGGATTTATAGTTCACCTACAATCACAGAGCATTCTGAACCCCACCAACGATAGAATTGGGCCAAACCTCCCACACAGAACCCCCATGACCACCAGAGTGGGCCACAGCAACGCGTGGCAGGGGATGGCTAGTATTTCATAAATATAGTATGGCACCACATCTGCTGGAGATAAGTTTCCAGACCTCAAAACTGTGGAAATAGTGGGTTGTTGTAGGTTTTTTCGGGCTATACGGCCATGTTCTAAAGCAGTGATTCTCAACCTGGGGTCCCCAGACGTTTTTTGCCTACAACTTCCAGAAATCCCAGCCTGTTTACCAGCTGTTAGGATTTCTGGGAGTTGAAGAACCACTGTTCTAGAGGCATTCTCTCCTGATGTTTTGCCTGCATCTATGGCAAGCATCCTTAGAGGTAGTGAGGTCTGTTGGAACTAGGAAAAAGGGGTTTATATATCTGTAGAATGACCAGGGTGGGACAAAGGACTCTTGTCTGTTGGAGCTAGGTGTGAATGTTTCAACTGACCACCTTGATTAGCATTTGATGGCCTGTGGAAATAGTATTGAAATGAAGCAGTTCTGGGCCAAGAATATCACAGAGTCATGTTGGATAATCTAGAGAATGCCTAAAGAAATATAGCTTGTCAAATATGGACACATGAAACTATGTTTACTGGTCTTGTGGGTGGGGGGCATACTGTATGTAATACTCGTAGCTATGCACTGAGAATTTGGAGGCTTCTGGAAAACACAGTCTATCAATTTGACTTTTCAAAGTTTTAATAGTAAAAAACTTTGATTCTATGAGATATCCAATGGCCTCTTAGAATAAGTGGCACAGTACTAGGTTTGGCAAGTGTTTCTCAACCTGGGAGGCGGGACGCCTGACTACGAATCCTCCTAACAAAAGCTCTCCTCCGCTGTGATTGTCTGGCCTCTCAGCCAAGGGGAGGGCTGTTTCTGAGACTCCAAGCAGGGGAAGGGAGAGCAGGCATGCTTCAGCACATGGCAGCATGGTTCACATGTGTGGGCAAGGGAGAGTGTGCAAGTCTGGAAGGTGGCTCACGCCAGCAAGTCCCTTCAGGCCATGGAGGTTTTGTGTTCAGAATGATCTTTGATTGTAGGTGAATTATAAATCCCAGAAACTACAACTCCCAAATGTCAATGTCTATTTCCCCCAAAATCCACCAGTGTACACATTTGGGCATACTGAGTATTTGTGCCAAGTTTGGTCCAGATCTATTTTTTGAGGCCACAGTGCTCTCTGGATGTAGGTGAACTACAACTCCAAAACTCAAGGTGAATGCCCACTGAACCCTTCCAGTATTTTCTGATGCTCATGGGAGTTTTGTGTGCCAAGTTTGGTTCAATTCCATTGTTGGTGGAGTTCAGAATGCTCTTTGATTGTAGGTGAACTATAAATCCCATCAACTACAACTCCCAAATGACAAAATCAATCCCACCCAGCCCGACCAGAATTCAAATTTGGGCATATCGGGTATTTGTGCTAATACTTGCATTACAATTCATAACAGTAGCAAAATTACAGTTATGAAGTAGCAACCAAAATAATTTAATGGTTGGGGTCACAACAACATGAGGGACTTATTAAGGGGTCGCGGCATTAGGAAGGTTGAGAGACAGTTCTCTAGGCATTAATCTAAATGCTCTTCCCAATACAAGCAGACCATTTAATCAATTGTATTTACATTATATTACAACTGTATTTACATTAGATGGTGCAACTCCATTTTGCACTTACGACTGGATTTATCTTTTTGTCTTTTGAAAAAGAGGACCAGTGGTATGTATTTGTGTGAGTAATCTAGAAGTCCAGGGTTCAAATCCTTGCTCAGCTATGGAAACCCACTGAGGAGATCTGGGGCACGTCACACTTTCTCAGCCTCAGAGGAAGGCAATGGTAATCTTCCCCTGCATAAACTTATCCAAGAAAGCTCTATCACAGAGCTGACTTAAAGGTACATACACAGCAACATTTAACATTTCTTACCGAGAAAATCCTCCTTCTTCTCTTCAGGAAGATCATGAAACTCAGCCCAAAAATCCTTGATTGTTTGTTCTGTCTTTTCATAACCGGTATACTTTGCATTCTGTGAAATTGAATTTAAAAACGGTGTTCTTAGTCCTTGAATACCTCTTTATATAAACCCTGTCCTTGATTCATACATGACTTATAGTAAAGGTTGTCATTAAGTCTAATGGTGTCTGACTTTGGGGGGTGGTGCACATCTCCATTTCTATTGTTTTATATGCTTTGATGTTTTGTATTTTACTGTTGTGTTGTTTATTTGATTATAATTTGTATTGTTATATTGTAATTTTGTTCAGGCTTGGCCCCATGTAAGCTGCTCCGAGTCCCCTTTGGGGAGATGGTGGTGGGGTACAAATAAAGTTGATGATGATGATGATGATGATGATGATGATGATGATGATTATTATTCTAAGAGCCAGTGTTGTCCATAGACACCTCCAAGGTCATGTGGCTGGCATGACTGCATGGAGCACTGTTACCTTCCCACCAGAGCAGTACCTATTGATCTACTCATATTTGCATGTTTTCAAACTGCTAAGTTAGCAGAAACTGGGGCTAACAGCAGAAGCTCACCCTGCTCCCTGGATTCGAACCACTGACCTTTCAGTCAGCAAGTTCAGCAACTCAGTGGTTTAACCCGCTGCGCCACTGCACCCTTTGACATTGAGTTTTATACTCAAAGATATATATTACGTCTTTAAGCAGGAACAATAAATAACTCGCTCCTGCTGCCCCTGTTCATGCAATCTAAAAACCTGCTCCTGGAAGCTGGAATACCTTCTTTTCAACACAACAGACAGTTACAGGACAGAAGAGAAGAAAGCGTGAACACTACTATGTTTCTAATGTTAGATCCAACCCACTGATTTTACTCTCTATTGCATAACATCTGTTATCTGGCAATCTTTTGCCATCTTGTTCACTCTGATTTCTATTTATGCTAATCTCTCCGCGTAGGATCTATCCCAACTCATGGATGCACATGGATTTAATGAGATATGTAATGAAGCTAAAGCATCTCCCAAAAATGCAAAAGCAAAGTACAGAACTAACTCTCTTGCACACTGGACTTCTTAACACACACATATGCTGCACATAGAACTCAAACTAAAGCATTAAGATGCAAATCAGGAAGGACCTCAATAGAAGCATACCAGAGAATATAACATAATTGTATAGTACATTTCATGTAGTGATGAATCCACCGTACCTTTTCCAATTGTTCCCAATCATATTTTTTATGTCCAAGCAGAACAACTTGGAGTTCAATAGGATGGAAGATTTTCCACTTCCCAGTTGGGCAGCCTCTTTCAAATCCACGCATAAAATCTGCAAACTGCTTCTCGACTGATGCGGTGAATATGTAATGCACATAAGCATCCACATATTGTTTTCTGTAAACAGACCAATAAGTTAATTTAACAATTTACTACATTTTTTTGCTGAAGAAATGAATTTTTTATCCTGTGAAGATTAATTAAAAATCACAACTACATAATCTGTGGCTCATAAAAGACCCACAGTAAGACTTGAATTCTTGATTTCAAGGGTGAGGTTGCAGAAGGGGAGGAAGAGGCAATTGTATCCAATCCTTTGCCCATGTAGGGATTTACCTGAAGGGACCAGCTTCATACAAACCTACACCTGTCTGTACTAAGCCTTACTATATTTTAGTAGAGCATACTTTTAATTAAGTGGATCTGGGATAAAAGTTTGAAAAAGCCCCCTTCAATAGCCAAGATTAATACTGATTTGAGAATCTGGAGGAGGAAGGGTTTTCAATGAGCACAGTAGCATTAATGAATGAAATGAATCCATGCACAGGTAAGATTTGAGAACTTCTCCCTGCTATCCACTAGTATTTCCTGCCAGTGGGTATCTTGTATTATAAGACTGGAAGTTCCATGATTTCTTTACAACTCATAATTACTCCAATACTAAATCTAATTCAAAATGAAAGAGAAAAACTTGCCTGTTGAACTTAGTAACAGGAAGGTTAGCACCATTTTCTTTCAGCTCAACCTCAGTTCTGGATCCTTTATGTTCTTCCACTGTCTAAATAGACATAAAGTTTAAATAAAAATGAAAATTGTTATATATCATGAGACATGCTGTTCATTACTTTTAAGTGCTAGGTAATAAATGCAGTTGTGTGTGTGTGTGTGTGTGTATGCCTGTACCTTCAACTCACCTGGCAACCTATGGCAACTCCACAAATTTTGTATTGTTTTCAAGACAAGAAATACTCAGAAGTGATATTGCCTTTACCGTTATCTGTATTTGGGTGTTTCTAGGCATTGAATGTTTGCCTTTGTGTTTGTGTACGTTGGAATTCGCTTGGGGAGATAGGGCGGAATATAAACACTATTATTATTATTATATTTTACTGACACAAAAACACAGTATGTAACAGCAAACAAGATATATATGCTGGATTTCGTATCACAAAATCACAAGTCAAACACTTCCCAAGCATCTAGGACTGTGTGATGTATTTTTGAATGATGTGCACACATCCAAGTAAGGTGGCCTTTTGCAGTTGGCTGTGATTTTGTCAATGTTTATTGTTTCCAAATGCTGGGTGAGATCTTTTTGCATGGCACCCCAATAAGGATGATGATGATAAATAATAATAATATTGTTGTCAGTTCCTTCCTCTGAAATAAAGCCTATAACACCTGGCATTCCTTGGTGATCTCCTGTACAAATACTAGCAAAAGCCGACCCTATTGAGCTTCCAAGATCAGAAGGAATCTGGTGCCTTTAGGGTACTAGGTGCATATACAGCCATATAAAACCTATAAAGTAGTGGTTCTCAACTTGTGGGTCCCCAGATGATTTGGCCTTCAACTGATAAACTGGCTGAGATTTCTGGGAGTTGTGGGCCAAAACACCTGGGGACCCACAGGTTGAAAACCACTGCTATAAAGGAACATCTCTTCCCATATCAATCTGTCAGGCAATTGACACCATCTTACTGAAACGGTTATGTCTTCAGAAGTGAAGTTGGTGGTAACCCATGAAAACAGTGGTCCTCAACTCTGGAAATTCCCTGACCATTCTTTACTTGCTCTTCTCTACATCAAGATTTGTGCCTTTGGGATCTTCATGGTTGGGTGAGGCTGTCTATAGGAAGAACCAGGACACACATACATATGGGCAGAGGCCCAAAGCCTCCACAGTCGCCAGGAGGATTGCCTCATCTTTTCTCCTAACCAAGCAATCCAGATCAAGCTCACTGAAATAGCAGTATGTTAAGAGTTTCTCCTGCTTGTTCAACAGTAATAGTGATCAAGATGGTGCTCTGATTGTGCTTTTCCTGTATAGCAGGGAATTGGACTATGTGGCCCATGTGGTCTATTCCAACGCTATTATTTTACGATTCTGTAAGATTGCTTTTCAGCTACTTCTACTAGCAAGAAGAAAACAGTAATCTCATCTCTACTGACTAGCAAAGTCCATCCCTGATCACCCAACTGGACAATCCACTCCTGTGTACTCCTTTAGTTTGCACAGAGAGCATCAGTGTGTCACAAGGTGCCCACTTGAACTTTATGGGATTTGTTGTTGTTGTTGTTGTTGTTATTGTTTGTCTTCAAGTTATTTCCAATTTATGGAGACCCTAAGATGACCCTATCGTAGCGTTGCCTGAAGCTGAGAGTGTGAACTTACCCAGGGGGACCGAGGGCCCTTCAACACAGCCATATAGCCCAGAATATCAAGGCAGGAAACCCCACAATATCTGCTTTGAATTAGGTTATCTGAGTCCACACTGCCATATATTCCAGTTCAAAACAGTTAATGTGGGATTTTATTAAGTTGTGTGGAAAGGGCCTCAGTCAGTTTCCATGGACCAGTGAGTTCTAGGCCATGTCTATTCAAATTGCCTGAGCTTTCAATAGTAATTGCTTCTATCAAACAATTTTGTGCTTTACAAAATAGTATTGCTTCTCTATTTTTCAACTATTTGATTTGATATGTCCTTGGTATATTCCCATGCTTTGTCATGGGAGTTGTAGTTTTGCATAGTCTTTAGCCTTGTCTGCTAAATAACATTGATTGATAGCAGTTGAAGTGGTGTCAAACTGCACTAATTCTACAATGTAGGTGCACCCCTTGTTATAATTGATGAGAAGGGAATCAATATCTCTTACCGTGAAATCCAACTCCAGGTTTTCAATGAAATCTTCACTCTGTGTATCCAGGATGGTCTGAAGACTTCTAACAAGAAAAGAAAGTATAAAGCAGAACATGCTGTTAATCCCAATTGCAAAACATATGTCCTTACATGCAATCTTCCTAAGACGATTTTTTTGTTTCTTGTTTACAATGACCACGCTTCCATTGCCACATTTAGCTATTATAGTTCTATTGAGTCAGCACAGTGTAGTAGCTTGCATGTTTGATTAGAAGCCTGGGAGACCCAGGTTCAAATCCCAGTTAAATCATAGAAACCTATTGAGTGAAACTGGCATGACACACTCTTTAAGCCTCAGCAAAAAGAAATAGCAACCCCCACATAAAATCATAGAGTTGGAAGAAACCTTGTAGTTCATCCAGTCCAACCCCCTACTAAGAAGCAGGAACATTGCATTCAAAGCACCACTGACAGATGGCCATCCAGCCTCTGTTTCAAAGCTTCCAAAGTAGGAGCCTCCACCACACTCCAGGGCAGAGAGTTCCACTGCTGAACAGCTCTCACAGTGAGGAAGTTCTTCCTCATATTCTGGTGAAATCTCCTTTCCTGTAGTTTGAAGCCATTTTTCCACATCCTAGTCTCCAGGGCAGCAGAAAACAAGCTTGCTCTCTCCTCCCTATGATTTCCCTTCACATATTAATACATGGCTATCATATCTCAGCCTTCTCTTCTGCAGGCTAAACATGCCCTGCTCTTTAAGCTGCTCCTCGTAGGGCTTGTTCTCCAGACCCTTGATCATTTGAGTCGCCCTCCCCTGGACACATTTCAGCTTGTCAACATCTCCCTTCAATTGTGGTGCCCGGAATTGGACACGGTATTCCAGGTGTGGTCTGAACAAGGCAGAATAGCGGGGTAGCATGAATTCCCTGGATCTAGCCACTGTACTCCTATTTATGCAAGCCAAAATCCCATTCGCTTTTTTGCTGCTGCATGACATTGTTGGCTCATGTTTAACTTGTTGTCCACGAAGACTCCAAGATCTTTTTCATACGTATTGCTGGCGAGCCAGTCATCTCCCATTCTGCATCTATACTGCCATATAATCCAGTTCAAAGCAGATAATCTAGATTTTACATGGCAGTGTAGAAGGGGCCTTAGTCTTTAATACTATATAGACATACACACACACCCCTATATGAGGAACAGATATATCTCATACCTTCCTAGTCTAGGAGACAGCTCCTTCAGATCTTCCAGAGTTGGCTGAACATTTCTCATCTTCTTGAACAGAGCAAGAGGGAAAGGAAAGGCAGCAATCTTCTGGTTATAGAGTGCCATCCCAAACAGGTTCCCAATTAGAAAATATATGTCTTCTTGTGCTGGTATCTAGATGGAAATTAATGATAAACTGAACAATACTGTTCTGAAGCCTCTCCAACTATTTCAGTTTTCCCCCAGGGAAAATTTACTACTGTACAGTTATTTCTAAACCAGCGGCTGGTTGTTCATGTTCCTTTGTTTGTTTGTGTGTTGACTTTTAAATGGAACCACAATGCAGATGAGATAGAGGTGCTCCTTATCAATCAAAAGGCAGACCAGAGGACAGAGATTTAGTCCACATGTAGATAATATATGTGTTGCTAACACTATTCTGAAAATATGTCATCTACACTGTCATTAAAAATCCAGATTATCTGTTTTGAACTGGATTATATAAGTCTACACTGCCATAATCCACTTCAAAGCAGATAATCTGGATTTTATATGGCCTAAGTCAGCTGGAAAGGATTACACACCTGCCAAAATCTCAGGCTCAAAGATTTGGTGTACATCTACACTGTGGAATTAATGCAGGGTGATACTGCTTGAATTGCTATGGCTTATTTCTATAGACTCATGGAAGCTGTAGTTTTACAAGGTTTTAAGCCTTCTTGGTCAAAGAGCACTGGTGCCTCACCAAACTACATCTCCCAGGATTCTGTAGCACTGAGCCAGGGCAATAGTATTGAGCCATAGCCATTTTTTGTTGTGTCAGGAGCGACTTGAGAAACTGCAAGTCGCTTCTGGTGTGAGAGAACTGGCCATCTGCAAGGACGTTGCCCAGGGGACGCCTGGATGTTTTGATGTTTTATCATCCCAGCCATAGCCATTATAGTGGTGTCAAACTGCATTCGTTTGACAGTGTGGATGGACCCAAAGACTTCTGATCTTCAATAGTTTAGCAAGAAAATGCATGGTGATGAAAACAGGAATACAAATATGTTTGGGAAAGGGATTGCAAGCTTTCCTCCCCTTAATGGGTTTTCCCTGGTAACAAATAAGACAGAAAAAACAATGGGAAGACATGGGAAGGCTGCAAATTGGAGATGACTTCATCTAGAAACCTGCCTTAATGAGGCAATGAGCTCACACACATAAAAATCAACAGCGTGTGATTGCCAACAAAAACAGAAGTGACTTGTCTTGTTCTCTTTGCTATACAAAGTCCTAAATTCACAATTGTTCTGTGTTGCCACATTCCAGCCCTATATCACAAGCTACAATTGGAGGACAAGAAAATGAAAAACACTGCAGCATTACAATGGACACTAGCTCTAACAGAGGTGCTTTATACTGTGAAGAAGTCATGAATCTATTTTCAGTTCCACTTTTTTATTTTGCTTTAAATAGCATGTCTCAGGGCTGTTCCATTCAGCCATATATAAACCAGAATATCAAGGCAGATAATCCATAATATCTGCTTTGAACTGGATTATTTGAGTCCACACTGCCATATAATCCAGTTCAGTGTGGATTTTATACAGCTGTGTGGAAGGGGCCTAATTTGCCTTCTCATTTTCATGTCAGTGGCACCGCTATCTTGCTTCTCAAAAGGTTTATGTGCAAAGAGAATCCTTGTATATATGCCCACACTTGTTATGTCAGCATATCTATATAAATAAAAATGTAATGTTTGTTTGTGAGATTAACAGAACTCAAAAAACCACTGGACGAATTGATACCAAATTTGGACACAAGACACTTAACAACCCAATGTATGTCCTTCACTTTAAACAATTTATTTTGTCACTTGGGAGTTGTAGTTGCTGGGATTTATAGTTCACCTGCAATCAAAGAGCATTCTGAACTCCACCAACGATGGAATTGAACTAAACTTGGCACACAGTTCTCCCATGACCAATAGAAAATACTGGAAGGGTTTGGTGGACAGTGTCCTTTGGTTTTGGAGTTGTAGTTCACCTACATCCAGAGATTACTTTGGACTCAAACAATGATGGATCTGGACCAAACTCTACACAAATACTCAATATGCCCAAATGTGAACACTGGTGGAGTTTGGGGAAAATAGAATCTTGACATTTGGGAGTTGTAGTTGCTGTGATTTATAGTTCACCTACAATCACAAGGCATTCTGAACCCCACCAACGAAAGAATAGTGCCAAACCTCCCACACAGAACCCTCATATGGGCCACAGCAAGGTGTGGCAGGGGACGGCTAGTGGGAATATAAATAAAGCCAGAAATAGTAATCCAGAATTTTGGGTGAATCTGCTTTTTAGAATCAATGCAGTTTGGGACCACGCTCAATGCTATGGAATATTGGGAGCTGTAGTTTTACAAGGTCTCTCTAACCTTCCCTGCCAAAGAAGGTTGGTACCTCAGTAAGCTACACATCCCAGGTTTCCATAGCATTGAGCCACTGTTGTTGAAAGTGGTGCCAAACTGCATTAATTGTACAGTGTAGAAACACTTGTAACAATAAAAATTCACATTTTACCTGGCACGGAAACCAAATCAGATGTGACTCTTCAAAATGTGTGAATATCTGACATTTGGGAGCACACAGTTCTTTTATGAGGATGGTAAATAATTCCTGAGACAAGCCTCCATCATCAATCCCAGGTTCTCCTTCAAATTGCACCTGTTGAGTTAAAATCAGGTTATTCATACTAATTTAGGTACATAGGTCATTTATATCCCCACTGTGCAATCTTCTTATTATTGGGCTGCTGTGAGTTTTTTCAGACTTGATTAACATTGAATAGCCTTGCAGCTTGAAATGTGGTGGGTTGCTATGAATTTTCCGGGCTGTATGGCCATGTTCCAGAAGTATTCTCTCCTGATGTTTCTCCCACATCTATGGCAGGCATCCTCAGAGGTTGTGAGGTCTGTTGGAAACTAGGCAAGTGAGGCTTATATATCTGTGCAATGTCCAGGATGAATTCCTAGGGAATTCTAGACAAGAAACCAGCAGAGCCAGTTAACACCACCCAACAAAGGATTCCCCGCTTTGAAGCTGCAAGGCTATTCAATGCTAATCAAGGTGGCCATCTGCAACATTCACACTTGCCTCAACCCATTAAAACAATTTATAGCAATAAACAGCCATTTTAAAATACATAGTTTAAAAATGTTTTTGAGTATTGAACAAAATCTGGCTACCAGTGTTAAAAAAACTCTGAAATCATATTGTCGAAGGCTTTCGTGGCCAGAATCACTGGGTTGTTGTAGGTTTTACAGACTATGTGGCCATGTTCTAGATGCATTATCTCCATGTTCTAGATGCATTATCTCCTAAAATCCCCTTGTGGGAAAGCTTGATTCCACGACCTCCATTATTATGAGCCCTCCTCCGCAAATAATCTGTTTCTTTCTTATCTCGCCTGAGTTTTTAATCAGTTTTTAATCAGCCTTTCTTTTATCCATTACATGTAGCCCGCCCATTGTCATTGTGATTGTGCCTATTGTAATTTTATATTGCCATGTTTTCATTTGTTTTAAGTAATTACGTTGTTGTTGTTTATTGTTTGCGTTTTTGGTTTTATTTTATGTAATTATTGTCTGGGCTTGGCCTCATGTAAGCCGCTCCGAGTCCCCATTGGGGAGATGGTGGTGGGGTATAAATAAAGATGATGATGATGATGATTATTATTATTATTATTAGGAGCCCCCGGTGGCGCAGTGGGTTAAACCTCTGTGCCGGTAGGACTGAAGACCGACAGGTCGGAGGTTCAAATCCGGGGAGACGTGGATGAGCTCCCTCTATCAGCTCCAGATCCTCGTGCAGGGACATGAGAGAAGCCTCCCACAAGGATGATTAAAAAAAATCAAAACATCCAGGCATCCCCTGGGCAACGTTCTTGCAGACGGCCAATTCTCTCACACCAGAAGCGAATTGCAGTTCTAACGTTTTAATTGAATATGATATATGACGTTTTTAATTATTGTTTTGTGATTTTATTGTTGGAAACCGGCCCGAGTCCCTCGACAGAGGGGAGAAGTCTGGTATACAAAATTGCTAAATAAATAAATAAATAAGTTGCTCCTGACACAACAAAAATATATTATTATAAAATCAAACTCTAAAATCAAAAGAATAAATAAGCAACACACTCAAAAACGGGGGAATTCCAGACAAGAAACAATCAAGGCCAGCTAATCACCCCCCAGCAAAGGACTCCCTCCCCAGGCAGGAAGCAGCCAGACCTTGAAGCTGCAAGGCCATTCAATGCTAATCAAGCTAGCCAATTGCAACATTGACACTTGCCTCAAGCAGACCAGAGTTCTTTCTCCCACCCTGGATATTATTATTATTATTATTATAAATTCAAACTCTAAAATCAAAACAATAAATAAGGAACAACCCTCAAAAACGGGGGAATTCCAGACAAGAAACAATCAGGGCCAACTAATCACCTCTCAGCAAAGGATTTCCCCCCAGGGAGGAAGCTGCCAGACCTTGCAGCTGCAAGGCCATTCAATGCTAATCAAGCTGGCCAATTGCAACATTGATACTTCCCTCTATCAGACTAGAGTTCTTTCTCCCACCCTGGATATTATTATTATTATAAAATCAAACTCTAAAATAAATAAATAAATAAATAAATAAGGAACAACCCTCAAAAACGGGGGAATTCCAGACAATAAACAATCAGGGCCAACTAATCACCTCCCAGCAAAGGATTCCCCCCAAGGCAGGAAGCAGCCAGACCTTGAAGCTGCAAGGCCATTCAATGCTAATCAAGCTGGCCAATTGCAACATTGACCCTTCCCTCAAGCAGACCAGAGTTTTTTCTCCCACCCTGGATATTATTATTATTATTATAAAAACAAACTCTAAAATCAAAACAATAAATAAGGAATAACCCTCAAAAACGAGGGAATTCCAGACAAGAAACAACCAGGGCCAGCTAACCACCTCCCAGCAAAAGATTTTCCCCCAGGCAGGAAGCTACCAGACCTTGCAGCTGCAAGGCCATTCAATGCTAATCAAGCTGGCCAATTGCAACATTGATACTTCCCTCCATCAGACTAGAGTTCTTTCTCCCACCCTGGATATTATTATTATTATTATTATTATTATTATTATTATTATAAAATCAGACTCTAAAATCAAAACAATAAATAAGGAACAACCCTCAAAAACGGGGGAATTCCAGACAAGAAACAATCAGGGCCAGCTAATCCCCTCCCAGCAAAGGATTTCCCCCCAGACAGGAATCAGCCAGACCTTGAAGCTACATATTATTATTACTATTATAAAATCAAACTCTAAAATCAAAAGAATAAATAAGGAACCCTCAAAAACGTGGGAATTGCAGACAAGAAACAATCAGGGCCAGCTAATCACCTCCCAGCAAAGGATTCCCTCCCAGGCAGGAAGCAGCCAGACCTTGCAGCTGCAAGGCCATTCAATGCTAATCAAGCTGGCCAATTGCCTCAAGCAGGCCAGAGTTCTTTCTCCCACCCTGGACATTATTCCACGGATATATGAACCTCACTGGCCTAGTTTCCCAACAGATTTCACAACCTCAGAGATGGAACATGGCCAGCCAGCCCAACTAAACCCAATCTTTAGTTCTTTGTAGGAACCTAGAACATTGGCTCTCGCTTTCCAAGGGACTGCTTTCGACAGCACACTCATTCGGAGGAAGCAGTCTGGTGAAGCTGACTTCCTTTCCCAGCTGACCTTGGAGCTGGCGCTGGCAGTGAAGGCGTGCAACCGTGGAATCATGCCGATGCTGCCTCTGGGTTTCCTGCGCCTCTCCGCTTGCGTTCCGCTCTGGAGGAAAGGCTCTCGGGCTCTCTTCTCCACGGCGGCCGGGAACGGAGGCGAAGGCCCCGAGGGAGAGAAGCAGAAGCCGCCCTTCGAGGCCAGCCTCCTCCAGGTCCTCGTCTGCCCCTTGTCCAAGAAGCCGCTCAGGTGAGAAGCCAATGGGCTCCCATTAGAGGCTGTATCGGTGTAGTTTCAATGGTTCAATGCTATGGAATCCTGCTTGTTTGTAGTTTGGTTGGGCGCCTGCCCTCTTTAGCACAGAAGGCTGCAGACCTTGTGGAACTACTCCTCCCAGAATCCCATTGACAGTTAGAGGTATCAAACTGCATTAAAGTCTACAGTGCAGGTGGATCTTGCAAGTTTTTTTTTGTATCTTTTTAAAATGGCATTTCATTGGGTTGCTGTGAAGCTTCTGGGCTGTATGGCCATGTTCCAGAAGCATTCTCTCCTGACATTTCGCCTACATCTATAGCGGTGAGCTTTGTTGGAAACTAGGCAAGTGGGGTTTATATATCTGTGGAATAATGTCCAAGGGCGGAAAAAGAACTCTTCTCTGCTTGAGGAAAGTGTGAATGTTGCAATTTGGCCACCTTGATTAGCACTGATTGGCCTTGCAGCTTCAAGGTCTGGCTGCTTCCTGCCTGGGAGCGGGGGAATCCTTTGTGGGAAACTAGGTAAGTGGGGTTTATCTGTGGAATAATGTCCAAGGGTGGAAAAAGAACTCTGGTCTGCTTGAGGAAAGTGTGAATGTTGCAATTGGTCACCTTGATTAGCATTGAATGGCCTTGCAGCTTCAAGGTCAGGATGCTTCCTGCCTGGGGGGGATTCTTTGTTGGGAGGTGATTAGTTGACCCTGATGGTTTCTGTCTGGAATTCCCCAATTTTTTTAGTGTTGTTTATTATTGTTCTTTATTTACTGTTTGGATTTTGGAGTTTGATTTTATTTATTTATTTATTTATTTATGACATTTATATGCCGTCCTCACCCTGAAAGGGACTCAGAGCAGCTTACAAGATACACGCACACACACGCACACATACATACAATATATATTATTAGCATAGTACAATATCAGTATTGTATATTACTATATTGTACTTATACCATTAAGTACAATACGGTATGGTATAAGTGTACTTATACCATACCTTTTGTTTACTGGTGTCCTGTTGGGCTTGGCCTCATGTAAGCCGCTCTGAGTCCCTTGGGGAGATGGTGGTGGGGTATAAATAAAGCTTTTATTATTATTATTATTATTATTATTATTATTATTAAATTGTATTATTAGTAATATTACATGTAATATAAAATATATAATTATAATATCATATTAGTAGTATTATGTTATATTTCATTAACCCACTGCGCCACCGGGGGCTCAATGTTATGCAAATACTGGGAGTTGTAGTTTAATGAGACACCTGCATTCTTGGACAGAGAAAGTGAAAGATCTAGTGAAACTACAAACCCTGCCGGCTGTTAGGAATTGTGGCAGTTGAAGTCCAAAGCACCTGGAGGTCTAAAGTTTGCCCGTGCCTGGTCTAACTGTACCTAGTGGGGTGTTATAAGGATGCCTGACACATTATTATTATTATTATTATTATTATTATTATTATTATTATTATTGCCACTAGCATATTACATCTTACTGAAAGACTGGTTTGCATACTTCTTTGTCCCAGTACCATATTCTTAAAGAAATGGCAATAGCTGGCTTGACATATCAATATTTGTTATGTTTCCTAGGTATGAGGAGTCCACCAATGAATTAATCAACGAAGAGCTGGGCATTGCCTACCCCATCACTGACGGCATTCCTAATATGATCCCCCAGGCTGCCAGGATGATTGGCAAAGACAAGCAGGAAGGGGAACCTGAGCGGACCTAGACGTTTTTTCTTCTTATAAGAAATCCACAGGTGAAGAAAAATGTTTCTGTCTCTGCCTACGATGACTGTACTCATCCCGGTGTTGTCTTTAGCTGGACTGTTTTATTCGGCCAGCGTTGATGAAAACTTCCCTCAGGGTTGCACAAGTACAACCAGCCTGTGTTTCTACAGCCTGCTGCTTCCAGTTACCATCCCAGTTTATGTGTTCTTCCACCTCTGGACCTGGATGGGCCTTAAACTCTTTCGCCACAACTAGGTTAGGCTGAAATGGGTGGACATGGACTAAAATATGTGCTTTCTTTTTATCTGTCTGCAATAGGATCAGAAGTCTTCCCAAACAAGTAGTGGACTAAACATATTGAAATAATCATCCACACAAGCGAATAGAAAACTTGCTTTTACCCTTCCAACTCTAGCAAACCTAGTTCCAAACCAAATCCATAGGAATGATGATGGATCATACAGATAAGGTGGATGAAACACACTGTAATTTCACGAGCTATCTGCTTTGCCCACAAGAAAGTGACTACATTTCCATCTTTGGACCTGTATAGTCAACCCTGTGCAGAAATATACCATGGTAGAATTTTAAAGTGTTGCCAGATGCTTTCAAGCCGTTTTCACAGTTCCTTGGAAGAATGGCATTTAGTGCAGAATAATACTTGATGACACCCTAAATGGATTTTCTGTCATGGCGCTATTGTGTTTCCAGGATGTCTTTTAACATTGTTGGACATGGTGATAATAGTACTCAGGATTTTGCTTTCATTAAATTGCACTGTTTTCTACCCATAGCTTTTATGCTTGAATGAGTGATATTAACAGATTGTGATCAAAACAGAATTATAAGGAAACCGAAAGCAATTATTTCCCACTAATAAAGCAACTGAAAAACCAGGTAGATATGTTATTATTTTTTTGCTCAATGCTTTATTTGGATTTTCACCTTAAAGGGGATAATCCCCTTACCTACAATTTTTGTGCCATACTAATCTGGCTCCAGAGGGGTTTTCCAGGCATTCAGAACTGGATTTATAGGGGTGAGGGTTGCAGCGAGAATGGGTTTTGCCCTTGTAGTTCCACTAAATAATATCCAGCATTAGAGTCAGCCCAGAGGTTGTTTTTAAAAATGGCAATACACATTTGTTCTGCTGATGAGTGCCTCCCTCCAGTTTATGGCAGTTCTTAAGGGATTTTTTGACAGATTTTGATCACAGACCCTCTTTGTATTAAACTTCCTATGAGGCTAAGAAAATGACAAGGTCACCCTGTGAGTTTCCATGGCGGCCCAGGGAATCAAACTCTTTTCTTCAGTGCTAGTCCAATGATCAAAGTACTAGACCATGTTACTAGTAAGGTAAAGGTTTCCCCTGACATTAAGTCTAATTGTGTCTGACTCTAGGGAGAGGTGCTCATCTCCATCTCTAAACTGAAGAGCTAGCGTTGTCCGTAGACACCTCCAAGGTCATGTGGCAAATATGACTGCATGGAATGCCATTACCTTCCCATAGAAGTGGTACCTATTGATCTACTCACATTTGCATGTTTTCAAACTGCTATGTTGGCAGAAGCTAGGCCTAACAGAGGGAGCTCACCCCACTTCCCAGATCCAAACCACCAACCTTTCAGTCAGCAAGTTCAGCAGCTCAGCGGTTTAATCCGCTGTGCCACCAAGAGACCCTCAGACCATGTTAGTCAGGTATAACATATCCCTAACTGGACATTGAGCTTCACTTACATTAAATGCCGAAGTCACCACCTTTCTGTAAGTTGCTTTTGTTATTCAAGACTCTATGTGATTTGGTTGAATTGTTAATGGTCAGCCTATATTATGGTATTGGCCACTGAATTTTGGCCTGTAAACCGCCTTGAGTTGTCTGCGGCCTGAGAAAGGCGGTATACAAATACAGTAAATAAATAATAATAAATATTACTTGTTAAAAAATTATGAATTATTGCAAGTAACCTCAAGATTACACACCATCAAAGTGCTCCTTTCCATTACAATTGTTTACCGTAGATATACCAGCATTCTAATGCCATATAAATTGGGAAGAGAAACTGCATATTGTCAGTTATATAGAAATGTGCGCAGGGAGGCAGGACATTGGAAAAACTCATTGTTTTGGTGTATATATGTAATTCAGACTGCCATGCTCTCCATCTGTTGGCTTCAACTCTTGCTGTCTTTAGGAATGCCTCTGATAATGTGTGATGGGATTTGTAGTTCAACATATTTGACAGGCACCCGTTTGGAGATGTCTAGTTTACTAGAAGACTTAATTTGACACTCTGGTCTCCAATACAACTAAAATTAACTTCACTTTTTTCCCCTCTGAATTTAATCATGTGTGATTTACATTAGTTATAACAAAGGAGGCAGTATCACATGTTGTGATACTGAGCTTAACAAGATTTCGTTTCCCAAAAAACTCAAAAAAGGGCATGGGTATATATAATGGTACTTTTCTGAATTTCAGATGAGCCTTACCACAACACAATTAGAGGTATAAAACTGAGTATCTTACTTTAAGAAACCGCTGAAACCAGTTTGATGGGGCACTTCTTATACACTGCCACGTATCCTGCATCAAATGTTGCCTTCTAACGTGCAGCTTGCTGACAATGCCAGGGTTGTTCTGTGAGGACACACATATTAGGTCACAGGACTGTGATAAGTATTTTACAGTCATACCTTGCAATTTTTGATTCACTTACCAAGCTGCAGTCAAGATTCAAGCTCAAACAGCATAGTGTATGCAGAAGA
The DNA here is from genome assembly GCF_037176765.1 of Anolis sagrei. NCBI lineage: Eukaryota > Metazoa > Chordata > Lepidosauria > Squamata > Anolidae > Anolis > Anolis sagrei. Next base: position 20,334,569 of record NC_090025.1, on the reverse strand, counting down.
ATCTTATCTTCCAACTCAAAGATGCAAGGGAAGCAGATGAGTACATCACAAGCAAACTGAAATGACAAAGCAGTAGTTTACAGTATAAAATTGCTAACTTTCAAATCTGATACTGAAAAGTCTACAGTTTTACTAAATTGTTAACCCGTTTCATGTATTCCATGGTTAAAGAAAAGTATGAGAAGGTGTGGAAGAACCGAGAATTTTGCAGAAATTAAAAGAAATAAGGAAAATGCCTGGTGGTACTGATAGAGGACACATGAAACAGGACAATATGAATAATGGTATGAAATGTGAAACAGGATGGTAGAACAGTATGATGGAGCGAAGGCCAAAATGTACACTCAGCCCCCTTCTACACTGCCATATAAAATCCACATTATCTGCTTTGAACTGGTTTATATGGCAGTGTAGACTCAGATAATCCAGTTCAAAGCAGATAATGTGAGTTTTTTGTTTTGATAACCTGGATTATCTGGGAGTGGAGAAGGGGCCTGAGTTGAATGAAGAAGTTTCATGCTCCATTGACTTGCATGCAGGTTGCTTGCTTAAACACATACTGTTTTGCCAGAGCACAACAATGCTTCTGTCTCTCTCCTCAGTGGATTTCAGATTTTCAGTGAAAACGAGGGATAAAATCTATTTCACTTTCCAAATACCTAAGAACACTTGTACTGAAGGTCATTAATATCTTCCTTGGACTCTATTTTATAAAACAGTCTATAGAATAGATATCTCCTGGGCTAGAATCCTAGAGTTGGAAGAGACCACGAAGGGATATACAGTCCAACTCCATTCTGCCATATAGGAACATAAATCAGAGCACTCCTGACAGATGACCATCTACTTTAAAACCTCTAGAGCAGTGTTTCTCAACCGGTGGTTGGGAACCCTGGTGGGGGGTTCACAAGGGAGTGTCAGAGGGTTCACCAAAAACCATCACAAAACAGTATTTTTTGTTGGTCACAGGGGGCTCTGTGTGTGAAGTTTGGCTCAATTCTATTGTTGGTGGTGTTCAGAATATTCTTTGACTGTAGGTGAACTATAAATCCCAGTAACTACAATTTCCAAATGTCAAGGTCTATTTTCCTCAAACTCCACCAGTGTTCACATTTGGGCATGTTGAGTATCTGTGCCAAGTTTGGTCCATGGCAATCATTGTTTGAGTGCACAGTGCTCTCTGGATGTAGGTGAACTACAACTCCAAAACTCAAGGTCAACACCCACCAAACCCTTCCAGTATTTTCTGTTGGTCATGGGAGTTCTTTGTGCCAAGTTTAGTTCAATTCCATCATTGGTGGAGTACAAAATGCTCTTTGATTGTAGGTTAACTATAAATCCCAGCAACTACAACTCCCAAATGACAAAATCAATCCCTCCCAGTCCCACCAGTATTCAAGTTTGGGCATATTGAGTATTTGTGCCAAATTTGGTCCAGTGAATGAAAATATGTCCTGCATATCAGATATTTACATTATGATTCATAACAGTAGCAAAATTACAGTTATGGAGTAGTAATGAAAATAATTTTATGGCTGGGGGTTTCACCACAACATGAGAAACTGTATTGAGGTGTCACGGCATTAGGAAGGTTGAGAACCACTGCTCTAGAGAAGGAGATAACCACATTCGGAGGCAGCTTATTCCAGTGTTGAACAGCTGTTACAGTCAGATTGAAGTGACATAATTTCAGCCAGAAAGACAAAACGTTTCTTCAGATTAGAACACCTAGGCTTTTTAGTCATTGCAGGAATACCTGCATATGGTGGCCCTAATCAAGATGCTTCTTGGCAAATAGCATTCGAGTCTCTTGTAGGAAAGGGGTAGCAAAGTAAAAGCATGTTAAATGGGAAGAAAAATTCATGCTGAGATAAACATGGAAAGGCAAGACAGCTAATCAGTTAATGACACCAGAGAGACTAGAGCATGACAAAATACAGAGCAAGTAATCCCTACCTTGAGTTCATCTCCCTTTGAAGTAAGTCTTCGGATCAGCTGCTCCAAAGTTGTACAAGAGAAAACAGAGAAAAAAACAATATTTTGAAACACTTTCAGTGAAACAATATTTCCCTTTCGCGACATAGATGGCCAACTTTCTAATAGCTTTGGGTACATCTACATAAAGGGGTCGTGGTAGCTCAGTGAGTTAAACTGCTAGCTGCAGAAGAACTTGCTGACCAGAATGTTGGCAGTTCATGTCAGGGTGAACTTCTGCTGTCAGCCCCAACTTCTGCCTACCTAGCAGTTTGAAAACATGTAATGTGAGTAGATTAATAGGTACCGCCTCAGCAAGAAGCAAAAGGCTCCCTGCAGCCATGCCGGCAAAACATGACCAGGAGGGTCTATGGACAACAGGCTTCTCAGCATGGAAAATGGAACAAGAGCACCTCTATATGACTAGGGCTGAGCATCATCTCCAGACGCCGGAGATGGAAAGGGAAACCTTTGCCTTTGTTTGTGTATTGTATGTCATTGTTCGGTGGCCCCCGGTGGAGCAGTGGGTTAAACCGCTGAGCTGCTAAACTTGTTGACCAAAAGGTCACAGGTTCCAATTTGAGGGGCAGTGTGAGCTTCCACTGTCAGCCCCAGCTTCTGCCAACCTAGCAGTTCGAAAACATGCAAATTTGAGTAGATCAATAGGTGCCGCTCCGGCAGGAAGGTAACGGCAGTCCATGCAGTCATGTTGGCCACATGACCTTGGAAGTGTCTACGGACAACGCTGGCTATTCGGCTTAGAAATGGAGATGAGCACCAACCCCCAGAGTCAGACACAACTGGACTTAATGTCAGGGAAAAACCTTTACCTTTATGTCATTGTTCACTGTATAAAAAGGCATTGAATGTTTGCCTATATATGTGTATACTGTAATCCCCTCAGGGAGATAGAGTGGAACATAAGTAAATGTATTATTATTTTATTACATCGTAGAAGTAATGCATATTAGCATTGCTATCACTGCTGGCCTCGGTATTGTGGATATTCATATTTATTTTTGTTTTAGTGGTCTGGGAAAGTTTGAGATGTTAGAAATGGCATTTTTGGAAAGTTTCACCTAGATACTGGTATTTACAGTCATAGTTGTTGTATGCCTTCAAGTCATTTTCAACTTATTGAGACCCAAAGGAAACCTTATTATGAGGTGATTCATCCAAAACCATGTGTGACTCACCCAGAGTCACTTATTGGGTTTCCAAGATCGAGTGGAGAATCTAACCCTGGTCTTCAGAGTCATAGTCCAGTGCTCAAACCACTACACACACTGGCTCACTAATATTTATAATACAGTGGAATAAATCTGAATTTGAAGAATAAAAAACAGGAGGAAATGACACTTGACTCCTAAAGGTAAGAACAACTTCAATTGCTACTTACTTGTTCCTCGTTCCATATATTATTCATACTTGGAGGAGTCAGCATTCTTTTTAATTCAGGAATGTAAAAGTTGCTTTCTTGGATTCTGAAGTTGGTCTTGCAATTTACCTGAATTTATGAATGCAAACAAAGATTAACAGGATATATGTGGAACTTGCTGCAAAATACTGTGGTTCGGTAGTAACAGTACAATGGAAGACAAAATCAGCGAGACAACCTTAAAGAAACTGCCTCATTTTCAAAAATGCCCAATTTTTAAAAAAATCAGAGTTATGTTTCTATCAATCTGAAAGGAGCATGTGTAATTCCCTCACTGCTGCTTATTTTAAAGTCAACCTGACAGACAGTTATTGGCTTGTGGTCACATTGTGAGCTTCATGATTTTGCAAAAGCCAGTTTATTTATTTACAGTATTTATATTCAGCCCTTCTCACCCTGCCGGGGATTCAGGGCGGATTACAATGCACATATACATGGCAAACATTCAATGCCATTAGGCACACAACATATATAGACAGACACAGAGGCAATTTAACATTCCAGCTTCAGCTTCATGAGGGTATGCTCAATTCCAGCCACCAAGGGAGCTGTCACTTCACAGCCCACTTGTGACACCGGGTCCTTTGATGGAGTACTTCCTCATTCTTTTTCACGCTGCTGGAGATTTTTATGGCATCGCAAATTAGTTAAATTGGCCTCCCCATGTAAAGTAGTACCTAAATATCCTACTTGACAGATGCAACTGTCTTTCGGGCTGCATAGGTCAACAGCAAGCTAGACTATTAATGGTCAGGAGCTCACTCTGACCTGAGCTGGCTTCGAACTCATGGCCTCTTGGTCAATAGTGATTTAATGCAGCTGGCTACTAATTAGCTGCACCATGGTTCTTTCCGATCCCACATTCAACACTCAAAACCAGGTAGACTTCCTTGCACAAGGGAGTTCTAAGGAGATAGTGCAGTTCTAGAGAAGTTCCACCAACTCTGTTTTCCATCAGGTGTAGACCCTCAAACCAAGTCTCCCCAGCTAACCTAGGGAGCATATTGAAGCATGTCGGCTGGGTAATTCTAAGCTCTGATATTCCCTTTTAGTAATCTCTGGTGATAATCAATTGGGGTCGAGGTCAGTAGTAGTCAAGGTGCTGCCTTCGTCCCCCGCATTGCCTTTTCCTCCTCTTCCCTAACAGCCCATTCCCTCTTCTACCTAGATCAGTGGGTTTCTGAGTTATCAGTAGGTTGCTAGTTGACCATAAAGCCATTGGTACGTAGTTCCCAGGTCGTCACAGAGAAAGTGGGGGTATAGAACAAATATTTCATCGATCCTTCAGTTAGGAAATGTTGAGACTCTCTCATACAATGCCTCAAACTTTACCGTTCAAGGTCTCCCTACCTCATAAAGCATCTGTAGAACTTGAAGAGACGAAATGAAGTCCACTGATAGGTTTACACTCTCTAAACATCTCAGGTGTTTAATGACAGAAGAGAGATTGGCACTGATAAGTCTTTGATACATGCCCACTAGATCCTTGAAGAACATGACGTCTAGATTAGACCACCAGGATTCTGTAAAGAGAGCAGATGAGTATACATTGCAGTCCTGGAGCTAAGCACACAAATACTTGTGGTAGAGATGTGTCCCTATTGTTCTGACCCTTCAAGTCCAGTCCAACGTATGGTGACCCTATCCTAGGGGTTTCTTGTCAATGTGTATTCAGAGAAGGCTTGCCATTGCTTTCCTCTGAGAGTTGCCCAAGATTGCCCAATTAACTTCCATGGCTGAGCCAGGATTCAAATCCTAGTTTCCCAGAGCCTTAGTCAATCTGATATATTCTCGCTGGAAGATGAAAAAACGCCCCTCTCCATATTTTATTATCTGAAGGGGCAAATAAATGGCGTTATTATAACCATTTTTTCTTGTTTAAAGGACTCTACCCTTAAAAGCAAGCTAGACATCACTGCAAGCAAAACAGACTGCTGAAAATGTGTTGTCGAAGGCTTTCATGGCCAGAATCACTGAGTTACTCTAAGTTTTCCAGGCTGTATGGCCATGTTCCAGAAGCATTCTCTTCTGATGTTTCTCCCACATCTATGACAGGCATCCTCTGAAGGAGTCTACTGTATACCATGCAGCTGTTGAGTAGTCTACATAGGGACCACCAAACACGAATCAAGGAACATGAAAGGCACTGCAGACTAAGTCAACCAGAGAAGTCAATCATAGCAGAGCACCTGAGGAACCAACCTGGGTACAGCATATTATTTGAGAACAAAGAAATGCTGGACCACTATAACAGCTACGATGTCAGACTACACAGAGAAGCCATTGAAATCCACAAGCATGTGGACAATTTCAACAAAAAGGAAAAAACCATGAAAATGAACAAAATCTGGCTACCAGTATTTTAAAAAACTCTAAAATCAGGACAGTAAATAAAGAACAACAGGGGAATTCCAGACAAGGATCAATCAGGGCCAGCTAACATCTCCCAACAAAGGATCCCCCAGGCAGCAATAAGCCAGGCTTTGAAGCTACAAGGCCATTCAATGTTAATCAAGGTGTCCAATTACAACATTCACACTTGCCTCAAGCACACACAAGTTCTTTCTCTCACGCTAGATATCCACAGATATAGAAATCTCACTTGCCTAGTTTCCAACAGACCTCACATCCTCTGAGGATGCTTGCCATCGAAGTGGGTGAAATGTCAGGAGAGAATGCTTCTGGAATATGGCCATAAAGTCTGGAAAACTCACAGCCATCCAGGGCTGCAGAAAGTTCAGGGGCAATTGTTCTTTAAGTGTTACCTTCCTTTATATTTCAGAACACCTGAAGGACCTTAAAGTATGAGTATTTAATATTATCAAAATTATTTAAGTGAAATGAATAAACCAGCTTTACCAAGGACTTTCTTGTCCTTCTCTGGAAGTTTGCAGATCACTTGTGCCAGTTGACCAAGGAGACAATCTGACGTAACATCCTCCTTCCGTAGGAGGACAGGCACAATGAGGAAGAGTCTGAGTGCTTCAGGAGAGGCAGGAATACATGAGAGAGAGTTGAGAAGCTTCCGAAGGGCCTTCAACATCTTCCAGAGGGGAAAAACATGACAGCAATAAAAAGCTTGCTCTAGAGTAGTAAATTCAGTTTAATATAGCATTGGTTTTTAATACTCAGTTTTAATTCCCCCAGGATTCTCCCGTGCAAAATGTTCTACCAGAAATTGGACCTCATAAATGACAATCCACCTTTGCAGATTGGATTTGATTAATATGATTTCTCTAGGAATGTCTATGTCCTCCTGTGTGATTTCCATAGTCAGTGTCCTTTGGATATTGGTTTTAATGGAAGGAAGTTGTTCTGCTTTTCCTATCGGACAAAAATCTGAAACTGCCCTTTTCTATCCTGATATATCAGATTTCAGGGTTGAGTCTTACCTGTGTGATGATTTTAGGCTTAGCAGCAATCTTTTCACAGAAAAGGAATACTGCTGGCATATCCACATTGGCACCCTTCGAGGATGTTCTGCATGTTTTCTCTCTGCCAGAAAGACCATGGACCAGTTACAATCACAGACTCTTCCCTTGCTTGTGAAAATGTATCAATTCTGAACACTTTGCAAGCCCTATTTGCCTGCTTGGTGATAACGCATGTCTGTAGATGCCCACAGAATTTTCACATATTCTTGCTAATCATTAAAAGAAAAACCCACCCAAGTTTAATCTCAGTTATTGTTGACCGAATCAGTAGATCCTCAAATGAATGCAATTTACCTCTTCTCTTGAAAGCTTCCGTTGATGCAAGCGGCAGATGAGAAGATCAGCTTAATTTCCCTGTTTGGCAAAAAAGAACAAAGTACCAGTAGTCTTTTAGCTTTTGTTTTTGGCATTCAGCATTTCTTGCAAGTGACAAGGGGCATCTGCTCTGAGTTATTCTGAGTTGATTTCTGTTTCTCTGTTAGAGTCCATTCTCAAGCATAGCTCCCTAGAATCATAGAATCATAGAATCAAAGAGTTGGAAGAGACCTCATGGGCCATCCAGTCCAACCCCCTGCCAAGAAGCAGGAATATTGCATTCAAATCACCCCTGACAAATGGCCATCCAGCCTCTGTTTAAAAGCTTCCAAAGAAGGAGCCTCCACCACACTCCGGGGCAGAGAGTTCCACTGCTGAACGGCTCTCACAGTCAGGAAGTTCTTCCTAATGTTCAGATGGAATCTCCTCTCTTGTAGTTTGAAGCCATTGTTCCGCGTCCTAGTCTCCAAGGAAGCAGAAAACAAGCTTGCTCCCTCCTCCCTGTGGCTTCCTCTCACATATTTATACATGGCTATCATATCTCCTCTCAGCCTTCTCTTCTTCAGGCTAAACATGCCCAGTTCCCTAAGCCGCTCCTCATAGGGCTTGTTCTCCAGACCCTTGATCATTTTAGTCGCCCTCCTCTGGACACATTCCAGCTTGTCAATATCTCTCTTGAATTGTGGCGCCCAGAATTGGACACAATATTCCAGATGTGGTCTAACCAAAGCAGAATAGAGGGGTAGCATTACTTCCTTAGATCTAGACACTATGCTCCTATTGATGCAGGCCAAAATCCCATTGGCTTTTTTTGCCGCCACGTCACATTGTTGGCTCATGTTTAACTTGTTGTCCACGAGGACTCCAAGATCTTTTTCACACGTACTGCTCTCGAGCCAGGCGTCACCCATTCTGTATCTTTGCATTTCGTTTTTTCTGCCAAAGTGGAGTATCTTGCATTTGTCGCTGTTGAACTTCATTTTGTTAGTTTTGGCCCATCTCTCTAATCTGTCAAGATCGTTTTGAATTCTGCTCCTGTCCTCTGGACTATTGGCTATCCCTCCCAATTTGGTGTCGTCTGCAAACTTGATGATCATGCCTTCTAGCCCTTCATCTAAGTCATTAATAAAGATGTTGAACAGGACCGGGCCCAGGACGGAACCCTGCGGCACTCCACTTGTCACTTCTTTCCAAGATGAAGAGGAAGCATTAGTGAGCACTCTCTGTGTTCGTCCACTTAACCAGTTCCAGATCCACCTCACCGTAGTTTTGCCTAGCCCGCATTGGACTAGTTTCCTTGCCAGAAGGTCATGGGGGACCTTGTCGAAGGCCTTACTGAAATCCAGGTACGCTACATCCACGGCATTCCCTGCATCTACCCAGCTTGTAGCTCTATCGAAGAAAGAGATCAGATTAGTCTGACATGACTTGTTTTTGATAAATCCATGTTGACTATTAGCGATGACTGCATTTGTTTCTAAGTGTTTGCAGACCACTTCCTTAACAATCTTTTCCAGAATCTTGCCCGGTATCGACGTGAGGCTGACCGGACGGTAGTTGTTTGGGTCGTCCTTTTTTCCCTTCTTGAAGATTGGGACCACATTGGCCCTCCTCCAATCTGCTGGAACTTCTCCCGTTCTCCAAGAACTCTCAAAGATGGTTGCCAATGGTTCCGAAATGACTTCCGCTAGTTCCTTCAATACTCTGGGGTGTAGTTGATCTGGCCCTGGGGACTTGAACTTATTAAGAGCGGCCAGGTATTCCTGGACGACTTCTTTCCCAATTTGGGGTTGGATGTCCTCCAAACCCTCATCCACTCCATCTTGCTGAGGTTGAAGACTCTCTTTTTGTGAGAAGACCGAGGCAAAGAAGGCATTAAGTATTTCTGCTTTTTCCCTATCCCCTGTCAGCATTGCCCCATCTTCTCCTCGAAGAGGTCCTATCGCCTCCTTGTTTTTCCTTTTTCTACTGACATAATCAACATCATGCATGGCTTGCTTTTCCATAATAGAAAAAGATGGGAAAAGAGGCAACAGAGGAAAGAGTAGCAATAGATTGGCTGTCTCTTCCCTTTCTCTTATTTTACATCATGAGCATGTTTGATGTTTTACCATCCCTGTGGGAGAATTCTCTCAGGTCCCCACATGGGGAGCTGGAGCTGACAGAGGGAGTTTGTCTGCACTCTCCACAGATTCGAACTTCCAACCTGCCGGTCTTCAGTCCTGCTGGCACAAGGGTTTAACCCATTGTGCCACTGGGTGCTCCAATCTCTGGGTTAACTTGCTTGACCTGGAAAATAGGCCTAGGATACATCTACACTCTAGAATTAATACAGTTTAACACCACTTTAACTGTCATGGTTCAGTGCTATGGAATTATCAGTGATGCAGTTTTTAAAGGTCTTAAACTTCTCTGCCAAAGAGAGCTGGTGCCTCTTCAAACTATAGCTTCCAGGATTTCATAGCATTGAGCCATGGCAGTTAAAGTGGTATCAAGCTGCATTGATTTTCCAGTGTATATGCATTCCTGGAAGTAGCTCAGACAGAAGGCACTCTTCTTTTGACCAAACAGAGGAGGTGGGCTAGAACTTAGACCATGCTTGTCCTGTTTAGTTAGTCTTGTCTAATAAATCTCCATCTATTTCTGGGTCTGAAGCAAAAAGGCTTACCCTGTTCTATTCCTTAAGAGGACTTTCATCCTGGGTACAAAAAATGATAGTAGCGCACAAGGCTAGATGGTGAACCTCAAAACATGACATTTCTTATTTAAGCCCAAGAATTCCTGAGACATCCAACACTGCAAAAATAGCTCCCACAAACCCATTAAACTAGAAGTGAGAATATTGTAATTCTCTAAATGTCGCTGTAATGAAACTCACAGTGTTCCTCGCCATCCACTCCCTAATCCTACATTCCACATATACTAAATATTGTACTCTTCTCTTTGGTTTGTAATTAGGAATGTTATGCCATAAAAACCAAACTATGACAAAGATTGGCACAGAACTACTTTCTTAAAACAGCGACTGTAAAAATCCAGCAGAGACTTACTGTTCTATGTTCTGCCAGCATTTAGGATCCGAATTAGAAATCCACTTTTCAGTCTTTTCCTCCTCTACTCTGGCAAGTGTTCGGCTTAAATTTGCATATTTTTGCTGCAGAAAATAAGACAAAAACCAGAATATGATTTCATATGCTAAGTATTTTTTCCGTCTTCCGGTGACTTCACAGCAGAGCCCCAAGTGAAGTTTGGAATGAATGTGTCAAATTATATATGGTCACTATGACCAGAATAATGTGGAAATTGTGCTGTTATGATTCCATAAATATTTAAGTTGTCTTTTAAAACATGCTATGGAGGATAAGGATGTATTTCAGCCTTTCCAGAAATTCAGGGTTGTGTTCAATAAATGCAGAGTTACTTCCCTTCAAATTATTGCTGCTGAAGTGGAGTCCTCCGCAATCCAATATTTAAGCATTTTCGTGTCTCAGTATCTTTCATATTTGTCAGTAGACTTGTCAGTCCCACCAAGTTTTTCCATTCACTATGGCTCACCTTTTCTTTTAATAGAAGCACAATGCTTTGATCCTCTCCAGCAATGACTTTAACCATTTCCTCTGGGATATTCTTTCCTGCAATAGATATTAAGCAGTTGATCACAAGTTATTTAAACAAGTTATTTAAACAATTGTGAGCTATTCTTATTATTTGGCCAGAAATCAGAAATGTTTCATTAAATTACAATTGTTTTTTATCACGTCAGAAGTGACTTGAGAATATACTGCAAGTCGCTTCTGGTGTGAGAGAATTGGCTGTCTGCAAGGAAGTTGCCCAGTGGACTCCCGGATGTATCACCATCCTGTGGTAGGCTTCTCTCCTGTTCCTGCGTGGGAAGTTCGGGCTGACAGACGGGAGCTCACCCCATCTCACGGATTCAAACCACCAACCTTTAAGTTTTCAAGTCAGCAGTTCAGCTGGCACAAGGGTTTAACCCATTGTGATACCACGGCTTCTTTAAATTACAATGACAACCATAAGACAAATTATGTTTACAGAATTATTAGTCTTGTCATTTTCTCTTGAAGTAGCTGTTCTCCCCTTCTGTCCATTTCTTTCCTGATCTTTAATTCCTCCATATAATTTGGCCTCACTCTACATTTGCTGCAGGACCCTCACAAAAGTAGAAAAACAATGAATAAAAATATTTTCTATCTGAAAGAACACATTTCTAGAAATCTATAAGTCTTTCAGCACAACTTTGTGGTCAACTTTTTCCAAAAGGTGACCAGAGAATCACATTGGAGGACCTGTAAATGCCTACAGAAGTGTTCCCTTTACAAATCTATAGGTCATCCAACACTCTATGGATGGGGCTTATCACAGAGTCATGCTCAAGGTCCTAGAGATTCCTAGAAGAACATATTGATTTAATCTGCAAATACTAAATCTGCAGAAGTGGAAGCTCTGAATGTGGAAGACCAGCTGTAGCTAATGGGAAACACCAACTTAAAGGTGGTTCTTAAATTTAGAATTGTCTTGATTCCAACTATATGTGTACAAAAAAAGCACACGATTTACCTCGGATCATCGTTTGGCCATTCACAGTCAAATCCAGAGGAAGCGGTATTAGTTGGTCACATTTCTCCCCCTTTCCAAGCTGTCCTTCTGCTCCAGATCCAAAAGAATAGACTTCTCCCAGGTTTGGGACGTAGACAAGAGTGTGCCATCTGTTAGCAGAATTAAAGGAAAATTATATGTGGAAGCTCTATTGACATCAAATGTTCCCAAGCCTAACTCCCAAAACAACTTTTACTATGGAAGTGAAAGGTTTTTGTCAAGCATTTGGTGGTTTCCTCTGTGTAGTGGATCAGGATCAACCTATTTTGTGTGTGTCAGGAGCAACTTCAGAAACTGAAAGTTGCTTCTGGTGTGAGAGAATTGGCCGTCTGCAAGGATGTTGCCCAGGAGATGCCTGGATGTTTTACCATCCTATGCGAGGCTTCTTTCATGTCTCCACGAGAAAGCTGGAGCTGACAGACGAGAGCTCACTCGGCTCCCCAATTTTGAACCTCCGACCTTTCAGTCAGCACTTATGCCGGCACAAGGGTTTAACACATTGTGCCACCGGGGGCTCCTAAGATTTGGGGTCACTTTCGACGGTGAGAAGCCTTTCCTGACATAAATACTGGTAGCTTTTAAAGCAGGACAAATTGTACTATGGTGCATCTTAAAATAATATTTAACAATGCTAATAATTAGTTCCTGCTTACCTTCCACAAGCTATCTGAGATACTCGAGCCCCAAACAGCTCTGTCACCAGACGTGGAAACCGCTCATTGCGCCTGGAGTTGTGACCAAGTTGTCCATGGCTACCAGCTCCGAAGGTGCAGACCATCCCATCCTTCATAGACAAAAGAAAATAAGGTCACTCCTCAGCACAAACAACTGCTGATAATTCATAGAGAAGGAACATTTGTCAAGGTAGGGCAAGAGGTTAAAGAAATCATCCAATTCTCTACTGCTGCTCTTTGCATGGGAAATTCTCTCTGAATACAGATGAGACAACAGTACACATGATGGTACAATGACCAGGATCTTTGGCAGAGCTTGGACAATTTAATTTTGGGACCACAATTTGTTGTTTTCTGACTTATGACAATCCTATGGCAAATGTATGATGGTGGGGGGTTTTTTGGCAAACTTTTTTCAGAGGCAATTTGTCTTTGCTTTCCTCTGAAGCTGAGAGTGTGTGACATGCCCATGATCAGCCAGTGGGTTTCCATGGCCAAGTGGAAATTTAAAACCGTTCCCATAAAGTTTATTATTTCGTATCAAAAGCATTGCATAAATTAGTATAAAACTGATAAAAATAGGCGGCTAAATATCTTTTGACCAAAACCGGGCAACAGCAATGGCATTGTCTGTAGCCTCCAAAAGTTCTTCCTCTGTACATGAAGCAGGGCATAGTAGACAAGCATACAGATGTGGAGTTATCTGTTCTGCTCCACAGTCACACAATAGTACAACACTCAAACTATTACACCATCTGGCTCAGCATACTGGAAATGGACATTTTTGAATTGATAATGTGTTATTCTCTATAACATATTCAGTTGATTCCTTCTATTTTTATGTATTGGTTTCATATTTTGCCTTTCTCTCTTAGAGAGACCCCAGGTGGCAATGTTTTTGCAATATCAGACCATTTAAAAATTCATAGTTCTTCATGATTTGTCTGTTTTCTATAAAGAAAATGAGGACTTCTATACATTTGCATGGCTTGTAACACAGCATTGCTATACCTTTATATGCTTATATAAATTTGAATAAATTGCTTTGATTCATACATCAATTTGAGATAGTTTCTTTAGGCTTGGTCCAGTTCCATTAATGACTGGGTGTGCCTCTACACTGTCGAATTAATGCAGTTTGACACCACTTTAACTGCCATGGCTCAATGCTATGGAATCCTGGGATTTGTTATTTGATGAGACACCTTCATGTTTGGCAGAGTGATGACTGATGGATGCAGAATCCATGAATATGGAGGTCAAACTATATTTTTTTGCACTATGGCCTATGAACGTTGGGGGGGGGGGCACTAGTCTGTGGTGACTTTTAAAAAATTGCTGAAGTTCTGAAACCCATGCAAACCTTTGATAGAACTGCAGTGTGTTCTCCACCACATGAAATGAATGCTATTTTCTTATCTTCCAAGGCCTTCACATGCATAGGGAAGCATCTGTCTGAAATAAGAATCAAATGTTAAATGGAGCCATGCTGAAAGATTACCAATACATACAGTATTTAAGAAGAAAAACAGATAATAAAATAGTTTATCACTATACCTGGAAATAATTTTGTCTACCTTTATATACACAACTGGAATTTTATGTAAAACTAGCCATTCCCTGCCATGCATTGCTGTGGACCAGTCTGTGTATATGTGTTTTGTGTGTATATATATGTGTATATGTGAGTTTGCGTATATATGTGTGGTTTTGCACATGTGTTGTAATGCATTTTTGTTTTTTGGCTTTTTAAGTCTCTTCTGCTGTGTTTCTCAATGTTTTTATGAGTGATGGTCACTTGTTGGCCTGATACATGTATTGTGTCCAAATTTGGTGTCAATTTGTCCAGTGGTTTTTGAGTTATGTTAATCCCACAAACCAACATTACATTTTTATTTAAATAGATGTTGCTGGTTGTATGTTTGTATTGTACGCATCAACAATAACAAGAGGCTAAGGATGCATCTACCTTGTCAAATGAATGCAGTTCAACATCACTTGAACTGTTAAGGCTCAATGCTATGAAATCAATGCAGGAGTTGTTTTCCAAGGACTTTAGCCTTGTCTGCCAAAGTACGCTGTTGCCTCACCAAACTGCACTAATTCTACAATATGGATGCATCAAGATTTATTGTGTTACTAGGAATCACGGATGAAGATATAGTACTGGACACAAACAATGACTATTTGACTATTGCGGCCAGAATAGTGTATCCTAGAAAATGGAAATCCAATGAAATTACAACAGAAGAAGAATGGTTAAACAAGGTTGAGGAAATAAGAGATATGAATAAATTGACTTTTTATTTGAAAGATTTTACAGGAAGACCGGTTAAGAAAACAGATTGGAAACTGTTCGATGAATATATGGAAAAACAGCATTGACAACACACTAACAGTGTGGGATGGAAAAAAATAGATAGACCAAAAAGAAACACCGATGGCGAAGCCGATGTGGCAAGTAAGAAACAATAGACAAAAATTAAGATGAGGACTTGGAAAAGAAAATTGGGGAAGCCAAATCTCCCCCCATACACACTTTCTGATGCCCCATTCCTTTTTTTTTAATTTTAATTTTTATCTTTTTTTCCCTTTTCTTTTCATTTTTCTTTCTTCTCCTTCCCTAGCACTATATATCCAAATCCTTTTCCCCACACCCCAAATGCTTTTCCAATGCTCACTATACCCTTTTTCTATCCATATTCTTTTTATGTATATATATTTTGAAATGTGTCAATAAAAATCATATTAAAAAAGATTTATTGCATTAGGTTCTTGTGGTTTTTTCAGGCTATATGGCCCAAAAAAACCCACAAGAACCTAGTGATTCCAGCCATGAAAGCCTTCGACAATACATTGATTGCATTGTTTACTATAAAAATACTCCTCTACCTTGACACTGGGATGCTGCTTAAAAAAACTCCCAGCTAGACAGAGAATGAAGTCAAAGGGAGGTCTAGGTGGGTGTTTAAAGACTTGTAAAAAAGACCTTTGCTGTTAGAGGCTTAGTTAGAGGAGATATATCTCGCCTTTCATTTAGCTGTGGTAGGTATTTCTCAGATACGCATTCCACCACATTTATATCAGTTTTTCCTCACCTGCTGTGTCTCCAAGTCCCAGTTGTCCAAAAGCATTCTTTCCCCAAGAAAATACAGTACCGGACAAAGATAGAGCCATGCTGTGAGATGAACCAGCTGCGATTTGGGCCAGAGGAACGCTTTCAAGTGGCCACACCAACTGTGGTTCTCCAGTAGTGCTGCTCTTCCTTCCCAATCCAAGTTGGCCATATTCATTTTGACCCCAGGCAAAGAGTTCTCCTCCTTAATAGAACAAGAGGCAACATGACCGAATGCAATACACACTGAGGTTCTTGACAGGTGTCTGTGTGGAGGTCTCAGCAAGGATGTACAGTGGACTGCAACACCTGAAAAGGTATGTGGACTATTTCCCTCAGGAATGACATCTCAGGATTCTCTCTAACATGAAATCTGTTAAGAAGTTTAAGTCAAAATACATGCTACAGATGATTAAAATGTTAATAAATTATTTGTTCCAAGGTTGAAAATCAGAACCAATATCAAGTACTGTACATAGTTAAGTACACTCGATCACTTAGGCCCCTTCTATACTGCCATATAATCTAGATTATCAAAGCAGAAAATCCACATTATTTATTCTTTATTTATTTATTTACCATATTTATATCCCACCCTTTTCAACCCCAAAGGGGACTCAGGACAGTCTTACAAAGGCAACAATTCAATGCCATATATTAATACATCGGTAAATAAACAAAAAAGTTAAAACCAAACCCATTGAAAACATAGCATTAAAACATCAATTAAAATCACATGATCCAAATCATATTCCAGGGCTGAATCATCATTATATTAATTTGTAGTCTCATATTACACTTCTTCCATTACTGGCTAAAAACCTAATCCCAAAACCATGTTTTCAGTTATTTCCTGAAGGTCAAGAAGGATGGGGCAAATCTAATTTCATTGGGGAGGGAGTTTCATAGGTGAGGGGCCACCACTTAAAAGGCCCTGTCTCTTGTCCTCTCAAGTCGTGCTTGCGATGGGGGTGGGACTGAGAGTAGGGCCTCCCTCGACGATCTTAATCTCTGAGGTGGATCATAGAGGGACATATGTTTGGACAGGTAAGCTGCTTGGAAGTAAATTATATGAGTCTACACTGCCATATAATCCAGTTCAAAACAGATAATCTGGATTTTATATGGCAGTGTAGAAGGGGCCTACATTGCCATATAATGGCGCTCCGTACAGTCATGATGGCCACATGGCCTAGAAGAGGTCTATGAACAATGCCAGCTTTTCAGCTTAGAAATGGAGATGAGCACCACCCCTCAGAGTCAGTCTCGACTCAACTTAATGTGAAGGGGAAGCCTTTACCTTTACCTTAGAAGGGGCCTAGGCGACCTTTGGTCTGACCACTGCCAGGCTTGATTCTGCCTGGCTCTAACTTTGTGGCTGATTTTATTTTTATTTTTTACCTGCCTCTCCTTTTGGCTTGAGGAGGGCATCATACAACTGAAGTTTAACTGCACACTTCTAAGATGATTGCTTTAAATTTTATGAGATTTTTAACTCAAAAAAAATTAATGACATATAAAAGATGCTTAGTACCTTCTGAAAGTGCCATGGAATGATGGTCACCACACGCAATTTGAACAATCCGTTTGTTTCCTAATTCTTTCAGTAATCTGTTTTATTAAAAAAATGAACACACGTGTCAATCAAGTGTCAACATTTGTGTAAGTACTCCACAATTTAGGCAAATGACTCAAGAGGGGAAACATCTTTGGAATCTGAAGATTATAACTTAACTTGAGTGGATTAGCTATACAGTAGAGTCTCACTTATCCGACATAAATGAGCCGGCAGAACGTTGGATAAGCGAAAACGCTGAATAATAAGGAAGGATTAAGGAAACACCTATTAAACATCAAATTACAGTGTCATTTTACAAATAAAGCACCAGAACATCATGTTTTACAGCAAATAGACAGAAAAAGCAGTTCAATACATGGTAATGTTACATAGTAAATATTGTATTTATGAATTTAGCACCAAAACATTGCAACAGCTGTGGATCTGGGCATGAGGAAGACTATGTTGGATAATACAGAACATTGGATGAGTAAAGGTTTGATAAGCGAGACTCTACTGTACTTGAAAAAGCCAAACTGAGAGCAGATGAACACAATACCCGTTTTGTGTTCAGTCTTACAATACGATCCCCATACCCGCAGGACCAATATTCATGGATTCATTTTTCCACATCTGACAAAATAGGTCCTCTGAGCATTTTCTAGTATCTCTAGCAATATTCTTGAAACAGAAATGCTTCATTTCAATAGGGTTCATTATTATCTTTGGTTTCGTCTATCCATATAAAGTCCAGGAACATATTCTCATGTACACAAGAGTTGTGCTAATATGCTAATATATCCTTCTTGTTGCTGTGTGCCTTAACAGAGTTTCTGATTTATTCAGAGGGGGGTTGCCTTCGCTGTCATCTGAGGCTGAGAAAGTGTGACTTGCCCAAAGCCGTCAAGTGAGTTTGGCAGGGATTTGAGTGATAGTCTCCAGAGTCATACTTCAAAGCTCAAACCACTACTTCTGGAATAACAAGGGGGACGCGTGGCTCGAGAGCAGTATGTGTGAAAAAGATCAAACATGAGCCAACAATGTGATGTGGTGACAAAAAACGCCAATGAGATTTTGACCTACATCAATAGGAGCCTAGTGTCTAGATCCAGGGAAGTCATGCTACCCCTCTATTCTGCCTTGGTTAGACCACACCTGGAATACTGTGTCCAATTCTGGGCACCACAATTCAAGAGAGATATTGACAAGCTGGAATGTGTCCAGAGGAAGGTGACTACATTGATCTAGGGTCTGGAAAAGAAGCCCTATGAAGAGCAGCTTAAAGAGCTCGGCATGTTTAGCCTGAAGAAGAGAAGGCTGAGAGGAGACATGATAACCATGTATAAATATGTGAGAGGAAGTCATAGGGAGGAGGGAGCAAGCTTGTTTTCTGCTGCCCTGAAGACTAGGACACAGAATAATGGCTTCAAACTACAAGAAAGGAGATTCCATCTAAACATTAGAAAGAACTTCCTGTGAGAGCTGTTCAGCAGTGGAACTCTCTTCCCTGGAGTGTGGTGGAGGCTCCTTCTTTGGAGGCTGTCAGGGGTGCTTTGAATGTGATTTTCCTGCTTCTTGGCAGCGGGGATGGACTGGATGGCCCACGAGATCATCCGGTCTATGATTCTATGAATTGAAAATTTTTATTGATGTCTCAGCGATATCTATATATATAAATCTGTTAGGTTGGTTATACCGGACAGGTAAACTCTAAACCCCCCCAACGAAACTGCACCAAAATTGCCATGGCCCTAGGACAACCCACTCGGTACAAACTAATCCACTCACAATTACAAACAACACAACAACACACTGGACCTCCAAAACTAATTGCATGCAATATCATTGAGGGACTTCTACCTTGGTTCTGAATGAACAGTTCCAGGTGCGAGACTGTGTTCAGAAAGTTTTCCTTCAGATGAAAGGATGAGCAGATGAGACGCTTCGGAGTCCAGCAAATCCACTTTGCTATTCTTTTTCAACTTGATGTGTTCTGCAAGATTGCACAAGACAAACTCAGACATAATTTATACATGTTTTTTATCATTTGGCTTTCAAATCGCTTTGAGAATTCTGATAAATTGAACAGCATATAATAAAGACCAAAATGTAAATAGCAAGCCAGTGAAAGGTAGTGCCCTGGCTCAATGCAATGGAATCATGAGAGTCATAGTTTTACAAGTTCTTTAGCGTGCTTTTTTGTTGTCTCACCAAACTATGGGCCTCTCCAGACAGTACCTTTATCCCAGGAGCTTCCACAGCAAATAAGAGGGTGGTCAGATGTCGTTCCCTGTAAATGTGAAAGCAATCACTAAAAAAGGCAAAAAATGTGAGATGACCAGGTGATGGAATATTGCAGTTTTGAGCCAAATATGTGGATCTTTGCATGTCTGTATGTCCCTACAATCGGAAATCACAGGATTTTTTATCTGGGTTTGTTTGCGGATTTCGATGTTTATTCCTGATTGGTCAGTTTCTAAAAAGATGGTGACACTTGAGTAGAAGGCAAAAAAAAGTGTGCCAGAAAATTCATGAAACGTGTGGAGGGCACATTTTCTCTGGCTGGGACAAAGTTGTGCCCCCCTAGTGAATGTTGTACATCTTTTCACAAAAAGAGCAATCAGGAACGGCCATGTATAACCCAGGAACAGCATCCTGTTGTTTGATGCCACAAGTACACAACCAAATCTGTCTGGACAGATGGCCAGGCAGCCAGGCTCTAAAAAGTGTCAATAATGACGAAGTTCTGTTCCTGGCTTGAAACTGTGTGTTCCTGTTTGATTGTGCAGTCCTGAATTAGGCAGAAGTGGTCCTACCCCATAAACTTTGTTTGTGTGGAAGATACTTCATGAATTTTTTGGAGGGCATAGTTTCTCGGGGCAGGACAAAAAATGGAACTTTTGCAGTGATTTGCTGCAGTGTTTCTCTGCATATTGGCATATCCACATCTTGGAGGTTTTTTTTAAAAAAAAGCCAAAGTTTTCAGCAGAAGTCCCACAGTTTCATCTTGGAAACCTTTAAATCTCACAACAAAGCATCAAGTCTGGACAACCGAGGCAGAAATCCCAGGACCAACAGATCTGTATGTAGACCTCTTCTAAAGTCCCCAGATTTTTTGCCCCTGTTTAAAACCCGTGATTTAGTGCTGTCTGGAAGCGCCCTACAACTCCTACAACTCCCAGTATTGAGTCATAGAAGTTAAAGTGGTGTCAAAGCAGTTAAAGTGGTGTCCACAATCTAGATGCTCTATGACAGCTTTAAAAAATGATTACATAAACCACCAGATGACACATGTATATATGATGTCCTGTCTCCAGAATAGAAACTGAAAGACATGATAATGCAAATAATGGGTGAAAATTGGGCCTTTCTGATGTGTTTGGATTAAAACTTCCAGAATTCATTACCATTAGCTTTCCTGCCTAAGATTCAAAGTTACAGTCTTTAGAAGAACATGTTAGAAGCAGAAGTAATGTGGGAAAAAATTGGGTTCTGGCTCTTCAAAAAAGAAAGGAATATGTTTCAACAAACCCATTATTAAAAACTAACATTACGTAAATGTGAAATTAAATAACCGTGGGTGAATTTGCACTAAAGATTGAATGCAATTTGATACCACTTGGCTCATCCCCAGAGGCGGCCCTAGGTAATTTTCAACGTTAAGCAAACAGTATTTTGGCGAACCCCCCAACCAATCATCGATATATATTTTCTGTTCGTCATGGGAGTTCTGTGTGCCATATTTGGTTCAATTCCATCATTGGTGGAGTTGAGAATGCTCTTTGATTGTAGGTGAACTATATATCCCAGTAACTACAACTTGCATATTTCAAGGTCTATTTTCCCCCAAAAGCGCCTCAAGAGCGCCCCTGGGCAAAATCAACTATACTGCAAATGCTTACTTTGCATAATGGGTTGAGCCACCCCTGTTCATCTCTATCATATCACGGGATTCGTAGCTTGGTGAGGCACCAGCAATTTTCTACAGATCTTGTAAAACTACAACTCCCATGATTCCATAGAATCTGAAAACTGCATAACAAACTGCATTAATTCTACAGCGACATACCCTTATTCTATGAAAGCTTAAACAAGCCAAAAAAATCAAACTTGTTGGAATCGTCAGAAATGAGAGTAGCACAGTTTAAATCCATTTTAATGCTGATTTTAAATGCCTTTTTTTTCGAACATGTCAACTTTTAAAAATATGAAGGGTCTATTACAGCAGACTACTGTTCAGTCTGCACATTTCACATCATTTTTGTGTAACAGAAGCCAACAAGTTTTTTTTCCCAATCAGATATCATGTTAAGTCATTCGTATAGAGGAGCCCCCGGTGAAAGCCCTGTGCTGGCAGAACTGAAAACTGACAGGTCGCAGGTTCGAATCCTGGGAGAGGCGGATGAGCTCCCTCTATCAGCTCCAGCTCCTCATGCGGGGACATGGGAGAAACCTCCCACAACGATTATAAAACATCAAAAAATCATCCAGGTGTCCCCTGGGCAACGTCCTTGCAGACGGCCAATTCTCTCACAACAGGAGCGACTTGCAGTTTCTCACGTTGCTCCTGACACGACCAAAAAATTCTTATAGAGTCTTCTGCACTGAATTCAGATCTGTGTTTATTTTTTCTCTATCATGTGTAGTTTTTGCAATAAGGCTAATCAAATAATTCATGCATTTAAGCACTGATATCAATTAGATTCTATTGATATCAGTGCATAAATGCATTAATTATTCAATTAGCCTCATTGCAAAAACTACACATGATAGAGAAAAAAAATGAACACAGATCTGAATTCAGCAAAAAAAAAAAAAACCCTATAAGAATGGTTCTTGTGGGTTTTTTCGGGCTATAGGGCCATGTTCTAGAGGCATTTCTCCTGACATTTCGCCTGCATCTATGGCAAGCATCCTCAGAGGTAGTGAGGTAGTGAATGTATTGTCGAAGGCTTTCATGAACAAAATCTGGCTATCAGTATTATAAAACTCTAAAATTAAAACAGCAAAACAGCAGAGGGAAAACAATCAGGGACATCAAATCACCTCTCAACAAAAGATTGCTCCAGGCACTGCCAGGCTATCAAATGCTAATCAAGGTGGTCAGCTGAAACATTCACACCTAGCTCCAGCAGACAAGAGTCCTTTGTCCCACCCTGGTCTTATATATCTTATATATACAGATATATAAACCCAATTTTCCTAGTTTCCAACAGACCTCACTACCTCTGAGGATGCCTGCCATGGATGCAGGTGAAACGTCAGGAGAGAATGTTTCTGGAACATGGCTATACAGCCCACAAAACTCACAACAATCCAAGGCTCCTCCTTTTTTGTCTGGACTGCAATTCCCATCCTTCCCTGGACAGGAGATGCTGTGAGTTGTAGTCCAAGCCCTGTTCCTTCCCCGGCTACTCACTGGGTTTCCTCCTCCTCGCCGCATTTGGGCAGCCTGGCTCCCCCGCTCGCTCAAACACCAACACGTCTCGCTTCTGCGTCCCCACGACGGCCAGATACCCGTGTTTGCAGCTGATCTGTCGGATGGCTCCAGGGCCAACCTCGCAAGCGTGGTCCATTTCAGGGAAGAGCCTCAGCCCCGCCGAGACTCCCGAGGATGGCATGGGTGGTGGGCCCGGCACGGAGGGCGCCTTGCCTTTGCCTTTGCGCAAAGTCTCCCTCTTGGGCATCTCCTTTGGGCATCTTCTCAACTTCTTCTCCCTTTTGGGCATCTTCGAGGGTTGCTTCTTCCTCGCGGGGGTCTGATGTCCTTCCATTTAGTGGGGGGAAAACTCAACAATTTTCTTCCCTCTTGCAGGATGCAAGTGCCAAGACAGAGGAGGCTGTGCTGAGTGCGATGCAAAAGCCGGTCTCTCTCCGAAGGAGGTTTGATTCAGGGCGGGGAAGCTTTCCTTCCGATTGCCACTTTCCTAATTCGCCTTTAGTTTCGAAACCTCACCCGGGGGGGGCGCGTCCTCCGAGGAAACAGAAACTAGTACTCTTGTTGCTCCTGTCTCCTCACGGTCACTTTCGATTTTCTGCAAACGAAAAAAGGAAAACATCAAAGTTGGATTGGGTGGCCAGGATCCGAGCTGATCTGTCTTGGAAGCTGAGCTTTAGAATCATAGAATTGGAAGAGATCTCATGGGCCATCTAGTCCAACCCCCTGCCAAGAAGCAGGAATATTGCATTCAAAGCACCCCTGACAGATGGCCATCCAGCCTTTGCTTAAAAGCTTCCAAAGAAGGAGCCTCCACCACACTCCGGGGCAGAGAGTTCCACTGCTGAACGGCTCTTACAGTCAGCAAGGAAGTTCTTCCTAATGTTGAGACTGAAACTTCTTTCTTGTAGTTTGAAGCCATTGTTCTGCATCCTAGTCTCCAGGGCAGCAGAAAACAAGTTCTCTCCCTCCTCCCTATGACTTCCTCTCACGTATACTATTTATACATGGCTATCATGTCTCCTCTCAGTCTTCTCTTCTTCAGGCTAAATATGGCCAGCTCTTTAAGCTGCTCCTCATAGGACTTGTTTTCCAGACCCTTGATTCTTTGAGTCGCCCTCCTCTGGACACATTCCAGCTTGTCAGTATCTCTCTTGAATTGTGGTGCCCAGAATTGTACACAATATTCCAGGTGTGGTCTGATCAAGGCAGAATAGAGGGGGAGCACGACTTGCCTGGATCTAGACACTAGACTCCTATTGATGCAGGCCAAGAATGGAAAACAGAATGTTGGAGGACAGGAAAAGAGATTTAAAGATGGGCTCAAAGCCAACCTTAAGAACTCTGGCATAGACACTGAGAACTGGGAAGCCCTGGCCCTTGAGCACTCCAGCTGGAGGTCAGCTGTGACCAGCAGTGCTGCAGAATTTGAAGAGGCACAAATGGAGGGTGAAAGAGAGAAACATGGCAAGAGGAAGGCACGTCAAGCCAACCCCGACTGGGACTGCCTCCCACCTCCCCTCACTGTGGGAGAAGATGCAGATCAAGAATAGGGCTCCACAGCCACCTACGGATCCACCCCCAGGTTACCACTCTTGTAAGACCATCATCCTCGGACTACAAGGGATCACCTAAGTAAGTAAGTAAGTAAGGCCAAAATCCCATTGGCTTTTTTTGCAGCCGCATCACATTGTTGGCTCATGTTTAACTTGTTGTCCACAAGGAATCCAAGATCTCTCGAGCCAGTCATCGTTGTCCATTCTGTATCTTTGCATTTCATTTTTTCTGCCTAAATAGAGTATCTTGCATTTGTCCCTGTTGAACTTCATTTTGTTAGTTTTGGCCCATCTAATCTGTTAAGATCGTTTTGAATTCTGCTCCTGTCTTCTGGAGAATTGGCATTCCTTCCCAATTTGGTGTCATTGGCAGACTTGATGATCCTGCCTTCTAGCCCTTCATCCAAGTCATTAATAAAGATGTTGAACAGGACCGGGCGCAGGACGGAACCCTGCGGCACTCCGCTCGTCACTTCTTTCCAAGATGAAGAGGAAGCATTAGTGAGCACCCTCTGGGTTCGTCCATTTAACCAATTACAGATCCATCTTCCTAATGCCGTAACCCCTTAATGCAGTTCCTCATGTTGTGGTGACCCCCAACCCTAACATTATTTTGTTGCTACTTCATAACTGTAATTTTGTTGCTGTTATGAATCTTAATACAAATATTGGATATGCAGGATGTGTTTTCATTCATTGGACCAAATGGGGCACAAACACCAGGTACACCCAAATTTGAATACTGGTGGGGTTAGGGGGGATAGATTTTGTCATTTGGGAGTTGTAGTTGCTGGGATTTATAGTTTATCTACAATCAAAGTGCATTCTGAACTCCACCAACAATGGAATTGAAATAAATTGGCACACAGACCTCCCAGACTAACAGAAAATACTGGAAGTGTTTGATGGGCATTGACCTTGAGTTTTGGAGTCATAGTTCACCTACATCCAGAGAGCACTGTGGACTCAGACTGTGGGAATCTTGACCAAATTTGGCACCAATACACAATCTGCTCAACTGTGAACACTTGTGGAGTTTGGGGAAAATAGACCTTGGCATTTGGGAGTTGTAGCTGCTGGGATTTATAGTGCACCTGCAACCAAAAAGCATTCTGAACCCCACCAATAATAGAATTGGGCCAAACTTTCCATACAGAACCCCCATGACCAACAGAAAATACTGTGTTTCCTGATGGGGTTTGGCAACCCCTCTGACACCCCCTCAAGACCCCCCCTGGGTCCTGACCCCCAGGTTGAGAAACGTTGCTCTAGCAGATAACGTTAAAGTCCTTGTGCAGTTGTACTATTACGATTCCCTACAGAACTGAACCTATGCTAGTTTTCTCTAAGAAAATTCTATGAGAGGGTAGCCAGCCACTTTACAGAATGATGGATGTTTGACACCACTTTCACTGCCCCTGCTTGGTACTGTGGAATTCTGTGATTCCTAATTTTGGGAGGCATTTAACCTTCTCTGCCAGAGAATTCTGAGGCCACAACAAACTTCAAAGTCCAGAATTTCATAGCATCGAGCAGGAACAAGTTAAACATGAACCAACAATGTAATATGGAAGAAAAAAAAAGCCAATGGGGTTTTGGCCTGCATAAATAGAAGCCTAGTGTCTAGATCCAGGGAAGTCATACTACCCCTCTATTCTGCCTTGGTCAGACCACACCTGGAACACTGTCTCCAGTTCTGGGCACCTCAATTGAAGGGAGATGTTGACAAGCTGGAATGTGTCCAAATAAGGGCGACTCAAATGATCAAGGGTCTGGAGAACAAGCCCTATGAGGAGCGGCTTGAAGAGCTGGGCATATTTAGCCTGCAAAAGAGAAGTCTGAGCGGAGACATGATGAGGGTCATGTATGATGATGTGCGGGCTAGAACATCTTTATTAATGACTTAGATGAAGGGTTAGAAGGCATGATTATCAAGTTTGCAGATGACATCAAATTGGGAGGGATAGCATTAGCCAATACTCCAGAAGACAGGAGCAGGATTCAAAACAATCTTGACAGATTAGAAAGATGGGCCAAAACTAACAAAATGAAGTTCAACAGTGACAAATGGAAGACACTCCACTTAGTCAGAAAAAACGAAATGCAAAGATACAGAATGGGGGATGATGCCTGGCTCGAGAGCAGTACGTGTGAAAAAGATCTTGGAGTCCTTGTGGACAACAAGTTAAACATGAGCCAACATTGTGATGCAGCGGCAAAAAAAGCCAATGGGATTTTGGCCTGCATCAGTAGGAGCATAGTGTCTAGACCTAGGGAAGTAATGCTACCACCTCCACCAAGTCTGGCCTCCTTAATGAGAGCATTCAACCCTCCCCCCAACTTTGTTGCTTCGCTACATTGGCTATTGCTGCAAGTAATGACAGTGTGAATAAATTGTCAATATTTGCTTGAGATAGTGCTTGCAGTTCTCGAGGGACTCTTCATTTTTTGTGTCTCATAGATTTAGCATGGGGATTTGGTTAACGAGTTAAAATTCATGAGTAAACCAGGTTTATTTTAACCTGAAAAATTTCAGGGGGGGGGGTTTGAACCCCTACCCCCCCCCCCCCCCCCCAGCTACAGGCCTGATGGAACAAATCCAATCAAAATTCTTAAGAAGGATGCTGGGGGTAGACACAAGGGGCACTCCTGCTGCTGTCAGAGAAGAATTAGAAATATACTCCACTTGCCAAAATCAGGATCTTCAATTATTGGAGTCTATAGAGAGATACGGTAGATTAAATCATGTCCCACCCGAAGACACTGTATCTGCAGTGTCCCCTTAAGCCGAAGTTGAAAGTCTGAACCTCGTATTATATAAATGTTGTTTGTACAAAAAAGGAAAGGAAACAATGTTTATGGCCTTTTATTTGTAACGAGCTGGGATACAGGGGCCAAAACCACTGACACACACACGCACACGCACACACAAATAAAGATGTAATTAAGGTTACAGTGGGGTTATTTTTACTAGCTAGTTATAACCCCACTGTAACAACAGAAGTTGCCCTTTATCTGTTTGAAGCATCTAAAAGGAGATCAGAGTATATCCATCAAATTGGTACACTATGTAAGGGGAAGAGGACATCTGATGTATATACCTAAGATTAAGGTACTGTAGAGTCTCGCTTATCCAACCTTTGCTCATCCAACATTCTTTATTATCCAACACAGTCTACCTCCTGCCCAGAACCACATTGTGATGTTTTGGTCCTAAATTCGTAAATACAGTAATTACTACATAACATTACTGTGTATAGTTTTTTATAGTTTCAATGCTTTTTCCATTGATTTGTTGTAAAACATGACATTTTGGTGCTTAAATTGTAAAATCATAATGTAATTTGATGTTTAATAGGCCTTTCCTTAATTCCTCATTATCCAACATTTTCACTTATCCAACATTCTGCCGGCTCGTTTATGTAGGATAAGTAAGACTCTACATTTGGTTACAAGTTGGCCATCCCCACTTTTTATTTCTGTACTTGTCTACTTATATCTGTACTCAGTCTAGATGTATACTGTACGTTGGGTTTATATTGTCTGTTTCGATAAGGCCAATTGGCTGATCAATAAAAATAGTTTTGTGTAAATAACACAATACCTAAATTGTATTTAATTAATCAATGCATGATATAGAGGTAATGTTCCTGTACCTAAATTTGTATTTGAATCTATTTGTCCTTGTGTCAGAAGAATAATATTGAGTACTAAGAAAAAACAGAATAGATATTAACCTCTAGCTTAGTCCAACACTAAGTCTAATATCCAGCACAACAAACCAAATATACTAAATTCCCAACTGTAGAAGAAATAGGCACCTGCCATTCCCACAGAAAATGTAGAATTATTATATGGTTTTTAGCACACACAGAGAACCACTGGTGGCGAGATGAGATAAACCCTTGTGCCAGCAGGACTGAAGTCCAACAGGTCAGAGGTTTGAATCCAGGGAGAGTGCAGATGAGCTCCCTCTGTCAGTTCCAGCTCCCCATGCGGGGATATGAGAGAAGCCTCTCACAAGGATGGTAAAAGATCAAAAACATCCAGGCGTCCCCTGGGCAATGACCGTAAATGTCCATCTGAGGAGGAAACAGGAAAGGGGAACAGCTCCTATCCTCCAGGTCACTGGTGTGAAACCTGTAGCTCTCCAGGTGTTTTGGACTTCAGCTTCCAGAATTTCTGGCCATTAGACAAACTGGCTCAGCCTTCTCTGAGCTGAAGGCCCAAACATCTGGAGGGCCAAAAGAGACACCCCTGCTCTAAGTGATGACAAAAAAACCCCAAAACATTTGCATAAGCTTATATGCCATCAACATGCTTCTTGGATCTTGACTATTAACAGGTGTATCCTCAATGGAGGAGCTCCTGGTGGTGCAATGGGTGAAATCCTTGTGCTGGCAGGACGGCTGACTGAAAAGTTGGCAGTTCAAACTGGGGAACAGGGTGAGCTCCTGTCTGACAGCTCCAGCTTCTTATGTGGGAACATGAGAGAATCCTCCCACGTGATGGTAAAACATCCGGACGACCCATGGGCAATGTCCTTGCAGATGATCAATTCTCTCACACCAGATGCGACTTGCAGTTTCTCAAGTTGCTCCTCACACACACACTCACAAATAAAGATGTAATTAAGGAATTATCCAGGAAAATAATTCTAAAAGAAACAGAACTGTGAAAGGAGCTTTCAAATCAAAAAAGCTAGGAAGCTTATTTCAGCTTTTAGGAGATAAAGCTGTAGTAGAGAAACACATTGTTGCCCACTTCAAAAGAAGACATGATGATCCAGGAAATTACAACCAGTCTGTTAGACCACAATATCAAGAAAAAAAATCAGAATGGATTATACAGGAGTCTGCCAGCAGTATCTTGATGACAATGCAGTGATCAGCAGGAGCCAGTATGGGTTTGTTAAGCCTAAGTGTAGGTTTGTTAAGAACTGCCAAAAAAGAGAATCTCCATTTCAGACATTTTCATTTTCCTGTTTGCCAAAGCCTCGATTGTTCTCAATGGCTTGTTGCAGTTTCTCCTTGAGTTTTTCAATTGTGGAATAAGGTGGCAGGAGCAAAAGATGAAAACAGATCTGGGCTTCGGGGATATGATCTTCTGAAAGAGACCGGTGCGAGTGAATTGTGATCCTCAAGGAATCCATCCCCATCGGAGGGACTCGGTCAGTTCCTGCAATAAATACTAGATGATGAAGAGAAAGGGATTTGTTAGGTTTTGTCTAGAGGTAGGAAATATTCAAACAATCCCCATGTGTGACATAAATCCCAAGTGGGACAAAATGAAATACCTAAATTAGTGAGATCAGCTCTAAGCGTCTTTCTTTTCCTTTCCACTGATATCCACAGGCTTTTTGTTCACACACACGTCCTGACTATATGTTACTGCATGACAGGATGAGGTTTTCATGTCACCTTTGATACATATTAAAGGATTTCAAATTCCCTAAATCCTTGGAGCCACTCAAAACTTGGAAGTTTCTTGGAATAGGTGTAATGACACATGTCCATATAGATCATCATATAAGGAACTTATCTTCAGTAATCAATAAGGATATCTCAGGGTATGAAGCAAAGTTTTGGGAAATCCAAATTCCCAGTTCATCTGGGAAACTTATGAAGTTGGCCACAGTTGGCTAACTTAATCTAGAAAGGTGTGAGAACTTCACACACAAGATTTCACAATCCTCTTTGGAGGAAGAGTGGAACAAACATACTTTTCTTAAAGTATATGAAATCTTTCCAGTTCCAAAAATAATTTTGCAAGGCCATTCAATGCTAATCAAGGTGACCAATTGTAATATTTACACTTGCCTCAAACAGACAAGAGTACTTTCTTCCACCCAGGACATTCCACAGATATATAAATCTCACTTTCCTAGTTTCCTCACAACCTCTGAGGATGCCTGCCATAGATGTGGGTGAAACATCAGGAGAGAATGCTTCTGGAATATGGCCATACAGCCTGAAAAACTCATAGCAACCCAATTGACTACATAATTTAAAAAGTTCATTTTTTTACTCCAGATCCCATAATTCTGGGAATTTTACATCCAAACAACTAGCTTTTTGGGTCTCTGGTCAAATAATTATTAATACTTTCAGACAACTCATGTTTTGGAAAGAACTGGTTTTACCTCAGTCCTTCTATGCATTACTGAAGTTCAAGGCTTCAATTAAGACAGCAGCGTTTTATCTATCTATAGTACTTCTTTGGACTTCTGAAGTTATTCAGGATTTCAAGTGTCTTTTGTGAAATAAATTAATGCTACTTCATTTTGAAGACAGAGATTTTCCAAAATGACCTCTTGGAAAATTATCTTAAAAATTGGTTTATGGATAGGATACTTACACAAGAAGGATTTCTTGTCAGTCAAAGGTAGCTCATGGAAAACCTTCCAGAACATTTTAATGGTAGGGTGTGTTGGACTGTATATCCCCCAGTACACAGCATTCTTTGAAACAAAACAAGATAGAACAAAACACTTTAATCAGACAAATGAAAAGACGTAAAAGTAACATTTAGAAGAGTGGTAGTGAATCCTCATGGGAAACCTCAGAACTACAAGTGCATGAAGTTTACACTAGCTATGGCTATACTGGGAGTCTGGAAAGTACCATCCAAAAAAACCCCTTTTTCAAACTTTGGGGACCCTTCAGTTTGCACTGGGCCCTTGGAGACCTTGCTTATGGCCTGGCACTCAAGCCCTCAAGTTCCCACCACTGAAAGCCACAGCAGACTCACGGGAGCTAAGCAGGGATGTCATGAGAAAAGGTGCATGTGAATTAAATTCTCTATGCAGTGTCCTCCTTGTGCAAAACTATTGATCTTTACAGCCACCCAAATACTACCTGGCAGGGATACTCAAAGTGCAAGTCAGCAAAGGGAGGAAAACTTATGAGAAGAGTGATTTAGTGAGGCACTGTAGTGCTCTGGTGGAGAATTCTAAGTTGAATGTGTTGTCTAAGGCTTTCATGGCTGGAATTACTGAGTTACTGTGAGTTTTCCGAGCTGTGTGGCCATGTTCCAAAAGCATTCTAAGTTGTTTTCACTAAATAACAAATCCCAGGATTCCTAGGATGTTTCCACATCAGTTAAAGTTCAACTATAGCCTTAAAGCAGATCTACAGAGACATTCACTGGAACACCTCAGCAAGTGAGAGTCCAAAAGTGGCAGGCTCAAACCCAAAACCTCAATCAATGGCTGATACCAAATGAGAGACTCCCTCTTGGGAACACAGAAAACTGGGCAACTTGGAAGGCCCTGAACAGACTGCGCTCTGGCACCAACCTTAAGATGCAGAGCCAACCTTAAGAAATGGGGCTACAAAGTGGAATCCACGACATGCGATGTGGAGAAGAGCATATCACAGACCACCTACTGCAATGCAACCCGAGTCCTGCCACATGCACAATGGAGGACCTTCTTGCAACAACACCAGAAGCACTCCTAGTGACCAGCTACTGGTCAAAGGACATTTAATAGAATACCAAGTCTGCAAACTTTGTGTTTTGTTTGTTTGTTTTTAATGCAATGCAACTATTTTGGTTCACTCCTGACATGATAAATAAATAGTGTCGTGTAAAAGAACACTATGTGTAATACAAAGGAAACGTGCACACACTCAAATAATAGAGAGGGTGTGCACTCATGTCAATGAAAGAGAAATATATGAATGTAAGAGGAACTCTGTTCAATCACAGAAAGATGGATTAAGACCTGGACTGGGTCTCCATAAGGGCTAACCAGATTTCACTGGGCAATGACCGTAAATGTCCATCTGAGGAGGAAACAGGAAAGGGGAACAGCTTCTATCCTCCAGGTCACAGGTGTGAAACCTGAGGCTCTCCAGGTGTTTTGGAGAGCAGCTTCTAGAAATCCTGGCCATTAGATAAACAGACCAGCATTACATCTTGCAAAAGGAAATTCTATTCAACTGAATTGGGGTTATAGCTTTTAGCCACATCCACCATCCTGCTCAGCAATAGCCATGATGTGCAAGTAGCCCTTAGCCCAGTGGTTCTCAACCTGGGTTCCCCAGATGTTTTTAGCCTACAACTCCCAGAAATCCCAGACAATTTACCAGCTGTTAGGATTTCTGGGAGTTGAGGGCCAAAAACATCTGGGGAACCCAGGTTGAGAACCACTGCCTTAGCCATTCAGGTTACCCACTTTGATCAAAACAGGAAATTCACTTTGCACACCACCAACCTTTTCGTACAATTCCCAGTCATAGTTTGCATTTCCAATTGCTGCTTCCATTAGTTCTGGAGGCTCGAAGAAGTCAACCATGCATTTGTCAAGGACTTTGTAAAACCCTCTCTTGAACTCTCCAAAAACTTCATTTACAGATATGTTGAAAATATAATCTACATATTTGTTGACAAAATCCTTCCTGTAAAGCAAGAGGAGTGAAAATTAATAGTTTGCTCTATATATGCTCTAAATATGAAGAACCCATTTTGAAACCCTCTCATATTAAATGTAAGCTGATGGGTTTCTATATTTATCAAGAGTGTAATTCAGGTTTCATTAGTCCAACTCAAACAAATCTACAACTTTCTCATATAAGTTAGCCTGGTTTGAAAAAGTTGCTTAATAGTAATACACTTTATTTGCCAGAAATATATTTTAGGGTCATATAAAATTAACATTTCTAACATTATGGTGCAGGATATTCAGCAACCTTAAACATCTGAATGGGGAAAATAACGTATTGTTTTGGAACAAGCTAGAAGAAGAAAAAAAACCTAGACAGTTTGCATTCTACTTAAACACACATCTTGCCATGCCATTCTTCCCTTTGCCATTTTTCTGAATTGGTTTTTACTTCAATTGCCTCCAATGTGGGGTGCCCTCCAGATGTTTGGGACCATAACTCCCATAATTGCCACCCAGCACAGCTGTAATTCATCCAGAACTTCAGAGATTGCATTTAAGTCATCATTACATACTTGTTGCTGTTATTCACAGCTACGGAACTGCCATTTGGAATTAAATCCACCTTCACGTCATCCCAGAAAATCTGAAAAGAGATTTAAAAAAAAATGTATAGACACCAGTTTGGTATTTATTGAAACTCACAATAACCACCTCAAGCCTTCAATGTACAGTGAATTTGACAACAAAGGTCATCAGCTCAAAATGGAGTGAGGTGCAATGGTTGCAGCATCAGGGTCTAAATATTGTCATAAAAAAACCCCCACAACAATTCATTCTCACTGGAAAGAAAAAGATCCATGTGACCATAATATGTCATTTCTGTTTTTAAA
The DNA here is from genome assembly GCF_037176765.1 of Anolis sagrei. Classification (NCBI taxonomy): domain Eukaryota; kingdom Metazoa; phylum Chordata; class Lepidosauria; order Squamata; family Anolidae; genus Anolis; species Anolis sagrei. Next base: position 20,301,172 of record NC_090025.1, on the reverse strand, counting down.
ATAAATATTTTCTCACCTTTTCTTTGCCAGAGTAATTCAGGTTATTCTCCCATGAATTACTAATAGCATTCTTTTCTGGCAAAGGAAGACTTTGCTTATCAGATCACAGCCTACTGAGGTCTATCCAGTATACCTTAGTTCAGTGCTTCTCAACCTGGGGGTCGAGACCCCTGGGGGTGGGGGGGTTGCCAAAGACCATCAGAAAACACAGTATTTTCTGTTGCTCATGCAAGTTCTGTGTGGGGAGTTTGCCCCAATTCTATCCTTGGTGGGGTTCAGAATGCTCTTTCATTGTAGGTGAACTATAAATCCCAGCAACCACAACTCCTAAATATCAAGGTCTATTTTCCCCAAACTCCACCAGTATTCACATTTGGGCATATTGAGTATTCGTGCCAAGTTTGGTTCAGCTCCATCATTGTTTGAGTTCACATTGCTCTCTGAATGTAGGTGAACTACAACTCCCAAATTCAAGGTCAATGCCCACCAAACTCTTCCAGTATTTTCTATTGGTCAAGGGAGTTCTGTGTGCCAAGGTGGTTTAATTCCATCGTTGGTGGAGTTCAGAATGCTCTTTGATTGTAGGTGAACTATAAATCCCGCTCCAACCCCACCAGTAATCAAATTTGGGCATATCGGGTATTTGTGCCAAATTTGGTCCAGTGAATAAAAATACATCCTGAGTATCAGATATTTACATTACAATTCATAACAGTAGCAAAATTATAGTTATGAGTAGCAACAGAAATAATTTTATGGTTGAGGATCACCACAATATGAGGAACTGCATTAAGGGGTCGCAGCATTAGGAAGGTTGAGAAACACTGCCTTAGTTATTAATTTGATTTATATTCCACTTTTTTCTGAGATAGAACTCAAGAACTGGTTTGTGGTATAAATTAAAACAAAAGAGGACCTTATCTGATAAGGCATTATGTTGAGCAGTCTCTTCATTGAGATCATGAAGACCTCAACCATTAGACTTTTTGACTCTCAACTGAAAGCAAAGCTGTTTATTTAGTCATTATTACGAACATTAATGAGTTGATTTGATACTTTCGTTCTTAGAATTTTTGGAAGTTAATGTCAGTGTGTCTGTTTAAACTGGGATTCTTTCAAAGAAAACAAGAACTGTTTTAAAATAAATTTGCAAATACCAGGTAAACACTTGCCCAATTTTCATGATCTTGCTGGCCTCAGTTTCATGTGGATCTAAAGATCTTAACTTAAAGGGTTATCATTTGAAGAGGGACAGTAGTTGGGGAACAGAATCACAAATGTTGTGGAGGCACTTACAGAGAAGCACAGCTGAAAGTTTTCTTCAATGTCATCACATTCATAGTCAAGAACTGTCTGCAAACTCCTGGTTAACAAACAGAAAACAATTACAACATGTATTTTTAACCAGTACAGGCAGTCCCCAAGTTACAAACATGATACGTTCTGTAGGTGAGTTCTTAAGTTAAATTTGGATGTAAAGCGGAACAGATAACTTTTTAAATATAACTCCAGCTATAAATAAATATTGATAGCTTAGGGAAAGGTTAACACCCCTGTAGTGTTTGCTTTGCTGTCTGCCCGTTCAGAAGATTGTACCTCACTTTTTGTCCCTGTAATTCGAATGCTTGATCCCATAATGAGGCTCTGAGGTTTTTTTTCTAAAAGACAGGAGGGATGGTGCCAATCTGATGTTACTAGGAAGAGAGTTCCACAGACAAGGGGTCACCACTGAGAAGGCCCTGTCTCTCATCCCCACCAGTTGCATTTGTGATGATGGTGGAATTGAGGGCAGGGCCTCCCCAGGCTCAACAAATGATTGTGTTCCTAGCTTGTTTGAAGCAGAGAGTAGTGTGACCTTTCCTTGGTCCATAAAGTGCCTGTTAAAGGGCTTGTCAACCAACTCCAACACAGTCATAACTTGGGGAAAGTTCTACTGGCCACTAAGATAAAATTATTTTAAGGCATCTACTGCCCAATTGGAAAGAAGAAGAGCACAATCCCCATTCAAAAGAGTATTTTAGGATCAACATGCTAGCAAGGATCTATTCACATCCTTGATTCTAGAATGTATTTGTGCATTTTATCTGAGAAAAGTTAAGACTCATTACTATAGGAGAGGAGAACTGAGAAATGCATACAGAACCTGTTGTGAACTTTGCCCACATCTATGCAGATAGAACTAGTTGGTCTAGTCAACCTAGGCCTATGAAGGCTGGATATATAGACTTATTGATGGAAATAACATAAACCATTTACCTCCCAAGTACAGGGTCCAGTTCTTTTAAGTCCTCAAGGGTGGGTTTCTTGTCAAGCAGTTTTTTAAAAGCAGCAAGTGGGAAAGGCACATAGGCAATGACTCTATTGAACATGGCAAGGCCACAGAGGATCCCAAAAAAGTAATATTTATTCTTGGCTACTTTTTTCTGCAAGAGAGAAAAAACATACAATAACATGAAATAGTTCCATGTTCCTATGGCCAACACAAACCATTGTTTTTGAGTTGCAATGTCCATTGTGATCAGCAGGATTTGTCTAGGATCTTAGAAAAAGGCACCACTTTCAAATGTTACCATGTTGAAAACTCTATGAATTATAATCAAAAGGGTAGGATAAGTTGTAGGATAAGGGGAGCTCCCAATCCCACTAGATGCAGTTAATTTTGAATTGAATACTAACAACTGAATTTCAACAGGAAAGGCAAAAAGCATGAAACAGTGATATCAAAATGTGTTGGGGAACCCAAAAGGCAACAGGAGGTAGATGTATAAAAGTCTTGCCAGCAAAAGAGGTCAAGATACCTGAGAGCCAATGTATGACTTATGGATACCTGTTGAATGATCATGGTCAGAGTGAGGCAGACATGTTGGAAAGGTGAGGAAATTGTAATAGGTGAAATCTTGAATACCCTAGGAGTTCATCTGGACTGACCACAAGTCACTGAAACTCACCCTGGTACAAAACCACATCGGAGAACTTGGATGAGGATACATAAACATCCCATAGTCTGGCTGCACCATATCCTCAAAAAGATGTGAAAAAAATTCCAAAAGAACCCCTCCAGCTTCAAATCTAGCCATCTCTCCTTCGAATTCAACCTGTAAGGAAAAAATAAAGACAAGTGTTTTGAACCCCACAGAAAGGAGGGAAATCTTGGCTTCCCAATGGCATGGAAAGTGCCTATTTGTAAGGGAGGATCTTAGCTCTCCGCCTTCACTGGAATAACATGAATAAAAAGGCTTTTTTTAACACCACTCTAGGAATCTCTAGGACCTCTCTAGTTCCTACCTGTGTTCCACAAGAACAAAAATATGGTCCATGACCTCAAAATTACTACACTGTTGCCTCAAAACCAGAAGAGCGACTGGTCTCGTGAAATCCTCTTATAGTGCCGAGGCAACTGGGATGTTGGAAGGGGAAAGATTACCACTACCACATCAGCTCTAGATTATTAAATATGGTTTTCTGTGGCGAGCAGATGGTGACTACTGGATGGCATATGTTCTGTATCAGAAACTAGTGTTGATGTGGTCTATCCAATGCAGTTTTCTGAATCAGCACCCCAAATAACCAAACCGAATCTAAAGTCGGTCAAAAACTAATTTGTAATTCTTTTGGTACTAATGTTGGAGAGTGATGCCTGGTCAAAGTGGTCCCTGGTCAAAAAAAAAGGTTGAGAACCACTGAACAAAAATGTCACATTTGAACAAAGTTATATGCTGCTCTGGATCCATAACTGACTGGCCCAAGTCTAACTCATCCTGCAAATTATTGAGGTCTACTCAGTTCAAAGCCTGCTGAGCAAGCCAAAGTAGTATATATATGTACACATGCAAACATGCATGCAGGAATTTAAATAATATTCCATCTTTCTGCTTGAGGAAGAACTCAAGACGGTACAGGCAGTACCCAAGTTACAAACAAGAAGGGTTCTGTGGATTTGTACTTAAGTTGAATTTGTTTGTAAGTGGGAACAGGTACTTTTTAAAGTGTAACTCCAACCATAAATATTTATTTTGTAGCTTTGGATAGCATAGGGAAGAGTTAACACCCCTGTAGCATTTGTTTTGCTGTCTGCCCATATTCAGAAGATTGTACCTCACTTTCTGGATTGGATTTTAAAAAAGAACTGGCTTGTTGCGGAAACAAGGAAACAAGGATATGGGATAAAGCTTCAGTGGAGACACCTTTTCCCCATAATTCTGCCAGGAGTGAATTTCCCTTCCAAAGGGTAGATTTCTCCCACTTCCTGTTGTCTCACTCCTGTTCTTAACTATGTGTCATTTGTGAGTTGGATGTTTGTAACTTGGGGATTGCCAGTATATGCTTATCATCCTAATTGTTAAGCCAGTTCTAAAGATTGATATCATGCAACAACATTTCATAATATGACCAGCTTTCATCAACTTACCAACAGTTGCATCTTGAGAGAGATATCCTCCACATGACTCAGTTTGTGCAAAGTGTTTTCAACAAGATTCTGGCGACGCACTTTCAAAAGAAAGACGGGCAACTTGGGGAGTCCACTACTGCTCTGCAATCGATTCAGCATGATTGTATGTTGGGCAGCAGCCTTCATTGACTGGAGGAATATAAGGAGCGATTTCCAAAGGAATAGGTAAGCTAGTTTTTAAAATGCAATGGGAATCTTAATTATTCCTGCTATAATACACTTAGGGTCCTTCTACACAGCCATATAACCCAGAATATCAAGGCAGGAAAGCCCACAATATCTGCTGTGAACTGGAATATATAGCAGTGTGGACTGAGATAACCCAGTTCAAAGCAGCTATTGTGGGATTTTCTGCCTTGATATTCTGGGTTATATGACTGTGTGGAAGGGCCCTAAGAGAACAATTGTAGCATGTGTTTCATGGATTGCAAACCCACCTTCAGAGCTTGAAGATATTAATTTTCTGAAATACAACGTCTAGAATTTCTATCTGAGTTAGATGGTTTGCAGGGCACCCCAAAAATTATAGTTTTCCCCAAGCTCTGCCCACCTTTTTTAGAAAGTGATTGTCATGATGACAGAACAGTTCACAATTAATTTCCCTCTGTCTAAATTGTTTGCAATTTTATTTCGATAGACAGATAGATAGATAGAGAGAGAGTGAGAGAGAGAGAGAGAGAGGTTAAAGAAGATCTGGGAGGAAATGTAGTTCAACATTGCTTAAAAGTGACAGGAGAACCTTACTTCTAAGTTGCTATCACTCCCCTGGAAAAGACTGCAAGGGATTCACACTTGGCAGCCAAACTGTAAACTTGGGGAGGTGAGAGCAGTATTGGAAAAATAGTTTTAGATGTTGAAAATTGTTTTTTGAGGAGTTGACAACCGAGAAGAAGAGAATCCTGCAGTGGACAATTTTTTGCAGTATGCAAACTATGTACATTGTCTTTCTGCAGAGAAAACAGTTTACTGTTTTCCAGACAAATAGTACTGAATAATGCTTTGCCCCTTTCTGCTCCAAACATACGTAAAATACAATTTTTTGCAGAAGTCTTGCAGAAATCCCAGTGCATCTTACCTCTTGATTGAAAATGGCCTCCATGGCAAAAATCTCCATCTTGGTCAGTAGATTGTAAACAAAAGGAAAGCAACAAAGAGAAACGGGACATGTTTCTGGATTCTGTAGAGGGGAAAAATATGCTTACAACTTTTTAAACTAATAATTTAAATGGACTGCAAGCCAGTGTGATGCAGTGCCTTGAATGCTGGACTAGGACTCTAAAAGACAATGGTTCGACTCCTTACCTATAAGGTGCAGACTGACTCTATTTAGTTCAGAAAATAAAAGTTTTCAAAGGTTTATAGCAGAGCTTTCCAAACTTTTCATGTTAGTAATATATGTTTTAGACATGCATCATTTCACAACACAGTAATTCAATTTTACTAGCAAACCAGTGGTTAAACCAAGACTTTAGAAGAGATTCAGACACATATATAAATTGCAATAACAAAATGTATGGGGACGCAACACATCTCTGTCACATCTTGACAGATTAGAGAGATGGGCCAAAACTAACAAAATGAAGTTCAACAGTGACAAATGCAAGATACTCCACTTTGGCAGGAAAAATGAAATGCAAAGATACAGAATGGGGGATGCCTGGCTCGAGAGCAGTACGTGTGAAAAAGATCTTGGAGTCCTCGTGGACAACAAGTTAAACATGAGCCAACAATGTGATGTGGCGGCAAAAAAAGCCAATGGGATTTTGGCCTGCATCAATAGGAGCATAGTGTCTAGATCTAAGGAAGTAATGCTACCCCTCTATTCTGCTTTGGTTAGACCACACCTGGAATATTGTGTCCAATTCTGGGCGCCACAATTCAAGAGAGATATTGACAAGCTGGAATGTGTCCAGAGGAGGGCGACTAAAATGATCAAGGGTCTGGAGAACAAGCCCTACAAGGAGCGGCTTAGGGAACTGGGCATGTTTAGCCTGAAGAAGAGAAGGCTGAGAGGAGATATGATAGCCATGTATAAATATGTGAGAGGAAGCCACAGAGAGGAGGGAGCAAGCTTGTTTTCTGCTTCCTTGCAGACTAGGACGCGGAACAATGGCTTCAAACTACAAGAGAGGAGATTCCATCTGAACATGAGGAAGAACTTCCTGACTGTGAGAGCCGTTCAGCAGTGGAACTCTCTGCCCCGGAGTGTGGTGGAGGCTCCTTCCTTGGAAGCTTTTAAGCAGAGGCTGGATGGCCATCTGTCAGGGGTGATTTGAATGCAATATTCCTGCTTCTTGGCAGGGGGTTGGACTGGATGGCCCATGAGGTCTCTTCCAACTCTTTGATTCTATGATTCTATGATTCATGAAAACCTTTCATTTATATATTTTTAAAATGTATGATTTGTAAGAGAGTAACATACATTTCCAAGTGTTTTGTCATTTATGAGTAACCATATGTTGCCAATACTAATAATATTACTAATACTATGCATGCAAGTTGGTATTGCTTTTTTCACATAGGTTTCTCATTATGTTTGAGTGACACACCTATTACACTGCAGCTGACACAGTAATGTGTTGCAGAATATAAGTTTGGAAAGCTCTGGTTTATAGCTCTGCTCAAAAAATAGAGTTGACCACAGCTGACACCCTATTTCATCAATTCTAAGACACATTTTCTCTCTACAAAAACATCTCTAAGATGGTGTCCTCAAACCTTTTAAACAGAGGGCCAGGTCACAGTCCCTCAAACTGTTGGAGGACCGGATTATAATTTGAAAAAACATGAATAAATTGCTATGCACACTGCACATATCTTATTTGCAGTGCAAAAAATATGTAAAGGCAATATAATAATTAAAATGAAGAACAATTTTAACAAATATAAACTTATTGGTATTTCAATGGGAAGTGTGGGCCTGCTTTTGGCTGATGAGATAGGGTTGTTGTCATTGTTGTTGTAGTAGTATGCTTTCAAGTCATTTCAGACTTAGGTTGACCCTGAGCGAGGGCCAGGTAAATGACCTTGGAGGGCCATATCCGGCCTCCGGGCCTTAGTTTGAGGACCCCTGTCTTAGGGCCCTTGATAACACCCAGGATATCAAGGCAGAAAATCCCACAAAATCTGCTTTGAACTGGGTTATCGGGAGTCCACACTGCCATATATTCCAGTTCAAAGCAGAAAATGTGGGATTTTATTCAGGTGTTTGGAAGGGGCCTTAGATTCACTGATACTTTTCTTATATATAAATCATTTCTTCTGTTAGTGGTAATGAAATTACAATCAATGGCGTCTTAGAATCGAAAAAACATGATAGTTGTTGGGTTGTTGTAGGTTTTTTCGGGCTATATGGCCATGGTCTAGAGGCATTCTCTCCTGACGTTTCGCCTGCATCTATGGCAAGCATCCTCAGAGGTAGTGAGGTGAGGATGCTTGCCATAGATGCAGGCGAAATGTCAGGAAATAATGCCTCTAGACCATGGCCATATAGCCCAAAAAAACCTTCAACAACCCAGTGATTCCAACCATGAAAGCCTTCGACAATACCATGATAGTTGTTGTAATTGTTACATAAAATTTGTGAATTAAAAAACCCTACTTCCCTATATAAGGAATCAATCAACCTTTAATTCTTAGCATTTTGTAGAATGGAGAAAAGAAGCTCCTGAAAAAAGTTTCTAAAGTGGTATTTTTTTCTAAAGTACAGCAATATGAACAGGAATGTATAACCTTGTGTATTTACACAAAAAGCTCTGTTGATTGATTATGACAAAGATCATTGAAGACAACTATGTTATGCATATTCGTTAAGAAATTAACATAAAATTAGTTGTGAATATTTGTATGCAATGAAGAAAGGAATGCTTTATCGGAGTCCTCTCACATTTCTTTGCTCATAAATCTCTATTCTAATGCAAAAATGTGCCATATGCCATCATCCATATCCCATCAATCCATTCCTAGTCAATCTTGCCAGTGGTGAAGGATGGTATAAGTTGCAGTCCAGCAAGATCTGCAAGGCCACAAGTTGCCTAATTCTTATCCAGTCTTGCTTTCATCTACTCTCCAAACTGTCACAGATATCTAGGTTCTTGTGGGTTTTTTCGGGCTATAGAGCCATGTTCTAGAGGCATGTCACAGATATCTTTTCAAGTATTGCTCCCAAAAGCTTTTTTAACTGACCAAAGCAATGTGTTCTCCAAAACCAACAGTGTGTTTCTGAATGTTATTGATTTTATAGAAACTACATAAACTTTGCTACTCTCATTTAATTCTAAGCCTGGAGAATAAACAAAGCAGTAATACTTACTGGGTGTATCTTCTGTACATGCCACCTTGCTAAGTCTCCAAAGGTATTAATTATTTGATTGATTTCATTGATGTAGAAGTTTCTTATCTGAAGCTTGTAGTCTGCCTTCTTGTTTACCTTGAAGAGCAACAAATATTCGTGTTTATAAACAGTGATGGCTTTCGTTTACCATGGACAAGATCCCCACATGCTTACCTTGTACAATTTTTTAAGTACTTTGAGAAGTGGAATAACTTCTTGGCATTGCGGGAAGAAATGGTAATAGGACAGCTGAGATTTCACAGCTTTGTTAAGCATCTGAACTATTTGGTCAAAACATGAGGTTGGCAGCAAAGACCAATAGTTTTCTGGGGGAAAAAACAATAAAAATATTTATTTTTTCCCTTCTTGAAAAAACAATATATAGAAAGACATTACTGTTGATATTTCTAGACATGTGGAACAAGAACTTAGGAGACATGTTAGTTTTTCTTAGTGCCTTTTTTGCTATCCTGATCCAAAGCCTTAGCCCAGTGCTTCTCAACTTGGGGGTTGGGACCCCTGGGGGAGGGGTCGCGAGGGGGTGTCAGAGGGATTGCCAGTGACCATAAAAAAACAGTATTTTCTGTTGGCTATGAGGGTTCTGTGTGGGAATTTTGGCCCAATTCTATCATTGGCGGGGTTCAGAATGCTTTTTGATTGTAGGTGAATTATAATTCCCAGCAACTACAACTCCCAACTGTCAAGGTCTATTTTCCCCAAACCCCACCAGTGTCCACACTTGGGTATATTGAGTATTTATGCCAAGTTTGGCCCTGATTCTTCATTGTTTGAGTCCATAGTGCTCTCTGGAGGTAGGTAAACTACAACTTCAGAACTCAAGGTCAATGCCTACCAAACCTTTCCAGTATTTTCTCTAGGTCTTGAGAGTTCTATGTGGCAGGATTCATTCGATTTGATCGTTGGTGGAGTTCAAAATGCTCTTTGAGTGTAGGTGAAAAATAAATCCCAGCAACTACAACTCCCAAATGACAAAATCAATCCCCCCCAACACTACCAATATTCAAATTGGGGCATATTGGGTCTTTGTGCCATATTTGGTCCAGTGAATGAAAACTCATCCTGTATATCAGATATTTACATTATGATGCATAACAGTAGCAAAATTACAGTTATGAAGTAGCAACAAAAATAATTTTATGATTGGGGGTCACCACAACCTGAGGCACTGTATTAAGGGGCCACGGCATTCAGAAGGTTGAGAAACACTGCCTTAGCCTGATCCAAAAACTCTTTGGAAGCCTAGGACTACATTATCTTAATTAACACGAGTAAAGGCAAAGAAATTGGAATACGTTGTCTGCTTTCTCCTTCTTTCCACACTTACCTAAAATTTCGGAAGAGCGCTTGCTTAAGCCTAGAACTGCTTTTGCAAAAGGAAGGGCCAAAGACTGCATTTTCTGGGCTTCAAGGGCTGCAGAACACTCAGGCAGCAGCAGGAAGATCGAAAGGGCTTCTTGGTGAGGAGAATTCAGCGGAAGGGCTGGAATCAGGTAGTTCAACAGGCAGAAAGAGATCTATAGCCAATTTAAAAAAAAACAATACATTTAGATGAGCACAGAACACAACACAACACAAACACATATACTTTTAAAAAAATATTCGACCTAAGCTTGGAATGGCCACCTTGTGGCACAGTGGGTTAAACCATTGGCCAGCTGAACTTGCTGACCGAAAGGCTGGCAGTTTGAATCTGGGGAGCAGGGTGAGCTCCTGCTGTTAGGCCCAGCTTCTGCCAGCCTAGCAGTTTGAAAACATGCAAATGTGAGTAGATCAATAGATATCGCCTTGGCGAGAGAGGAATGGCACTCCATGCAATCATGCTGGCCACATGACCTTGGAGATGTCTATGGACAATTCCAGCACTTCAGCTTAGAAACTGAGATGAGACACGATTAGACTTAATGTCAGGTGCAGGCATGTAGCCGGGGGGGGGGGGGGGGGAGGGGCTTGAAGGGCTTCAGCCCCCCCCCCCCCCCCGAAATTCTCATGGTGCATTATTTAAACTGATATGTTATTCATATCATGATCTGATCACCATACTCAATATATCCCATATGCATGGGGGTATTGGGGTAATGATACAAAAGATTTGCTAGGGTAGACCCTCTTTCACTCAGACTCAGCCCCCCCCCCCAAAAAAAACCTCAGCCCCTCCCCCCCCCCATCGAAACCCTGGCTACGGGCCTGGTCAGGGGAAACCTGGAATGCTTGGGAAAGCATTTTTAGATTGTCATTCCCAGAATTTCCCACCCGGCATGACTATCATTCTGTTTCATTTTATGCATTGGTTCTAGACCAGTGTTTCCCAAACTGTAGTCTTCCAGGATTTTCTATATTAGCTCCCATATTTCCTGTTCAGTGGCCAAGGCAGCTGAGGCTTCCAGGAGTCCAAAGCATGTGGAGAACTAGAGTATGGGAAGCATTGTTCTCGGCTGTGAAACATTTTGGCTCCATTTTTTTTATGTCTACTTCATTAAATGAAATGTCAGCCACCTTGAGTCCTATGGAATGGGAAAAGCAAAATATTATAAATACTTCTGACATAAATAAAATTCCAAGACTTAGAAATTATGCTGGCCACATAATGTTCAAGAGCGGCAGTCCATACTTAAACTTTTTCAAAGTCTGGAGCCAAATCACAAAAAGGAACAGAACCACATCAGAAGATTTCTCTTCTCTAGAAGTCAATCCTGTAACTATCTTGGCAAATCATTATGACCAAAAAATAATAATTTGTTAAAATATACAGGGATGTTGTGTAGTTTCTGGTCTCTATGGCTGTGATCTAGCCGCATTTTCTCCTGACATTTCACCTGCATTTTCTGAAGATGCCAGTCACAGATGCAGATAAAACATGCTGCTAGAACACAGCTATACAGACCAGAAACCACACAACACTCTAGTGATTCCAGTTATGAAAGCCTTTGACAATTTAAAAAGTACTTTTCTTCCTACAATGTTTAGTTATTTTGGGCTTGTGAAACAGGTGTTATAGAACACAGTTCTATGACCAAGAATAAGGCAGCATTACAAGGCCATATGATATTTCCCTCTTCCTTATGGTACAACCTCAAACCTGCACCTAAAAGAGTATCAACAAAGTTATAGCTAGGACTGCAGCAATCACTTGTTAAGCCACAATTGTGTTACAGTTGGCCCTCCACATTTGCAGATTTTTTGTGGATTTGATGAAAACGCTCTCTCCAGGGATCTCTACATCAGTGGTTCTTGCAGTAGTCTGCAAGAACTAAAATATAGTCTGCGGCCTCACCATTACTACACAGCTGCAACGAGAGCGACTGGTCTTGCAAAACCCTCTTATAGTGCTGAAACTTCTTAAATATGGTTTTCTGTGGGCAAGTAGATGGTGACCACTGGTTGGCATTAGCACTTTTTAGTGCTAATGTTGGAGCGTGGTACCTGGTCAAATTGGTCCCTGGTCAAGTGGTCCCTGGTCAAAAAAAAGGCTGGGAACCACTGCTCTAGATCCTCCAGTGGCCAACTTCCACTGAAAGCTGATCATAAAGTCATGATGGAGGACCTACAGATTCATAGAGAGAACACCCTCTAGGAAGTTCTAGGTCATGTAATGCAATTCTGTGGTCAACATCCAGTGAAAGTTGATGATAGTCATGATTGAGATCCTAAAGAAGAGATCTCTGAGGTTGAAATAAAGCAATGTTATTATTTGCAATTCTTCATTTTCAAAGAGTTCTGCACTCTTAACTCCAGCAAATTTGGAATGCTGAGCATATAACGTAATTAATCCTTTATTATTGGGGGGGGGGGGGGGGGAGATAGCCATGGAACTAGTTATCCATAAGTATTTATGACTTCTCATATCTTCTACACACCAGCCACCAAACAGAAATGAATAAAGTTGTTAAGAGCAAAGAGAAATCATTCTTACTCTTCCAGCTATCCAGTCTCTAGTTGCAAGTTTCTCAAATACTTTTCTTGCTTTTTCCAGATCGATTGCTACACAACAGCCACTTTTAAAAGGAGATCTAGAAGGGGAAAAAGAATTACCTTCCTGAAGTTTTATGAAAGGAAATGCTTTAAATCTGTCTAAGATGTTGTAGACATCTCATCCCGTCCCTTTTTCTGTATCATAAAAAGCACACTACTTACCCTTGCTTTAAAAAGCTTGCAGTTAAACAAGAAGAAGATGAAAATATTGTTTCTATTTCCCTATTTTAAAGAAAAGAAAAAGAATATCCATCAGAACACACCATCATGCTTGTGATATGGACCTGGGAGATTTTATTCTCCTCTTTTTTTCTGTGCAAATTGTATTTTTGTTATTTTTCATTAAACCTATAATACTTGGTGGAACTAAAATGGGAGTAATTCCACAGACTTCTAGAACGTGGCACAACTGACAGGGGGATCATGGAAGTTGAAGTCTGACATGCCTGGAAGTCATAATACTATGGAAGTATGCTTAATAGCATATCCAAATGTTTACTTGAAAATCCTTGTGTATCCAGACTGGGATACTAATTATTTTAGAACTGCCAATGTAATTTCACTTAGTTGCAAAAAAAAAAATGTTTATCTACACTGGAGCAGGACTGGTAAATATTTGTCCACCTTATACAACACAGCTAGTTTCTAAGATTAGCAGCACACCAGGATAAAACCAGCTAGTTGTTAAATTATCTGTTGGGCTTTGATTCCAGGACCCCCTATGGATAAACATGTCCTTGGGTATTAAAATAACATAATATACAATGAGGTGGTGAAATGGAGTCCTTATACAAAATGGCACAATAAAGGTTTCCTTTGGGGATTTCTTCCAAATATATTTAAGCTGTGGCTGGTTGAACTTGTTGACATGTGGAAATAGATGGCTAGCTGAATTCAGTTTAACGTTGTTTTTTTAAAGGTTTGTGGCTCACAAATTATATTGGGTAACAAAAAAAATACCCTCAAAGCTTTAGAGAGAGCAGCATAGTTTTTACTTTTAATACATGAGATCATACAGAAAAAAAGTAATTATGGGTTGCTGTGAGTTTGCTGGGCTGTATGACCATGTTCCAGAAGTATTCTCTCCTGATGTTTTGCACACATCTATGGCAGGCATCCTCAGAGATTGTAAACTACTAACAACCTCTGTGGATTCCTGCTGTAGATGTAGGCAAAACGTCAAGAGATAATGCTTTTGGAACATGGCCGTACAGCCCTGAAAACTTGCAGCAACCCAGTGATTCGAGCCATGAAAGCCTTCGACAACACAAAATAATTATGGTTTTATAAGTCTGCTAGGAACTTTGGTTAGGAATTTTGGACTGGAGCTCCCACAATCCTTCATTACTTGCTACTGGGGTTGCTAGAATTTGGCACTAAAATATTTGAAAAGCCAAAGTTCGCTATCATGCCTGTTTCTTAAACTCTGTGAAGACAAAGAGTATGAACACCAGCCTTTTTGCATTCTGCCGCTTTTCACTTTCTGCAGTTGCTGACAACCACATGTCCATCTGCATTTCCTCCAGCCGGCTAATCTGTGGCAAGGGTTCCATAGAGAGGGTTTCATTCCCATATGAAGAAACCTTTGAAAAGAAAAAGCCACATGAAGAGCTTTCACCTTATCGTTTTTAACAGGAATCATCCATACCTCGAGATATCATCAGATTAAACTCACAGATCCTTAATTTATAGTGTGAGATGGACCGGCAATTGTAAATAATATGGGTACCAATATTCTGCCCCAGGACCATCTGCAGGCTGAACAAACTGCCCCATCCTAATGAATATGACTTCAAATTCATTTCTGTAATTTGAAAAAAATGCTATTTTCTTACATAGTTCAATAGGGGGTTCTGCAAAGGATTTAAAAAGTGAATAGCTGCTCCTAAGATCTCCAAGAGATTATACTGTGCAGTGAATAGCACTACGATTCCATTTCAATTGTCTTTTCAACTGCTAGTTTCTATGATTCTATCTTATGAATGTATTAGCATGGATGGATACAAATTTAGACGCAAAATATATGATCTGAGCAACAACCGTAGCCATCTTGCAATGTGGAATCATTGTCTCCATATCACTCAGTGGAGAAGCGAAGAGAGAGATATCAGATGTGGACAAATCACTACAGAACAGGGTTGTTGTAGGTTTTTTCGGGCTATATGGTCATGTTCTAGAGGCATTTTCTGCTGACGTTTCGCCTGCATTACCATATAGCCTGAAAAAACCTACAACAACCCAGTGATTCTGGCCATGAAAGCCTTCGACAATACACTACAGAACAGCTTGGGAAAGTTGCCTTTTATACTAAAAAGCCTCAAATCCCCAATTAGCACAACCCCATGAAATTGCAGTCCAAAGCCTAAATCCAACTGGTAGCCCAACTACAGTATATCTACTGAATTAAAAAAAAAAAAACCTACACAAGTTTCCATTAATTTAAAGTGTCTGTTCTAGGTGGGATGGATTTTGGCAATTTTTTGTCCTCCAAAAGCACATTTTTCCACCTCTCCTGTTGTGTCAGTTCAGCTCTTAAACTGTAATAATTATACTGCAGCAGGCCGTCACTATAACAAATACCATGTGCTACATAAACATGTTTTGAAGGCAATATAAACAAACAGCCTACCTGTGTGCGAAACACTGTGGCAAAGTTGACATATGTTCCAGCAAAAATCTGTTTCACTTGGATGCCCTGCAATTCTGTAATGATAGGAAAGCAGGTCATTCCTAAGTTATGAGTCCGCATTAACTTCTTTCCTGGAATTATCTGTGCAACCATAAAGGGATAGTTTTGAGATGTCCAATAAAACATCCCATGTATTGTTTTCCCCCTCTTTTGCATTCTACCCTTTCATTTTGTTTCATTCACAAAATTATTTAAAATGTTGTGTATAAACCCACCTTCAGGCCATCTGTATAAAATGTATATGAAACACAAATGAGTTTCATGTACAGACTTAGGTCCCATCTCCAATATATATCATTCTGTATATCTAAGGATTCCATAATCCAAAAATAAAAATAAAAATAAATTATGGGACCTATCTGGTCTCAGGCATTTCAGATAGGGTTAATCAACCTGTACAACCATGGCCAGGAAAGTCTTATTGCACTTTCGGTGTGGTTACTGAAACCTTGAGGCATGACCCAAATACTCAAACATTTCTTCCTGGCCCTTTTAAAACAGGTACCATTTGGAGAAACAAGAGCACTAATGTTCAGACATCCTCCCTCATCCAGCTTGCTCTGCGTTGTTCCACTTCCATTTCGCTGCAAAGGTCCACGGCCAAAAGATAAAAGGTGACCAGAAGTAGAGATGCACACAAGAGTGTGATAACTGTTGTAAGAAGGAGAAAGGGATATTGTAACTTGGTTAGCTGAAGCCTTTACTCAATCCATGAACCTTTAATGGCTCTGGTACATACCTTCCACATGCCAAAAGTGATACTGGACCATCAATCCACTCAACTTTCTGAGGACCAAACTTTGGACTTGAAGAACTACTGCGTCCCAGTTGTCCAGCGCTGTCATCTCCAAATGTGAACACACTGCCATTCTATTCAGGGTTTTTGAAAACCAAATTTGTGTTACTGTCATGGGTAGTGTTGACAAATTCTACTCAATTTTTGCAGTTTTAAAATGTATTTTAATTCAACCTTTGTTTTTCCTTACAATATCACCATGGTGTTCATCAAGCAACAAACAGAATTATGTTCGTGTGCAGACATGCCAAGATCCACCTACAACAGTGGTTCCAACCTGTGGTCCCTGGACCAGCAGTGGCCTGCAAGAATGAAAATATGGTCCATGGCCTCATCATTACTACACCGTTGCCTCAACACCATGCAGCAATGAGAATGACTGGTCATGTGAAACCCTCTTATAATGTGATCTTGGGAGGAGAGAGGTTGACTACCCACGAAAGATTGCTTCTACCACATCAGCTCTAGATTATTAAATATGGTTTTATGTGGACGAGCAAATGGCGACTACTGGTTGACACATGTTCTGCATCAGAAACTAAAGCTGATGTGGTCTATCCAATGCAATTTTCTGAATCAGCACTCCAGATAACTGAACCGAACCCAAAGTTGACCAAAAACTGATTGGTAACCCTTTTGCTACTAACTAATGTTGGAGAGTGGTCCTTGGTCAAAATGGTCCCTGTTCAAGTGCTCCCTGGTAAAAAAAAAAGGCTGGGAACCACTGACCTACACAAATAGTCTCAATCTTTGGATGAAGCTCACTAAGTGGTTTTGTTGCTACTATCTCAAAACATAACATTTGACTGTTTCAGTGAGTATTGCTGGTTTTACAGAGTCACACATTTTTTTTAGTCACTTTGGGCAATATCCTGTATGTAATATGGAGGGTAAGATCATGGTCCAGTGCAGCATATAGATATATCAAATATGTATAAGAGCCAAAAATGCATAAAATATGCATACAAACAAATATAAGAAATCAGCATTTGTAAGGCTTGGTAAATAGACCACTTTTCCTTTTCACAAAGTACAGCTGAAGCATTTTCTGCAGAGTCCACTGTAAACACTGCATGTTCTTACTAACAGATTTATGTAAATGTCTAAAACAGTCGCTATGTGAGGTTCAGACAACTTTTACTGTTGCCATTTTTTTCATGACCCCAACATTGAGCTAAGAGGACCCCATTTGGGGTTGGGACGCAGTTTAAGAATTGTGATTTAGCTAGTACCTGGGTGAGCACAGCAGTGTGTTCAGCCCCACAGCTCACAAAAGCAACATCAAGGCTCCTCAAAGCAGCTATTGAGTATGGTTTGAAGATTTGTTCTGTGGGGAAAAAAAACACATTAGAATAATACCATATATAGTTATGTATAAGCCAATCTCATGTCAAAGTCAAGGGCAAGGTTTAGGGCCAGCATTATGAATTTTCATATGACCTATGGATAAGTTGACCATCACGATACAGTCAGGAAGAAGTGCCATCTCTGTCATTTTCCACCCAGGCTATCAAAAAGGCCATTTGCCACTCTATTCAGAGAAGAGGATGTGTCTTTTTTAAATAAAAGGAACAATTCCCTTGTCTGAGTTGAATGGCCAAAAAAAAAAAAAAAAAAGTGAGAGCTTGGTCTGTCATAGGACAACCTAAAAGTAATGTTAACTCTCTGTACTTTCTTTGGTGACATCTTTTTTAATACCTGGAGGAAAAATGCTAATATCTCTTTGGCACTTCCCTCAAAGGTGTGATGAGCAGCTAGAGCAGGCATGGGCAAACTTGGGCCTTCCGGATGTTTTGGACTTCAACTCCCACAATCCGTATCAGCTGTTAGGACTTGTGGGAGTTGAAGTCCAAACACCTGGAGGGCACAAGTTTGTACTAGAAGGTATCAGTGTACCTGTTACGTTCTACTAAGACAGACTACACTCCTGCCTTTTTCCACTTTGCTCAGAGAAGGGGATTATTCCTTCTTTTTAAAATAAGAATTAAAGTACACAATGTACGCTGTCCTGTGGATAAGCTGACACAGGTTTATGGGTTGATTTTTTTGACTAAAATTTCTAGACTTTTACATATGCAGTAAATAAAAACATTAAAAACTTGTTTTAAAATTTAGGCAGGCTTTGAAAGAAAATGGTTTTTAAGACCAAGTTGGGGTGCTGTGGTATTTGGTTTTGAATACATTTTATGGGTTTTAACTGTTTCTTTTGTAATATAATTGATGCTTAATTTTGTTTTAATGTTTGTATATTTTAAATTGTAGTGAAATGCTTTCAATGTAAGCCATTTTGAGTCTCCTTGTGGAATCATAGAATCATAGAGTTGGAAGAGACCTTGCATGAAACTGCCAGTAAAAATAAACCCATTTTTTTAAAAATAAATCCAGATGTAGCTGGCCCTCCAAATTCTCATATTTCACAGATTCAACCACGCACAACTTAAAATGATATAATAATAATAATAATAATAATAATAATAATACACTTTATTTATATTCCGCCTTTCTCCCATAGGGGACTCAAAGTGGATTACAGCATTTATACAGACAAATATTCAGTGCCTTTGCAATCACATACAATGAGACACACAAACAGAGGCAGAGGCTTCCCCTTTCATTTCCAGCTTCTGGAGGTGGTGCTCATCTCTGGCTCTGAAGAGGTGCCTGCGTTGTCACCTCCTGGTTATATGGCCGGCAAGATTGCTTGGAGCATCTCTTTGCTTTTTCCCGTGAAAGTGGTACCTATTTATCTACTCACATTTGCATGTTTTCAAACTGCTAGGTTGGCAGGAACTGGAGCTGACAAGAGGGAGCTCACCCCATCTCACAAATTTGAACTATCAGCAATTCAGCCAACCTTCAGGTCAGAAGTTCAGCAGCACAAGGTTTTAACCCATTGTGCCACTGTGGTTCCTATATATTTTTTAAATTCCAAAAACTTGATTTTGCCTTTTTATATAAAAGACACCATTTTATATAATGCAACTTAAGCATCCCCTGAATTAACATCCATAATGAATCCTGGAGCAAAGTCCAAGCAGATACCAAGGGTCCCCTCTATAGCCATTTAATAACAAAGGAGACATGTGGAACAGTACACGAAGAAAAGCAGTTTCTTGAAAGAACAGTCAATTGCTCATGGTATTGTTTGACTATTCCAAAGCCAAGGCTTTTAGGTCAAATGTGAGGGGGAAAAGGACCTCAACTGGGCTTCTAGAATGTGAAGGCTTACCTTTGGGCTTAGCTTGGCTCAGTCCCAGCTGATGTGCGTTGTTCCTTCCCCATCCATACACAACACCAGAAAGGGACAGGGCAAAGCTATGCGCTCCACCCGCTGCCACCTGGGCTAATGGGATGCCATCCAGAGCAGAGACTTGCTGCGGAAAAGCCTGAGAGGAGATGTCTCTGCCAAGCCCCAACTGCCCATGGATGTTCTGACCCCATGAAAAAACTCTGCCATCTATATTTAAAAAGAAAAATGTTTCAAATGAATTTAATCATATTTGTACAACATCTTCATAAACTATATATAGTATATCTTCATAAACCATACATAGTATAGACCTCACAACCTCTGAGGATGCTTGCCATAGATGCAGGCGAAATGTCAGGAGAGAATGCCTCTAGAACATGGCCATACAGCCCGAAAAACCTACAACTCAGTGATTCCAGCCATGAAAGCCTTTGACAATACATGTATAGTATATTTAATCTAGGTAGCACCATAACAGACATCGAGTCCACCCCCGGGCCCTGCAGAAATGCAGAGCTGCAGCATGCCTGAAAGACTCCCATCTGACCTCTGTTGAAAGAGCCATAAAGACAAGTTCTTAAGTCAGCATTCCTCAACTTAATGCTCACCAGATGCATCAGAATACTATCTTATCATTCAGACAATACCACCACTAGCCTGCTCTCTCAACCTAATGGGAAATGTAGTCCACTGTAAAGAAAGTAGTTTGTACTAGGTTTGTGCATTTAGGGTGAATCGCTATTTGTTTCTGCTTGCCGGATACTGGAAGCCCCCCATATCAGTTTTCCAGTGTCTCCTGAAAATGGGCATGCTGACAAATGGGCTTTTTCGTTCCGCATCCGAAAAAAATCAATTCTTTTTGGCCCATTGGCAGCAAAGGGTAACTTACAAGGCTCCCCTTTTCCCTAGGATCCTTTCCTCTTTTCCCTTCAAGGGAGCCTGGGTGTCAGCAACAGGGTTAAAAAAGCACCCTATCCAGCCCATTATGCGGGGGGGGGGGGGGGGGACTTCCTACAGGTTCCCCATTAAGACCTGGATTAAAAATGCACCAGTTACCACTCTCTGGATCCTTTCCCTTCCATTTGTAGAGGAGGAGATGGGTTTAATGCTTCTTAAAGCTGTTCTACCCTAGAGGAGAGGCAGACACGCACTTTTCTCTCCCAAGGCCAGCACCAGCAACATGCCACACAGCTTTCCAACTTAGACATTTTAAGGAGGTCCAGGAAGGAAGAGTGATGACCTGGAGCTCAGTGAAGCTTTGAGCTATCCTCCCTCGACTACCTTAAAAATCCCCTCTCTTACCTGCAAGACTGAAATCACCTTTCTGTTTGGGGTTTTGCTTCCTTAAAGCTGTTTCTACTTTCTAGGCTAGAGGAGAGGTAGGCTTCTCTTTTTGTTTGCTGGAATTACTATTACCGTTAATAATTTTTATCTTTTAGAAGTATTTTCTGAAGGAAGGGAAGGAGAAAAAGAAGTTCAAAGGATGAAAGACCCCAAATGCACACACATCCCACCCACCATCCCTGATGTCCCCAACTCCCAGTCAGTCCCACTAAATAAAAAGAATCAGGAAAATAAAGGAAAACCAAAAAGATTCAACTCTGATGCTCAATAGAGGAGGAGGAGCCGAGAGGAGGAGGAGGAGTTTTCGTGTCAAGCAGTTTTTGGTTTTTTATTTATCAGGAGGGCCATTACTGTTATGAGCTTCCGGAGATACCGAAGGTACCAAAGTAAACAGAATCCACGCACAACTCTAGTTTGCACTGTTCATTATCTTCCAACTACTTTGTGCAGCAACAAAATTAAGTATGGCAATGACAGCAAAGAAATCTTTAAAAGTGGAACATACAATATCTTCTATAGTGATGCAAATACTATTAGCAAAAACAAAACAAATATACCAAAATCAATTCTTACCATTTGTCAGTGCTATTGAGTGGTCATGTCCGCAAGCAACCTGGATTACCTTGTATTTGGACAAAGCATTTATTGCCCTGTAAAAATATATGAAAGAAGAAAACTGTTAGGATTTTTTAATGGAGGAGAAAAAACCCACTAGTCCTCAAAATAAATAATTATTGATATTTTACAAAAACAACTTTGCCAAAATATGAAATCTGTATATATCCCAAGTTTTGGACTTAACATTTGATCAAGACCTGTCATTAATACACAGGTGTTTTTAGCACAGCATCTTATATTAAATATCAAAATAATATTTCATACAAGATTTCATTTATTAGCCACTTACTTTGGAAGTAAACGGTCTCCCAATTCAGCAGTGCCCAGCTGTCCAAAAGTGCCAGCTCCCCATGAATAGACCCTTCCTTTGTTGCAAACGGCCAATGAGTGCTCCTTTCCACAGCTTACATGGACAATTTTTTGTGTTTCAAATGCTTGGATTAGCTCTTATAAGAAGGAAGTAAAGAAAGATACAAGATATTAATTCATAAACCACGATCATAGAAAGACTTGCATAAGTTATACAACAACGGTACTGCAGTGCAAAAATAATCAGAATTTGGTTGCTCCTTGAAAAGATGTTTTTACACTCTATGCTTCTGGAGGTGGAAATCCACTGAATGAATGGTTATGTGAATTTCCATAACCTTTCGGAAAACCACTTGTCACAGGAAAACCACTTGTCACAGGAAAGTCGAGATCATAACCTTTTTGGAAATGGCATACATTACCATTTGGGAAAACCAGGAATCTTCCTGAGAAAAATTAAAAACCTGCTGGAGTCAACCTTCTCCTTAGTGGTAAAATATCCACTAGTATTCATGCAAGGTAATTAGGTTTCTCAGTTGTTAAACTGAAAGCCTAGATATCTCTTTGAACTGTTAGGGACAAAGATATGCCAATGCAGATAGATAGATAGATAGATAGATAGATGAGTTTCAATTGTGTTATTTCAGTTGCCCAAAAACATATACTCTCCCTTAAAACATCTTGGTTTAAATCAGTGGTTCCTAACCTGTGGTACGTGGACCACCAGTGGTTCACAAGAATGAGAATATGGTCCATGGCCTTACCATTGCTACACCATTGCCTTGAAACCACGCAGCAACAAAAGAGACTGGTCTCGCGAAACCCTCTTATCGTGCTGAGGCAACAGGGATGTTGGGAGGGGAGTTGCTGACTACCTACAAAAGATTACTACTATCACATCAGCTCTAGATTATTAAATATGGTTTTCTGTGGGAGAGCAGATGGTGACTACTAGATGGCATATGCTCTGTATCAGAAACTAGAGCTGATGTGGTCTATCCAATGCAATTTTCTGAATCAGCACTTTCTGTTGGTCATAGGAGTTCTATGTGCCAAGTGTGGTCCAATTCCATCATTGGTTGAGTTCAGAGTGCTCTTTGATTGTAAGTGAACTATACATCCCAGCAACTACAACTCCCAAATGTCAGGGTGTATTTTTCCCAAACTCCACCAGTGTTCAAATTTGGGCATATTGTGTACTTGTGTCACGTTTGGTCCATATCCATCATTATTTGAGTCCATAGTGCTCTCTGGATGTAGGTGAATTACAACTCCAAAACACAAGCTCAATGCCCAACAAACCCTTCCAGTGTTTTCTGTTGGTCATGGGAGTTCTGCGTGCCAAACATCGTTGGTGTTTAGAATGCTCTTTGATTGTAAGTGAACTATACATCCCAGCAACTACAAGTCCCAAATGATAACCCCCCCCCCCCCAACCCTACCAGTATTCAAACTTGGGCTTATCAGGTATTTGTTCCAAATTTGGTCCAGTGAATGAAAATACATCCTGCATATCAGATATTTACATTATGATTCGTAACAGTAGCAAAATTACAATTATGAAGTAGCAACAAAAATAATTTTATGGTTGGGGGCAGGAGAGCTCAACCCATTACGCAAAGTAAGCATTTGCAGTATAGTTGATTTTGACCAGAGGCAGGTCCGTAGCCAGGATTTTGTTTTGGGGGGGCGGGGGGGGGGGGCTGAGTCTGAGTGAAAGAGGGTCTACCCTGGCAAACCTTTTGCATCATTACCCCAATACCCCCATGTGTATGGGATATATTGAGCATGGTGATCAGATCATGATATGAATAAACATAACAGTTTAAATAATGTACCAGTAAGGCCTTCTCACGGACCACCATGAGAATTTCGAGGGGGGGGGGGGCTGAAGCCCCCCAAGCCCCCCCCCCCCCCGGCTACATGCCTGACCAGAGGCGCTCTTGAGGGAAAATAGACCTTGACATATGTGAGTTGTAGTTACTGGGATGTATAGTTCACCTACAATCAAAGAGCATTCTGAACTCCACCAATGATGGAATTGAACCAAATATGGCACACAGAACTCCCACGACAAATAGAAAATATATATCATTGATTTGTTGGGGGGGGGGCAAAATACTGTTTGCTTACCATTGAAAATTACCTAGGGCCGCCTCTGGTTGGGGGTCACCACGACATGAAGAACTGTATTAATGGGTCATGGTGTTAAGAAGGTTGAGAACCACTGCCCTAAGTATTTTAAAACACCTGGATCTGGTATGATTTTAGAAGCTAAGCAGGTTCAGTACTGGTTAGTAGTCAGATGGGAGATTGCCAATGGATACCAGGTCCTGTGTGCTGTATTTCAGAGGACGAACTAGCAAAACCACCTCTGTTCCTTGCCTATGAAGACTCTATTAAATTCTTGGGGTGGCCCTAATTGGGCAGGTGACTTGAAGGCACGTATGTGCCCACACTTCTGCTGGGCACAGTGCCCTCCTGTCCGAAGATGTTAGCAGAAGCTGGACAGTCTTGAAGAGCCAGTTGCCTTTGCTGATTCAGTCCAGGTTCAGTCCTGGACTCCCTCCAAAGTCTGAATAGGTTCCAAGAACAGAAGAAAAGGATCCATATGAAGAAAGGGAGGAGGAGGGTTCATCTATCAGCACAAACACAGCCTGAGAAGGGAAGGAAAGGAAACTGAAACTGTTTCAGGAGTGACTCATCTCTGAGAACAGGGAATCCGGACTGATCAACTGTAAGCAGGAAACGAAACTCAGAAAAGTCTTTCTAGAGTTCATGCAGGCAGAAAAAGGCTGGATGACAATCTTCCTTTTAGAAACAGTGGAGACTTGCAGCATGATGCTGTGCTTTTTTGTATTTCTATTCCATCTGCTTCTCTTTCACACACAAGTTACATTTCATGCCTCTGCATTGGGGAGGTGGCTGCAATCCATTTAAACATATGCCTCATACAATTTATTTTCATTGTTTAGGCCAGGCATGGGCAAATTTTGGCCCTCCAGATGTTTTGGACTTCAACTCCCACCATTCCCAACAGCCTCAGGCCCTTTCCTTTTGCCCCTCAGCCTGAGGCTGTTGGGAATGGTGGGAGTTGAAGTCCAAAACATCTGGAGGGCCAAAATTTGCCCATGTTTGATTTAAGCTATTTCAGCTCCCAGTTTTGAGAGGAAAGGCCATGGCGGAGGGAGTTGGGATTCTGGGAACTGCAGTTCTCCCAAAGGAACTACTCCAAGATCTAAGGATGGCAATGCAGCCTATATGTTTTCTTGTGGGGTGAATCTTCTAGTGCCCTTAGAGATACACACTGTATACAGCTTGTAACAGTTTCTAATTCTTACCACTTTTTACATTTTGGAAAAATATCAAAACCTTCCCAAAGTGGAGAAGTGTATTGAAATGCCAGGAGGAACTTTGCCAGAGAGGTCTGCTAAGTCAGGGATGAACATCTGTCAGAAAATTGTCGTTTCAGGTGGCACTTGTAATTCTGATTAACTCACTATTATACTGGGCCAAAACTAACAAAATGAAGTTCAACAGGGACAAATGCAAGATACTCCACTCAGGCAGAGAAAAGGAAATTCAAAGATACAGAATTTATTTGGCTCCACAGCAGTACATGTGAAAAAGATCTTGGATCCCCCGTGGACAACAATTTCAACATGAGCCAACAATGTCATGCGGCAGCAAAAAAATCCAATGAGATTTTGGCATGCATAAATAGAAGAGTCTAGTGCAGTGATTCTCAACCTGTGGGTCCCTAGATGTTTTGGCCTACAACTCCCAGAAATTCCAGCCAGTTTACCAGCTGTTAGGATTTCTGGGAGTTGAAGGCTAAAACATCTGGAGGCCCACAGGTTGAGAACCACTGGTCTAGTGTCTAGATCCAGGGAAATCATGCTATCCCTCTATTCTGCCTTGGCCAGACCACACCTGGAATACTGCATCCAATTTTGGGCACCGCAATTGAAGGGAGATGTTGACAAGCTGGAATGTGTCCAGATAAGGGCGACTCAAATGATCAAGGGTATGGAGATTAAGCCCTATGAGGAGTGGCTTAAAGAGCTGGGCATGTTTAGTTGCTGAAGAGAAGGGTGAGAGAAGACATGATGAGGGTCATGTATCAAGATGTGAGGGGAAGTCACAGGAGGGAGCAAGCCTGTTTTCTGCTGATTTAAGTGGATTTTCTCTCTCTAGTATGATGACACTACTATAGCCTCACCACACTAGAGAAAAAATCCACTTAGAGTCTGGTTGCTGCCTCCTGCAGAATTCTGGGGTTTGTAGTTTAGGAAGGAGCCTTTAACAGCCTCACTAAACTACAAACCCCAGAATTCTGCAGGAGGCAGAAACCGGATTTTAAGTGGATTCATTCTCTAGTGTGGAGACGTAGCTTCAGGTGGTACAATGGCATCAAACTACAGGAAAGAAAGGAGATCCCACCAGAACATGAAGAAGAACTTCCTGACTGTGAGAGCTGTTCAGCAGTGGAACTCTCTGCTTCGGAGTGTGGTGGAGGCTCCTTCTTTGGAGGCTTTGAAACAAGAGGCCGCGTGGCCATCTGTTGTGGATGCTTTGAAAGCAATTTTCCTGCTTCTTGGTAGAATGGGGTTGGACTAGATGACCCATGAGGTTTCTTCCAACTCTAGGACTCAATGGAAGTGCATTTCCTTAGCCTTCAGATAATTCCCACGGCTAGTATGCGTGTTTATAGGGTGCATAGATATTTTGGAGGCACTCTGTACATGCAGAGGGAGAGAATGCCTTGAGCCCTTTGCCTGGAAGTAATGCTTTCCCAGGGATTGGCTCCGTTAATCAATCGCATGGAGTTTAACATGTATATACATTTTTGGGACACTCAGAATGCTTGGCATCTGGAGGTTTGAGGGAGAGGAAAGGGACTGGAGCCCCTTCCCTGGACCCAAAGCCTCTCCCCGATTCTGGGCCACTTACCTGGGACGTGGGAGCGCTTCTCCTGTCCCGAAGGGAGCCTCCTGCCCAGCTGTCCCCGGCTGTTGTCTCCGCAAGAGGCTACCCCGCCATCATCGCGCAACAGCAGCGTGTGCCGCTCCCCGCAAGCCACCAGCACCACCGCTTGGTCCACGGGAGCTCGGGGTCCTGGGCGGAAAGGCACCGGCTCTGAGACCCCTTCTTCTTTCCCCAGTCCTAGCTGCCCAGCAGAGCCCTGGCCCCAGCAGTACAGCATCCTCTCGCCCCGCAATTGCGCCTCTCCCTTTTGGCCCAGGGTTTAATCCGCGTTGCCCCTCCTTTGCAGGACCTTTCCTCCTCCCTCCCAAGGAAGCACCCCTCTGGCCTCCCACTTCGGGCTTTCATATACAAGCCCAGAGGGAGCACCGCCCATCCCAGCAGCCCTGCCCACACCAGAAACTGCCAATTTCATAGAATCATAACAGAGCCTCGAGTCATGCCACATGCACAATAGAGCAACACCAGAGGCACTCCAAGTGGCCAGCTACAAGGACATTTAATATAAGCACCAAGTTTCTAAACTTTGTGTTTTTTAAAATACATTACAACTGTATTGGTGGACAGGAAAAGAGATTTAAAGATGGACTTAAGGCCAACCTCAAAAACTGTGGCATAGACACCGAGAACTGGGAAGCCCTGGCCCTTGAGCACTCTAACTGGAGGTCAGCTGTAACCAGCAGTGCTGCAGAGTTTGAAGAGGCACAAATGGAGGGCGAAAGGGAGAAACACGCCAAGTGGAAGATGCATCAAACCAACCCTTACCAATACCGTCTTCCACCTGGAAGCCAATGTCCTCTCACTGTGGATTAAGAACAGGGCTCCACAGCCACCCGACAGACCCACCACCAAGACATTACACTTGGACACTTGGAGGACCATCATCCTTAGGCTACGAGCGATCACCTAAGTAACTTTCCCTGCAGATATGAACTCGTTTATGTAAGGTGAATCCCTATCACCTAACATAAACAAGTTCATATCTGCAGGAAAAGGCACATGTTTGCTAAGAAGTAACTTAATAGGACCCAAGTACAGTGTTGATGACAAGTTGACTTGGAGGTCTCGTTCATACAGTTGCCATAAATCCCACAACCAGCATTAAAGCAATGCTGTTACATCATCAACTCCGATGGACTGGCCATGTTGTCCGAATGCCCGATTACCGTCTTCCAAAGTAGTTATTATACTCCCAACTCAAGAACGGGAAATGTAATGTTGGTGGACAAGAAAAGAGCTTTAAAGATGGGTTTAAAGCTAATCTTAAAAACTGTGGCATGGACACCAAAAACTGGGAATCCCTGGCCCTTGAGCACTCTAACTGGAGGTCAGCTGTGACCAGCAGTGCTGCAGAATTTGAAGAGGCACAAATGGAGGGCAAAAGGGAGAAACATGCCAAGAGGAAGGTACGTCAAGCCAACCCTGACTGGGACCGCCTTCCATATGAAAACTGATGTCCTCACTGTGGGAGAACATATATGGATCAAGAATAGGGCTCCACAGTCACCTGCGGACCCACTGCCAAGACGCCACATCTGGAAGACAATCATTCTCAATCTATGAAGGATCGCCTAAGTAAGTAAGTAAGTAAGTAAGTAAAGTACAACTGTACTCTTGGTTCGCTCCTGATACAATAAAAATAGTAATTATAACAAAGTTGGAAGAGGCTTCAAAGGCCATCCAGTTCAACCCCCTTCTGCCATGTAAGCATACCCAATAATAATAATAATAATAATAATAATAATACACTTTAATTACACCTCACAACCTCTGAGGATGGCTGCCATAGATGTGGGCAAAATGTCAGGAGAGAATGCTTCTGGAACATAGCCATACAGCCCAGAAAACTCACAGCAACCCAGTGATTCCTGTCATGAAAGCCTTCAACAACACAATAATGCACTTTATTTATATTCCACTCTCTCCCCTAGGGCACTCAGAGCGGATTACACTATTTACATACATAGGCAAACATTCAGTGCCTTTACAATCTATATAAATAACAACGTAATGATCGTTATTGGGATTAACATAACGGAAAAACCACTGGATGAATTGACACCAAATTTGGACAGAATACACCAATGAGTGATAGGTTTTTTCACTTATAAAAACACTGAATAACACAGCGGAAGGGGCTTAAAAAGCCAAAAAAGCAAAAGGTCACTACAGCACATGCGCAAAAAATGCCTTCCCTGGCAAACAAAACACACAATAGCATATTCACACATTCTACAGCTCCCAGCATTCCCTAGACCAGGCCCTTTAGGAGAGGAGAATGATCCAAATGCACTGCTTCCAAGCTGAAGGCTTTTTTATCCTTGGATTTCTTTGAGAGCATCCCAGTCCCTTCATATTTCCCATTTCCTATTCCTGGACTGCAACTCCCAGCAATCCTTCAGATAGATAGATTAGACAGAACTGGGTTATCTGAGTTCACACTGCCATATGTCCCAGTTCAAAGCAGATAATGTGAGATTTTATTCAGCTTTGTGGAAGGGGCCATTTTGTAAAGTCAGTTATATGTAGGTAAACCTACCTTACATGGGAGGCAAATATATGACTAAACCTAGGTGCTAATTTAGAGAAGACAATTATGCTGGGGAAAATGGAAGGAAAAAGGAATTGGGGCAGACCAAGGGCAAGATGGATGGATGGGATCCTTGAAGTTACTGGATTGACCTGGAAGGAGCTGGGGGTGGTGACGGCTGACAGGGAGCTCTGGCGTGGGCTGGTCCATGAGGTCATGAAGAGTCGGAAATGACTGAATGAATGAACAACAACAAAAAAGGTGCTAATTTACCTTTTGAGCCTTCTACTTCCAGAGCTGTCATTACCGAATTAAAACGATGCTTTCAATCACATGGTTTTGTCTACATGCACTATAAGCACATGCTGCTGTATTTATTGCTGTTTTCCTATAGTGGTATGTGGTAGTTCAATAGGAGGTCCAAGGATTTGGCACTATTTGTTACCACACTGAGTGACACTAACCCTAGTGATGGCAGAAATTCAAGGGAATTTAGTCTCTCAACTTTCCCTTCTTTCCATAACTGGTTCAGGTATCACTACCTCCTTCCCGCAGTCTTAAAGCACTTTGTGGTTGAGCTGTTAAGCTTTCATGATGCTTTAAAGCGGGTTGGTAAGGTTGACTCTGGCCCCTTCCACATAGCTGTATAAAATCCACATTGAACTGGATTATAAGGCAGTGTGGACTCAGATAATCCAGTTCAAAACAGATATTGTGGATTATCTGCCTTGATTTTCTGGGTTATATAGCTGTGTGGAAGGGCCCTCCAAGGTAAAGTCCTGTTCTTTCTGTTGATTTTTCTTTAGAGCAGGAGAGGGAATCATGTAGCCTTCCCAAATCTTCTCTGAACTTTTGCATGAACTCTTTATGCAATCTAGTCTTTAGATTGCAGCCTTCACAAGGCAGGGCGCATCATGTATCACTTTGAGCAGTGCCTGATGCAATGCAACTCTGATCTTGCCATTGAAATGCGAATAGAATAGATGGATAAATTGGAACAGGTCTGCTGCCTTGCTAACTGTAACAATTTAACCTAAAGGGATTCCAGATGGGAATTGGGAACACAATTAACATGTATAATGGTATTGTGTAATTGCATCCTCCATCAGTTCTAGCCAATACAGCCTATGATAGGCAATGCTGGGATTGGCAGTCCAACAATATCTGTGGTACCACACCAGTCCTACTCCTGCTTCAAATCAAGGATAGGAGTGTTGAGGACCTCCAAATGCTATTGCATGGCAATTCCCAGTCTTTTTCATTGGAGGCTATGCTGGCTAGGGCTGCTAGGAGTTGCAGTTCAACCACAGGGAAGCCAGACAATTCCCCACATAAGGGGATCTCAGAGATGAATGCTCAGTAGATAATGGATGCATTTGCAATGTAGAATCTATGCTGTGGGATCCTGGGAGTTATAGTTTGGTGAGGCATTAGATAAAGACATGTTGTTGAAGGCTTTCATGGCTAGAATTACTGAGTTGCTGTGAGTTTTCCGGGCTGTATGGTCAAGTTCCAGAAGTATTCTCTTCTGACATTTCACCCACATCTGCTGCCGTCATCTTCAGAGGTTGTGAAATCTATTGGAAACTAGGCAAGTGGGGTTTATATATCCGTGGAATGTCCAGGGTGGAAGAAAGAACTCTTGTCTGTTGGAGGCAAGTGTGAATGTTGCAATTGGCCACTTTGGTTAGGATAGAATGGCATTGCAGCTTCAAAGTTTGGCTGCTTCCTGTTTGGGGGAATCATTTTTTGGGAGCTGTTAGCTGGCCCTGATTGTTTCATGTCAGGAATTCCCTTTTTTGGGTGTTGCTCTTCATTTACTGTTCTGTTTTCAAAGTTATATGTGCTAATAGTGAGGGTGATGGAAATTAAGATATATTATATAAAGCAAAACAAAATTGAATTTGCAAATAAACAGCAAATGTTGTTGTGTTATAAACTGTGAAAAAGAAAAAGAAAAGAAAGTGATACTACAATTAGAAGACCGAAACGTTGTAATATCTGACAAAGCAAATATACAAAAGGTGTTCCAATAATATTATTCATCATTATATATATACCAAGAAATCTCCTTGGTGAAAGCAGATAAATATTTATCTAAGCAGAATTTACTAAAGATTACAGGGTATCTGTTGTAGTAGAGCCTGTTAGTAACACTGAAAGTGGTAGTATGGGTGTCAGAAGGGGGAAAAGGAGTGCTCGTAAGCAAGAGCTAGATGAGGAACAATAAAGGAAAGGATCCGGGATATACTTATGTCACCTACTGACGAAGACTCCTTTGAAGGGTTTCTGAAGGCGAAGGGTCAATGAGTGAGAAGGAGGAAGGAGATACAGTGGATGTGAATAGAGGAATTAAGAGGGTTACTCGGAGGCAGGAATCGGATGAGGAGCGACAAAGGAAGAAGATTCGGGATATACTTACTGCTCCCACAGATGAGTTTCTGTGGGAGTGGGTTTCTCTGGGAGTGATGGGTCTGGGAGTGATGGGGATGACACACTGGATTGGACCAAGGTTCAAGAGGTTCGAGATGTATGTACTCAGCCAACGTCTAGTGACACGTTTGTGGGGTTTTCTGGTGGTGGGGATTGGCAATCGGGAGATACTGCTGAGTCTTGGGGAGGTCTAAGTCTTGACAAAAGGTGGAAGAATTGGTGGGATGGGCGCTGGCATTCAGGTGTGGAGGCAAGGACAGCTGTAAGGGATGACGGCGGGGCAGAGGTCAGCTCAGCGTCGGATGATGAGGTGTAAGATAAAAGTAGGCTCTGAAATGGAGAATCTTTGCAGAAGGCAAAGTGTTGGTTTCGTGCCTTGGGTTTTGTTGCTGCCGCTTTCATGTTGGGTTTGGGTCCTGGATCTGCAGGTTGCTGTTTCCGTTCGTGTTTCAACTTGGCTTGGATACTCGTGAGTGCGGATTTCCCCTTCTTTGACTTTGGACCAGTTTTTGACTACGACTACGACTACTTTGGAACCTCACAATTTTGGACTTGGCTTACTCCGACCTCGGGCTTTGTTTGATTACGTTTCCTTCTTTGTGGCTCTTTGTTTGTTCACCCTTTACTTGCTGTGTTACTTTGCGTGACTTTTGAAGCAGTTTAGTTTAATCTGGATCTTTCTCTGGATAATCTGAATTATTGCCTTACTTTTTTTTTGAACTGGAACTTGCTGCTACTTTTAAGTTTTGACCAGGGACACTGAAGTAAGTGTCTCTGAGTCTCTTTTGCTTTGTGTTAATAAACTCTACTTTTGGACATACTCCTGAGTCTGGCTCTTTAAGGCGTCTGGGTACCGACAGTATCAGAGTACGAATGGTCCTAAAACAGTAAGGGAGATTTGTGGTACTAAGAGAAGGAATAAAACAGCAAGGCCGTGTGGCCCAGATTGTTTGCTGGCTCTTTATGACAAACGTTTTGAGAATGATGAACACTATTATGCAGAATGGAACGTTTCCTGACAGTTGAAAAGAGACTAATATAACATTATTACTAAAAAGAATCAATATTTGATATATCTATGTTGATGATCGTGCCATCACTGCTCAAGCATGGGGGAGCTTTGCTATGGTGGAACAGAAACTCTCAGAGACTTTAGGAGATCTTATTGCCTATTACAGGGAAAACCAGCTGATTCCTAATCCATCTAAAACACAACTATATGTGCTTTCCATCTTAAGATAGATACGTTTTATTGATTGGCCTATTGGCCGTATCAAAACATTTAACACAATTAACACATAGTCATACATAGTCATACATACAACATACAACCCTCGGTATAAAAGGAGTTAAAATAAACAAGCTGTTAACAAGATCTCGTTCAGGTCAAATGTCTGCGTCACCTCCACAGTTTACCCCAATTGATTCTAAATGTGCAATTCTCAGCTGTGTTGCTTTGAATAGAAAAAGGGCTGTTTTGTGTGTTATTTTAGGGTTCTGGCCGGCCAACAAAAATGAGGTTTTAATATATGGGTTCCATCTTAAGAAAAGACAAGCTTCTTGAGCTCTGATGATTACCTGGAAAGAATCCCAACGGAGCATTGCAGCACACCTAAATACCCGGGAGTTACCCTGGACCGTTCTCTGACCTACAAGAAGCACTGCCTGAAGATCAAGCAAAAAGTAGGCGCTAGAAAGAACACCATATGAAAGCTGACTGGCACAACCTGGGGATCACAACCAGACACAGTGAAGACATCTTCCTTTGTGCTTTGCTGCTCTGCTGCTAAGTACCCATGCCCAGTGTGGAACACATCTCACAATGCTAAAACAGTGGATGTGCATTATTGCAGAATATCTGCATCCTACACCACTGGAGAAATTACACTGTTTATCTGGTATTGCACCACCTGACATCCGCCAGGAAGTAGCAACCAATAGTGAAAGGATCAAGGCAGTGACATCTCCAACCCATTCCCTGTTCAAATATTAGCCAACACCTTAAATCAAGAAAGTTTTCTTAGATCTACAGAGATACTCACAGGAACACCTCAGCAAGTGAGAGTCTAAAAGTGGCAGGCTAAAACCCGGAACCTCAATCCATGGCTGATACCAAATGAGAGACTCCCTCCTGGGCACACAGAAGACTGGGAGACTTGGCGCTGAACAGATTGCACTCTGGCACCACAAGATGCAAAGCCAACCTTAAGAAATGGGACCACAAAGTGAAGTCTACAACATACGAGTGTGGAGAAGAGCAAACCACAGACCACCTATTACAATGCAGTCTGAGCCCTGCTACATGGACAATGGAGGACCTTCTTATAGCAACACCAGAGGCACTCCAAGTGGCCAGCTAAAGATCAAAGGGCATTTAGTATAATGGCAAGTATTTAAACCTTTTAAGAATACATTACAACTGTACCCTTGGTTCGTTCCTGATATGATATGACAAATAAAGAAATAAATAAAATAGAGCATTATAACAATTGAATAATGACCATAAATTGTTTTAAATTCTTTTAGCTTAAAAATGATCATTGTTTTGCAGGACTTTGTCCATAGGGACCAATGATGGTCTTAAGTGATTTCAGCTCCCCTAAACTGTGAGATTCGGAAGCCCAGAGTGCTAAGCAGCGAAAAGGTCGAAAGAAGCACAGACGGGTGTGAAGGCAAAAGCAGAGGACTTTAATTCACAATAGCCAGAGAGGATATCAGTAGAGCCAGTTCTCAAAGTACTGATATAAAGCATTGGAAAATATAGAGCATATTTATTCACTTTGATGACTATTCAGAATACCCACAATGGCCTCTGATTGGCTGAAAACGTACAGCTAGGATCTGAGCTCCCTTGACTAGGGATTCCCTCTGATAAAGGGGTCTTAATGTACCGAACAAAAGGAAACCGACTTTTAGCAAGTAGATTTACTGCCTTCACACATGTGCTAAGTGACCCCTGTACAGATGTGAAAGTCCTATACTACAGCATCCAGTCCTTTGAAATTTTAGTGCATCATTCTGGATCCTGTTCCATTCTGTTCCATTCCTACAACTGAATTAATTTGCTTTATACTTGAGGCCTTGATACCACTTGGTACTGCATCTGAAGAACTCTGTTTACATTCACAAAAGTTAATGCTAAAATAAAACCAGTCTGTCTTAAAGATGTTATATTTTTCTCCCTTTCCCTTCCCACCTTTTTGTAATACTCAAAGGGCATTGTACAATTAATCTATCTTTTTCTTAATTGAATTTTTCAGGTATAAAAAAGGTAGGAGAAATTCTGTGAAAACTCAAGAGGGCTATGAAGAAAAGACAATATCAACCCAAAAAACAAACAAACAAGTGTAGTCAGATTCCCATAGGTTTATGAGCTCCAAAAGGTTAGAAAGAAACCAAACCACTGCTTCCATAAACTGTAGCATCATTATATTCCAGGAGAGGGCAGTGCAGACCTAAATTGTTGATATTTGCATTTTCAAGAGCCAGATTTGAATGATTTTTTTTTTCATGTCAGGGGTGACTTGAGAAATTGCAAGTCGCTTCTGGTGTGAGAGAATTGGCCATCTGCAAGGATGCCCAGGGGACGATGCCTGGATGTTTTTGATGTTTTACCATCCTTGTGGGAGACTTCTCTCATGTTCCCACATGGGAAGCTGGAGCTGTCAGACAGGAGCTCACTCCGCTCCCCGGATTCGAACCACCTGACAGGGGGAGGTCATCTGCACTCTCCCCGGATTTGAACTTGCAGCCTGTTGGTCTTCAGTTCTGCTGGCACAAGGGTTTAACCCATTGCACCACCGGGGGCTCCATTTTGAATGATGAAACAAAGGGTAAGAATTAAACTTCAGAGGATATTGATTACCTTTGGGACTGCTCTTGCTTGGCACATATCACAGACCAGTTACCCATATCTCTTTTGCATTGCTTTGCAGTGGATTTCACAAATTACTCTAGGGACCTGCTTAATACAGTCCTTTCACACTACACAATGAAAATACTATGATTCCACTTTAATGGCCATGCCACCATCCTATTGAACCTTGGGATTTGTAGTTTTGATTAGCCAACTTCTGGAGAGCCATTTTTCAATCAGTTATGGATCTGTCTGACAGTCTTTCCACTAATTCCACGTTTAACATATTTGCTAATCAAAATATTATGAGGGAACCCATAAAGTGTTTGGTTGAAGTACAATAAATGATATCCACAGCATTCTAGTAACTGGTGAGTTGATGGAAAATGTATTATTTCAGCAGAAACTGTCCTTAATCCAATACTGTGTACCACTGATCATGGCATTATCAAGATAATTGCAGATAGGCTTCTGTATAACCTGTTGTAATATTTTTATGCAGCATGTCTTTCCCTGCAGAAAACCAAAGTCCTCTTCCAGCAGGCACCAGCCAATCCTCTGCAATGCCAGAAATACAGCTTAATGGTGTAACATTAGAAAATGTTGCCAATTTCTGCTACCTTGGGAGCCACCTCTCCACAAAGGTCAACATTGACACTGAAAAACAACACCGCCTGAGCTCTGCGAGTGCAGCATTTTTCTGAATGAAGAAGAGTGTGTTTGAGGACCAGTACATCCGTAGGGAGGCCAAGGTGCTTGTTTATAAAACTGTTGTCCTCCCAACCCTGCTATACGTTTACGAAACATGGACTGTCTACAGATGTCACACTCAACTCCTGGAATGATTCTATCAGCGTTTCCTCTGAAAAATCCTGCAAATCTCTTGGAAAGACAAGCGAACAAATGTCAGCATGCTGGAAGAAACAAAGACCACCAGCATTCAAGTGATGCTCCTACGCCATCAACTTTGCTGGACAGGCCACGTTGTTCGAATGCCTGAGCACCATTTCCCAAAGCAGCTACTATACTCCCAACTCAAGAATGGGAAATGTAATGTTGGTGGTCAGGAAAAGAAATTTAAATATGGGCTTAAGACAACCTTAAAAACAGTGGCATAGACACCGAGAACTGGGAAGCCCTGGCCCTTGAGCACTCTAACTGGAGATCAGCTGTGACCAGCAGTGCTGGAGAATTCGAAGAGGTATGAATGGAGGGCAAAAGGGAGAAACGTGCCAAGAGAAATGCACATCAAGCCAACCCTCACCAGGACCATTTTACCCCTGGAAATAGATGCCCTCACTGTGGGAGAACATGCAGATCAAGAATAGGGCTCCACAGCCAACTACAGACCCACCACCAAGACACTACACTTGGAGGACCATCATCCTTGGGCTACGAGGAATTCCCTAAGTAACTTTCCCTGTTAATATGGTTTATGTTAGGTGAATCCCTATCAATCTTAATTTGCAAACCAGACTCCTTGCTAAGATATCTGGTTCTGCATGGATGTATACGGTAAAACAGGCATTAAGTAGTTCTGCTTTTTCATTGTGGTCTGGTAGCATTTTGTCATTGAACAGCAGACTTATTGTCTCTTAGACTATTCCTTGCCTCAAATCTATCTGGTAAAGAAGACCCCTTTTTTGTCTTCCTTCCTTGCCTAATCAATCTCAGTTCATTTTGAGATGATAATGATGATAATATAATTTTGAGCTTTAGCTTTCCTTTTACTATTTCTTCAAGCTTGAGATAAGCATCTGTACTGTTCATTGGTGATCTATCCTTTATAATAAACACAATCTACAATATAATTGTAATCAAATCTTTAACCTATTCATTTAGAATTAAGTCTCAGATCATATTTCTTGATATGTAAACTTAGGAGGCTAGAGACTTGCTTTCATCAGAATGAGCACCAGCCCTGACCTTTAACCACTGATTTGGTGGATAGAAAGCTGATGTAACTAAGGCAACTAATTTCCTAGATCCACCTGACTTTGCTTGTCTCCTTTTTCTCCTTAACCTATTCTTGGGTTTCCAACATTGTGCAACATTCCTCCATCTAAATAGTTGTCTGTTTCCAAAATAAATACCTAGAAGCAAATGGCAAAGATCTTGTGTGGGAGGAATTGATAGTATTATGTCATGTGCTGATCCATGTTTCATATTATCTTATCACATCATGAAATTTCATCCTCCCTTAACAACCTGATGCAACATGTAGGCAACATGACTACAAGACTCTGGTCCCTGCTTTCTTTAGGTACATCTTTGGCTGAAGAAGGGATCTGATAATTTACGTGCAAATTTGTTGTATGTGTGTGTGTACAAATGCTATATTTTTGTGTAAGTGCTTTCCCCCCACAAACAATTACTAAAATGCCCCAAAATCATGACATAAAGCGAAGTCTCATG
Source organism: Anolis sagrei (assembly GCF_037176765.1). Taxonomy (NCBI): domain Eukaryota; kingdom Metazoa; phylum Chordata; class Lepidosauria; order Squamata; family Anolidae; genus Anolis; species Anolis sagrei. The sequence goes on along the minus strand of NC_090025.1, from coordinate 20,263,173 downwards.
AAAAGGAAAGTCCCTCCAAATGCATTTTGGGAATGGGTTGCAGATGTTCCTACACATAATGTTTTTGTTTGCTTAGGCAAAGCTTACCTGACTTGGTTGTTTTATTTTACATATGCATTTAATTAGTTTTGAAGCAAACATCTGCTGAAATATGTTGACCTAGTCTCATGCTTTTCCTTGGTGGTGTAAGAATCCATTTGTAGTCTTTCCATATTACCTCTGACTCTGGTAACAAAGTCCTCAACAAACAAAAACACAAGTTTTTGTAAAACAAAACTATCAAAAATATTGAAGTACACAAAATCACTGAAAAATGAACAAAATATTTCTGTTATTATCATTATTATTTCCATCACCACAATCATCCCACTTTTGTCTGTTAAATGAGACTCCAAGCGGCTCACAGCATGGTACAAATTATGATGTAAAACCTACAACATATATTAAAATAGAATAAAATCCAGAACAATTAAAACAAATAGGTAACCTCACTTAAAATCATTAAAAACTGTAATCTCGTCATCTTGCCCTTTGGAGAGAAAACTATCAAAATTAATTGCTATGTGGGAGGATAAAATAAACAGAGATTATACTCCTATTTGTAAGGCACAGTTGGCTTCTTAGCTTAACTGTAACTATTAAATTTAATAGTAAATAATTAAACCATGTAGCAATGTCCCTGAAGCTTTCACGGCTTGAGGAGGAGATGAGTAACTCATATTAGCCAGGTAAGACTTCTTTTATTGCGTTTTAATTGCTGTGCTCCAGTGACATTAAACTCCAGACAGATGATACCAAAGTTCAATTGCTTTCAGGTTTTTTTTTTTTTATTCAGAAAGTCTTCTTGTTGCAATAGTTCATTTAATTTGGCAAGTTTTCCCCATGTCATTTTGGAGGCACATAGCCACAAATTGCATGTATTATTCTCTCTTCTAATGGACAAGGAGTCAAATTCATTCAGAGTTATAGTTTAATCAAATCTTCTTAGAAAAAGGAAATGTCCTGTCCTGATAATTGACAGCAGACAAAAATATCAAGGAAGCAATACTTGCTTCATACGGATTCATTTAAAATATTTTTATACCAACTTTCCAGGCAAAACCAGACACTGAAATAATACAAATAAAATATAATTAATTACACCAGTGATTGCAATGATGGAAAGGCCTTCCTCAGTTTTCCTTATAAACCTTCTCTCCCTCTATTTGATTTTTTCTTTCTTTCTTTTCTTCTTCCCTTAATTGACCTCATACCCTTCCTTTTCTCTCCTCACTCTTTCTTTCCTTCTTTCTTCCTTTCTTTGCTTTTGACTTTTTTTGGCTTTCCTACCCTCATATCTCTTCCTCTTTCCTTCCTCTTTCTTCCCTTCTTTTTTTCTTTCTTCTTTGCTCCCTTCATTCTTTCTCCCTTTCTCCTTTGCCTTCTTTTTCTCCCCCTTCCCTTCCTTCCCCTAATACAAATGTCACCACGCTGCAACCAAACTTCATCACTTCCTTTCTTTCCCAGTGAAATTGCAGTGGGCCACTTCACAGTTTATCCTTCACCTGGCCATAGCCAATCTGCATTATTCCTTTTCTTTCTGTCTTCTCTGGATCTGAAAGGAGTATTTTTTTTTTAGTTCAAACCTCTCAGATATTTTAAGTTGAGTGATGAAGGATATGTGTGCCAAATGTGGTCCAGATCCATCATGTCTTGTTGGAGTCTTTGTGGTACAAACCAAAAAACAAAGAAACATACGCACATAACTTTGACTATTATATATAGATAGCTGAGACAACACTAACTAAATGAATTTAACAGGTAAGGTGCTAAATTTAGGCAACAAAAAGTGTTCAGATATATTAGAAGAGATAACTAAGGTTGCCAGATCTAAGGCAGAGTGAGTCACTTCCAGGTGGAAGATGTGGGTACACATTCTCCAGTTCTGTTGGATTCAGCTCTGGGCAAACTTGCTCATCTAGTAGAGCGTCAGCCGTTTGATTCAAATTGCAGTGCTTAGTTGAATTAACTGCAAAATCTCTTCAGGGAGAATGTGGACTTTATCGCACAAACTAGTCATTCCACAATAGTTGCACTATAATGAATCACAGATATATACCAAGTCAAACATAGTAGAAAATAATAGAAATTGCATTACTACTATTGAGTCATGCAATTGTGCTGATTTGACAATTCATGGTTCCGTGATCTTACTTCTGCATAACCTTATTGTTGATAACTTTGAGTTTTGATTTCTGAGAAAAACATGGAATATAAATAAATAAAACAGTAACAACAGCAACCTGTTCACACCTACCTCAAACTGGCAAGAGTTCTTTCTCCTATCCTGGACATTCCACAGATATGTAAACCCAATTTTCCTAGTTTTCAACAGACCTCACAACCTCTGAGGATGCTTGCCATAGATGCAGGCAAAACATCAGGAGAGAATGTTTCTGGAACATGGCCATACAGATCGAAAAACTCACATCAACCCAACAACCTGTTCTGCATATTAGTGCAAAATCAACCAAAAGGGGGAAATGAATGGAAGCATGCAAGATCTCTTTAAGAGGAAAAATTGTATAACGACAATTTTGGTGAGAAGAGAAGCAAAGATGTAGATGCATCATAAATCAACAAGACTGGATAAATGTAGACATTCTATTTTTTTAAAGGTCAATAGAAGCAAAAAAAAATATGGCTGGTGCAACTACAACTGATGTAACTGAATGCCAATGTAGCTTAAAGGCTTGAACTAGCTAAGCCAGTTGTATAATATCAGATTCAGGCTTTTTAATGTACCGGGACACCCATCCCTGAATGCCATTGCCAAGGCCTGACTCTCTTGCGTTCATAGAGAGCGCCTGGCTCCTGTTACTAATGTCACATGCATGCTTATTGCGTATTTTCCAGCTGTCTGTGCGTGCTGGCTGGTGTCAGTCATAGAGAGTTTGTATGTGGAACGGATTCCCCTTGATGGAGATTCAATTACAGTTGAAGATTGAATTTCAGTCATCAGGGAACTCTGCAGCAAAGTTCATAAGAAACTGCTTTGTACCAGCACAGACTGTTTGCCCAAATAATAAAGCATTTGAAATGAATACTGGTTTATCCAAATATTTTTAATGTAGATTCTGGCTTTCCCTCAATGTTGAACACAATGTGGCTGGCCTGATCTTTAATCAGACGATCAAAAGATTATGCGGAGACATTGAGAGTACATTTTCCACCTGTAAATATATACCGTTACTGTCTTAAATATAAGGAACACAATCTGAAATGCAATGTTCATGCTGCCAACCAGAGGGTGCCTTGAATCCATGCAAAAGTAATCCAGCCTTGTTATATGTGTTGATCAACAGTCTGTTGAGAATGTGTTCAGTCTAAAATAAGAGGGGCTGGTGCAATGTTACAGAAAACACTGCTCTTATTTCCTCTGTGATGCAATTTTGAGCAAGAGTTTCAAGCTTCACCAATGTGTGCATAAATGGGAAAGGCTACATAAATTGAATGAATCAGAATGTGAGAAGGTGAGAGGAAGAAGGAGAGTTCACACAATGGTCAATGGATGGAGAACTGGTTGAGCCACAATAGTCCTTATATCTCATGTTAAAAAAATCTCTAGACTTAAATTCCCATCAGCCTCCAACCCCATGGCCAGCAAATTGCAAAGGTATATGGAGGTTGTAATCCAAAATATTTTCCCAGCTTTGTATTATATCCAATGTTGTAGTTGGGGAGGGGGCATGAAGCCATTGCTTCTCCAAATGAGAATTCTTTTTCCTCCAATTGAATTTCCTCTCAGTGTCAAAATTTATTGCACTGCAGTGTAAGAGTGCGAAAATCATTTGAACCTGAGGCCCCATCTAAAGTGCCACATGATGCCATTTCTGAATCCAAATTATCTGTTTTGAACTTGATTATATAACAATGTAGGCTCATACAATCCAGTTTAAAGCAGATAATCGGGATTCAGAAACTGGATTATATGACACTACAGATCCAGCCTGGATCTCTTCCATTTGCCGTGTTTGTATTCCCTTGGTAACTGTGCTTGACCCATTATTTGGATGCCTAAACTCTATTTCTAAATGTCCAGCCAAACATTTAAGAAACTGGAATGCTAGAAATTGAGAGATTGAAGGACAATTTGACTCAAATAGTCAAATCCCCTTGACTCAACCTCTCTCTCTCATTTGTAATGGACTGTGATTTTTTTGGGAGGGGAAAAAAAACACCATTATTTTGCTGTTCTGAGTGGGTGGTATGGTGTAGCTATTTTCTCTTCCCTTCCTTATACAGTAATATTGGGAATAATGCAGCCTCCCGTATGAAATAAAATTGCAACGTCCAGCATTTTTCATTATTGGCTAAGGCTGCTGGGAACTAAGATTCAATAATATCTAGGAGGATTTCAAAATTTCCACACTTGCCAAAATGGGTTGGCTTTTGTAAAGTAAAAGAAAGAAATGGGGGCAAGAGAGGGTTACAAAAGGGTGTGATGTTGGCTCAGGTAAAGGTTTCCCCTGACATTAAGTACAGTTGTCTCCGACTCTGGGGGTTGGTACTCCTCTCAATTTCTAAGCCGAAGAGCTGGTGTTGTCCATAGACACCTCCAAGGTCATGTGGCCAGCATCACTGCATGGAGTACTGTTAACTTTTCGCAGAATCGGTAGCTATTGATCTACTCATATTTGCATGTTTTCAAACTGCTAGGGTTGGCAGAAGCTGGGCCTAACAGCAGAAGCTCACCTGCTCCACGGATTCAAATTGCCAACCTTTAGTCAGCAAGTTCAGCAGCTCAGCGGTTTAACCTGCTGCTCCACCAGGGCCCTGATGTTGTCTCAATCACCCATAAAATTCAATGATTAAGTCAGGGTGATGGTACGATAAAAGCTGTTTGAAACCACTCGACATCTAGTAGATAATACTGTGATAGCAAATCATATAATACACTGTGGGATACATACTTACATCTTTCTTATCTGAGTTATAACAACAATACAATGTGAGACAAGTCAGAGAATTATTTATGACTCTAGCAGTGGGATTCATGCATAACTGTACCCTGGACTGAAGCCTAGAAGTGAATGATATTTTCCAAGGGACAGGATTGGAGTGAGATTGTTTTGTAAAGGAATGCATGTTAAAGAGCCGGGCATGCTCAGAGAGAGTTAGATAATCCAAAGAGGCACTGCGTCTTGTCCGTTGTTGTATCTCTTTTTAGCCATTTTTAAAAGACAGATTTCAATTATGAGTTGGGGTTTTTTCTCTTCTGGGTTTAAGAAAAGAAAGCACTGTGGCTTTAAGACTTTAAATGACCCACTTCCTAGTCCAAAACATTTTGCATTCTGAGCCAGATGGCAAGAAAGCAGCACTCTGCGAGCCATGGAGATAAACCCACTGGAATATCTATCTATATATCTGTTTTTGTTGGAAAAGCAGGAGAAGAGAAAATGATAGGAGTTGTAGTTTAAGCCCAAACTCAAAAGAGGGATTTGCAGGCCAAATGAATCTGTTGTTGGATTCCATAGCATTCAGCCATGGCAGTTAAAGTGGTGTCAAACTGCATTAATTCTACAGTATAGAACAAACCACAATCTCCTCTAATCTCAGAGATCTGTGGAATTGTCTGATCTCCCTGTTGTTGAACTTCAACTCCCAGCAGCCCCAGCATCTGCTAGGAACTATAAGACAAAATCTGGTGGTCCTCATGGGCTGACATGGTCCTTCAGATCTTGCTGGACTACAGCTCCCAGCATTTCCTATCACAGGCGTGTTGGAAAGCGCCAAGGCAATTAAACAATATATGGAGGGCAACATGATTCTCGCCATTATGAGAAATGAATTACTTGTCGCTTGTTGTAGGTTTTTTCAAGCTATATGGCCATGTTCTAGAGGCATTCTCTCCTGACGTTTCGCCTGCATCTATGGCAAGTATCCTCAGAGGTAGTGAGGTCTGTTGGAACTAGGAAAATGGGTTTGTATCTGTGGAATGACCAGGGTGGGACAAAGAACTCTTGTCTGTTGGAGCTAGGTGTGAATGTTTCAACTGACCACCTTGATTAGCATTTGATGGCTTGGCAGTGCTTGAGGCAATCTTTTGTTGAGAGGTGATTAGATGTCCTTGTTTGTTTCCTCTCTGTTGCTTTCCTGTTGTAATTTTAGAGTTTTTTAAATACTGGTAGCCAGATTTTGTTCATTTTCATGATTTCCTCCTTTCTGTTGAAATTGTCCACATGCTTGTGGATTTCAATGGCTTCTCTGTGTAGTCTGACATGGTGGTTGTTAGAGTGGTCCAGCATTTCTGTGTTCTCAAATAATATGCTGTATCCAGGCTGGTTCATCAGGTACTCTGCTATGGCTGACTTCTCTGGTTGAAGTAGTCTGCAGTGCCTTTCATGTTACTTGTGTTCTTAATTCCCATCTAGTAGGCAGGGAAGCACATCTGTTCCAATTCATCCACCCCTTTGCATTTCAATGGCAAGATTGGAGTTATATTGCATCAGGCACTGCCCAAAGGGATACATAATCTGCATTTCCTCAGGGAGGCTGGACTTCAAAAGTATAGATTCAACTGCATTTTGCAAGCACATGGAATGCATGGACTGGTGAATGGACAGCTATTATTCTTTAAATCTAGCAAGTTGTGATTTATGATGTTAGTAGTGACCCCGACACACCTTGAGAGCCACCCTTCCTCACCTCATCCAATTTGTTCCAATGGGCCCTAGCTATTGAGTGTGACGAGGACTGCTGTTTGAAGAAGGCGGAATGCATTAACTTCTATGGCATGAGTAGAGAATGAAATACCTGCCGAATGAGTCACCCGGGGGCATGACCCAACAGGTTGCGTGTTCCTATGGGGCCAGCTAATCACCCTAGTTAAAAATAGCCAGCTCCTTAGCTTTTCCAGTATCTCAGAAGAGGGATTTTCACCAGGTATCACTTGTTCTGCAGCTAATGGGAAGTGGCAGGATTTATGTGTAGATGGAAAACAATGGGAAATGGGTGGAGGAGAGTTGTTTACATTGCATAGGGTGCATCTATAGCAGCCTTTCTCAACCTGGGGGACAGTTGTCAGAGGGGTCACCAAAGACCATCAGAAAGCACAGTATTTTTGTTGGTCATGGGGGTTCTGTGTGGGAATTGGCCCAATTCTATCATTGGTGTGGTTCAGAATGCTCTTTGATTGGAGGTGAACCATAAATCCCAGCAACTACAACTCTCAAATGTCAAGGTCTGTTTCCCCCAAACTCCACCAGTGTTCATATTTGGGCATATGTATTAGTGCCAAGTTTGGTCCAGAGTACTCTCTGGATGTACTTATTTGTTACATCCTTACTTAGGCGATCCCTTGTTGTCCGAGTAGGATTGTCCTCCAAGATCGGTGTACTGGCGTTGGGTCCGTAGGTGACTGTGGAGCCCTATTCTCCCACAGTGAGGGCATTGGTTTCCAGGTGGAAGGCGGTCCCAGTTGGGATAGGCTTGACGTGCCTTCCTCTTGGCACATTTATCTCTTTTTCTCTCCATTCGTGCCTCTTCAAATTCTACAGCACTGCTGGTCACAGCTAACCTCCAGCTGGAGCAAGGTCTCTGGATGTAGGTGAACGACAACTCCAAAACTCAAGGCAAATGCCCAACAAATCCTTCCAGTATTTTCTGGTGGTCATGGGAGTTGTGTGTGTCAGGTTTGGCTCAATTCCATTGTCCATTGTCCAACCGGACCTTGAACCGATGCTTGGTCGCTGTGTTGGACTGGATGAGGGCTAACAAATTGAAATTGAATCAAGACAAGACAGAGGTCCTCCTGGTCAGTCGAAAGGCAGAACAGGGCATAGGGTTACAGCCTGTGTTGGATGGGGTTACACTCCCCCTGAAAACACAGGTTTGCAGCTTGGGAGTGATCCTGGATTCATTGCTGAGCCTGGAACCCCAGGTTTCGGTGGTGGCCAGGGGAGCTTTTGCACAATTAAAACTCGTGCACCAGCTGTGCCCGTACCTTGGGAAGTCTGATCTGGCCACGGTCGTCCACGCTCTGGTTACATCCAGAATAGATTACTGCAACGCGCTCTACGTGGAAACTTCAGCTAGTCCAATGGGCAGCAGCCAGATTACTAACTGGGGTGACATACAGGGAGCATACTACCCCCCTGTTGTGCCAGCTCCACTGGCTGCCAGTCCATCTCCGAAGCCCAATTCAAAGTGCTGGTTTTGACCTATAAAGCTCTATACGGTTCTGGCCCAGCCTACTTGTCTGAACGTATCCACCACTATGTCCCATCTCGTAATCTAAGATCATCCGGGGAGGCCCTGCTCTCACTCCCGTTAATTGAACAAATGCGTCTGGTGGGGACGAGACAGGGCCTTCTCGGCAGTGGCCCCTCGCCTATGGAACACACTCCCAAATGAGGTAAGATCTGCTCCCTCCCTCCTGGCTTTTAGAAAGAAATTAAAGTCATGGCCTTGGGACCAGGCCTTCGGGCAGTAGATGTTTGTAGAATTTAAAGGACATGGATTAGAATGACAATACGACTGGCGAGACTATTTTTTATTATTTATTGTTTTAATGATTGCTTATGTACTGTCTAATTATGATTTATGTTTAATTGTGGTTTTATTATTGTGGTTGTTATGGTTTGGCATCGTGTCAGTGTCCAATGTATGACATTGAAGTTTTGTCAGTTTTGTGTAAACCGCTTTGAGTCCCCCTAGTTGTGAGAAAAGCGGTACAGAAATACTGTAAATAAATAAAATAAATAAAATTGTTGGTGGAGTTAAGAATGCTCTTTGATTGTAAGTGAACTATAAATCCCAGCAACTACAACTCCCAAATGATACAATCAATTCCCGCCAATCCCACCAGTATTCAAATTTGGGCATATTGGGTATTTGTGCCAAATTTGGTTCAGTGAATGAAAACACATCCTGCATATCAGATATTTACATTACAATTCATAACAGTAGCAAAATTACAATTATGAAGTAGCAACAAAAATAATTTTATGTTTTGGGGTCACCACAACATGAGGAACTGTATTAAGGAGTCGTGGCACTAGGAAGGTTGAGAACCACATATGTAGTGTCTGAATGAATGCAGTTTGGCACCACTTTAACTGCCATGGAAGCCAGGGAGTTGTAGTTTTATAAGGTCTTGAGCAGTCTTATAGAATCCTTGAGTTGGAAGAGACCTCGTGGGCCATCCAGTCCAACCCCATTCTGCTAAGAAGCAGGAAATGTGTGTTCAAAACACCCCCAACAGATGGTCATTCAGCCTCTGTTACAAAGCCTCCATAGAAGGAGCCTCCCAGAGGTGCAAACTACAACTTCCAGGATTCGATAGCATTGCAGCCATGGTAGTTAAAGCACTATCAGACTCCATTGAGTCATGGAGGTGAAAGTGGTTATTTATTTATCGTGTCAGGGCAACCAGTCAATTATATTACATTTCTAACAGAACAAAGCATACAAACAGACAAAATACAAAATTTGTGAGCTTGGTAGTTGATTAAATGTCCTTTGACCAGTATCTGGCCACTTGGAGTGCTTCTGGTGTTGCTGCAAGAAGGTCCTCCCTTGTGCATGTGGCAGGGCTCAGGTTGCATTGCAGCAGGTGGTCAGTGGTTTGCTCCTCTCCACACTCGCATGTCGAGGATTCCACTTTGTGGCCCCATTTCTGAAGGTTGGCTCTGCATCTCGTGGTGCCAGAGCGCAGTCTGTTCAGTGCCTTCCAAGTTGCCCAGTCCTCTGTGTGCCCAGGGGGGAGTCTCTCATCTGGTATCAGCCATTGATTGAGGTTCTGGGTTTGAGCCTGCCACTTTTGGACTCTCGCTTGCTGATGTGTTCCAGCGAGTGTCTCTGTAGATCTTAGAAAGTTATTTCTTGATTTAAGTCGTTGACGTGCTGGCTGATCGATGCGTTTGAAGTGGTAGGATCCTTAGGGGCAAGTGACCATGTGCTCCTGCAATTTGAGGTACAAAAGAAGGCCGAAACGAAGACAAGTCAAACCCGCATTTTGGACTTTAGGAGAGCTGATTTCCAAAAAATGAAGGAAACACTGAGCAGCATTCCGTGGACATAGATACTAAAAGACAAGGGAGTCCTCGTGGACAACAAGTTAAACATGAGCCAACAATGTGATGTGGCGGCAAAAAAAGCCAATGGGATTTTGGCCTGCATCAATGAGCATAGTGTCTAGATCTAGGAAAGTAATGCTACCCCTCTATTCTGCTTTGGTTAGATCACACCTGGAATATTGTGTCCAATTCTGGGCACCACAATTCAAGAGAGATATTGACAAGCTGGAATGTGTCCAGAGGAGGGCGACTAAAATGATAAAAGGTCTGGAGAACAAGCCCTATGAGGAGCGGCTAAAGGAGCTGGGCATGTTTAGCCTGAAGAAGAGAAGGCTGAGAGGGGATATGATAGCCATGTATAAATATGTGAAAGGAAGCCACAGAGAGGAGGGAGCAACTTGTTTTCTACTTCCCTGGAGACTAGGACGCGGAACAATGGCTTCAAACTACAAGAGAGGAGATTCCATCTGAACATGAGGAAGAACTTCCTGACTGTGAGAGCCGTTCAGCAGTGGAACTCTCTGCCCCGGAGTGTGATGGAGGCTCCTTCTTTGGAGGCTTTTAAACAGAGGCTGGACGGCCATCTGTCAGGGGTGATTTGAATGCAATATTCCTGCTTCTTGGCAGGGGGTTGGACTGGATGGCCCAGGAGGTCTCTTCCAACTCTTTGGTTCTATGATTCTATGATACCCAAAACAGGGGATGAGCTGGAGATGTCTCTGCCTTGGTCCTTTTGAAAGTGGTATCAAACTGCATCAATTCTATGGTGCAAATGCACCCAGAGCCTCTGCAAGCTGTACAATCCAAGGCTTTGGCTCCTGGCCACGTTTTTGCAAAGCGACGCAACCCAATCCTTTCCTTTTCCTTCTTGGGGCCCAGTTGACGCTGCAATAAATAATAAGAGGGAGGGAAGGGAAGAGGGAAACCGCCCCAATTATGCAAAGCCAGGCAAAGCTGCCATTGGCCTTGGCAGTGGGAGGGGATGGGGAAGGAGGCTCGTTCCATCGCGCGGCTGCTATTGGCTGGTGGGAGAGGCGGGCTCTGCTCCTATAGGGCGGGAGAGCCGCCGCGCAAGCACGCTGGGGAGTTTTCTGCCTTGTCCTGCCAGGCCAGAGAAGCATTTGGGGAATTGGCTGGCGAGAGGCGTGTCTGGTGCAGCAGCCTCTTCCCCTGCCCAGCCAGGTCCTTTTACCTGGAGCCTCCTTGCCAGGTAAGTCACAAAAGGGGGAAGGGGGAGCTTTGCCAAGCCAGCCTGCCATTCATCCTTCTAGGTGATGTCTTAATTCCATTGGAGAGGAAGAAGAAAGGCCCCAATGCAATATTAGTGAGTGATTGAAGGCTTTCAAGGCCGGAATCACAATGTTGTTGTGAGCTTTCCAGGCTGTATGGCAATGCTCCAGAAGCATTCTCTCCTGACGTTTCTCCCAGGCACTCTCAGAGGTGGAAAGTAGCCAATTGAGGTTTATATATCTGGAATAATGTCCAGGTGGGAGAAGTAACTCTTGATGGCTTGAGGCAAGTGTGAATGTTGCAATTGGCCACCTTGATTGGCATTGAATGGCTTTGCAGCTTCAAAGCCTGGCTGCTTTCTGCGTGGGGGAATCCTTTATTGGGAGGTGTTGTCAATGTATTGTCGAAGGCTTTCATGGCTGGAATCACTGGATTGGTGTGAGTTTTCCGGGCTGCATTGTCATGTTCTGGAAGCATTCTCTCCTGATGTTTCGCCCACATCTATTGCAGGCATCCTCAGAGGTTGTGAGGTCTGCTGGAAACTATGAAAATTGGGTTTATATATCTGTGGAATAATGTCCAGGTGGGAGAAATAACTCTTGATGGCTTGAGGCAAGTGTGAATCTTGCAATTGGCCGCCTTGATTGGCATTGAATGGCCTCACAGCTTCAAAGCCTGGGGGAATCCTTGGCTGGGAGGTGTTGTCAATGTGTGTTGTCAATGTGTTGTCGAAGGCTTTCATGGCTGGAATCAGTGGGTTGCTGTGAGTTTTCCGGGCGTATGGCCATGTTCCGGAAGCATTCTCTCCTGATGTTTCGCCTCCTTGATTAGCATTGAATGGCCTCACAGCTTCAAAGCCCAGCTGCTTCCTGCCTGGGGGAATCCTTTATTGGGAAGTGTTGTCGTTGTGTGTTGTCAATGTGTTGTTGAAGGCTTTCATGGCTAGAATCACTGGGTTGTTGTGAGTTTGCCAGGCTGTATGGCCATGTTCCGGAAGCATTCTCCTGACGTTTCACGTGGAGCAGAACTGACAACTCTGCATCTCTGAGAGAACTGACAACTCTGCATCTCTTATCCACTATGCCCTGCCTCATGTACAGAGGAAGAATTGTTGGAGGCTACAGACAATGCCGTTTCTGTTGCCCGTTTTTGGTCAAAAGATATTTAACCGCCTGCTTCTATTTTTATCAGTTTTATACTAATTTATGCAATTCTTTTGCTACGAAATAAATTTAAAAAATATGAAAAGTGTTCTTATCCTACATCAAGGGAACCACTGACTGCATAAGGAAGCTGATGAGGAAACACAACATACAAATGATCTACAGACCCACTAAGAAAATCCAACAAATGCTACTTTCAGCAAAGGACAAGAGGGATCCTCTCACCTCTACAGGAGTCTATTGTATACCATGCAGATGTGGGACCACCAAACGTAGAATTGCCCAAACACGAATCAAGGAATATGAAAGGCACTTCAAACTAATTCAACCTGAGAAGTCAGCCATAGTAGAGAACTTGACGGATCAACCTGGACACAGTATATTATTTGAAAACACAGAAATGCTGGACCACTCTAACAACCACCATGTCAGACTATATAGTGAAGCCATTGAAATCCACAAGCATGTGGACAATTTCAACAGAAAGGAGGAAACCATGAAAACGAACAAAATGTGGCCACCAGTATTAAAAAAAACCCTCTAAAACCAGACAGTAAATAAAGAGCAACACTCAAACAACACGGGAATTCCAGACAGGAAACAATTAGGCCAACAAAGGATTTCCCTAGGCAGGAAGCAGCCAGGCTTTGAAGGTGCAAGGCTATTCAATTCTAATCAAGCTGACCAGTTGCAACATTCATACTTGCCTCAAACAGACAAGAGACCTTTCTCCCACCTTGGACATTCCATAGATAAATAAATTAGCATATCTCTTATATGACTGGCAGGTGTTCCTTATTATTAGAAGAGATTTTAATCCTGTTGATTGTTTCATTATATTGGGTTAATTATTATGGCTTTTATAATTTTTCGTGAGATGTTGTGGTTTGATGACTATGTTTATTTTTATGGTTGTGATGTTTTTGTTTACATATTGCTCACTGCTTTGAGTCCCATTCTGGGAGAAAAGCGGGATAGAAATAAATAATAACAATAAGGGATATGATAAGCTTGTCACTTCACGATTGACATGTGTTCCATACTAGAAAGGATGTCTCTTACCGGAAAGATTCAGAAAGCTTCAGAAAGGTTACCCTTTATAAGACTGGCAAGTGTCCCTTAGTATTTAAGGTTTGGTAAGCTTGTCCCTTTACTATTGGCAATTATTCTTCATTATAAAGGATGTCCCTTACTTAAGGTTTAGACAGATTATCTCTTCTAGGTCTGGCAAGTTTCCCTTGTTAGAAAGGATGTCTCCCATTTGAAGGATTGAAGTTTTTTCTTTTTATATAGGTGGGAAAGAAATCATCCCACAAAGTCCATATTTTGGCACGTGGGTCATTCATAACAATGGAAAAGGGTGTGCCGTGTCATTTATGAATGTGGATAGTACAGCAAGAGAGAATGGAATTCATTTGTTTGGTGTTTTGGTAGAAAATAAACTTTTTAGCAGTTACTTCCTGGTTCTTAATCCTGCTTCCCCTTTTTTTCCTGTTCTGATAACTTGCCAATATTGTTGGGTTCCCTAATCTTCCTTCAATGTTGCATCAGTTCTTTCTGGAGCCTATATAGTAGTAGTACATGTATTTATCTCAATATCTTTTTTCTTTTTTTGGAAGATGAGGAAAGAGCTTCAAAGTAAAACTTTCTGCCTCAGGTGTTATTTGGGGAAGGAAAGTTTCATCAGGTGGAAATTCCTCTTCCAGATTGCAACCCTCATCAAGGAATCTTCCTGTCCCAAGTATTTCGGTCATTTAAAATATTTATGCCTGGCCTAAGGTGGCTAACAGCAATCAAGAGTGAATATAGTGTGTGTGTGTGTGTGTGTATGTATTTAATGTAATTTTGATGCTGTTGCTTATGTTTTGGTTTTATTTTTGCTGTAATATGTTGTCCGGGCTTGGCCCCATGTAAGCCGCTCCAAGTCCCCGTTGGGACGATGGTGGCGGGGTATAAATAAAGTTTATTATTATTATTATTATTATTATTATTAGTTATTATATTTTTTAAAACTTGTGAGGTCCCTTGGGTGCAAAGATGATAATAGATGCCGCTGACACTAAAACAGCAGTTGGGTTATGGAGGTCCTCGCTGCAATTGAACAGCTATTAGAAGTTTATTGGACATCTATGTCACATAGTCCCCATATTTGTGGGAATTCCTTGCATGTGTACACTAAAATTAGATCCTGTAGATTACTCCTTGTTAGTCAACACATTGAATCAGTGGGATTTATTTATAAGTCAGCTCTAGGTAAAGGTTTTCCCACAACATATTAGTTGATTCCGACTTGGAGTGGTGGTGCTCATCTCCAATTCTAAGTCCAAGAGCCGGCGTTGTTTGTAGACGTCTCCTAGGTTGTGTGGCCGGCATGATTGCATGGAGCGCCATTACCTTCCTGCCTGAGCAATACCTATTTATCTACCCATACTTGCATGCTTTCGAACTGCTAGGTTGGCAGAAGCTGAGGCTGTTCACAGGAGCTCACCGTTACCTTCCTGACCTGTGGATTCGAACCGCTGACTTTCCGGTCAACAAGTTCAGCAAGTCAGCGGTTTAACCCACAGCGCCACCATGGCCTTGATATTACTCTAGCTGAGAGTAATAGTGGTCCACTAAACAAAACATATGTCTTTGAATTGTTTCCAACTTTATGCCAGGATTTTCTGGTGCAAAAAGTGTATAATAATAATAATCTTTATTTATATCCGGCCACCATCTCCCCCAACAGGGACTCGGAGTGGCTTACATGGGGCCAAGCCCGAAGAACAAATTACAATACAAATTGCAGTAAAATAAACAACATAACAATAAAGTATAAAACAAGAAAGCATATAAACAATATACACAAAACATAAAAACCAAAACATAATGACAGAGAACGGGCCGCATGTACATAAAATGACTTGTTCAGTCAGTTAGTGGGTTTTTGTAACCTAGCAAGTTATTAACTGTCGTCAAGTTGACTGGGATTTATAGGCATTGGCACCTTAGGCGATCCCTCGTAGCTTGAGGATGATGGTCCTCCCAAGTGTAGTGTCTTGGCGGTGGGTCCATAGGTGGCTGTGAAGTCCTGTTCTTGATCTGCATGTTCTTCCACAGTGAGGACATGGATTTCCAGAAGGAAGGTGGTTCTAGTCAGGGTTGGCTTGACGTGTCTTCCTCTTGGCGTATTTCTCCCTCTTTCCCTCCATTTATGCCTCTTCGAATTCTGCAGCACTGCTGGTTACAGCTGACGTCCAGTTAGAGCACTCAAGGGCCAGGGCTTCCCAGTTCTCAGTGTCATGCCACAGTTTTTAAGGTTGGCTTTAAGCCCATCTTTAAATCTCTTTTCCTGTCCACCAACATTGTTTTCCATTCTTGAGTTGGTCGTATAATAACTGCTTTGGAAGACGGTGATCGGACATTCGGACAACATGGCCAGTCCATCGGAGTTGATGGCGTAACAGCATTGCTTCAGTGCTGGTGGTGGGATTTATGGCAACTGTATGAATGAGACCTCCAAGTCATCTTGTCATTCAATAGTGGTACTCGGGTACTATTAAGTTACTTCTTAGCAAACATGTGCCTTTTCCTTTCCGCAGCCCTTCCATTCATTTAAAAGTAAAGTCCAGTCTGTGTTGATGATTGGTTACTTGGGATTATAGTAGCTTTAGAGATGGCTGCTCTCCTTTTCTCTTGGGGATGTGGGAGGATTTTCTAGGGGAAACTGTAATAATATCCTTCTGGCAGGTCAGAAAGGGGCCACGAGATGGGAGATCTCTGATGCGGCAAGACTAATGTACATTTAGAAAAATGGGCAAAGCCTAAAACCAGACACCATGCTGTTGTCTATTATGAGACCAGGCTTAACCCTCCCCCATACACACAACTAGCCGTCCCCTGCCACACATTGCTGTGTCCCAGTCTGTGTATATGTGTTTTGTGTATATATGTGTTTGTGTGTGTGTATATATATGTGTGTGGTTTTGCACATGCGTTGTATTATTATTTTTGCTTTTTAAGTCTCTTCTGCTGTGTTTTTCAGTGTTTTTATGAGTGATGGTCACTCATATAGTTTGGAGAAGCTCTCTTCACTCTGGCTTGTAAAGCTATGGCTCCCAGGATTGCATAGCAGTTAAAAGTGGTGCCAAACTGCATCCGCTCTGCAGTGTAGATGCACACAAGGAAAGCTGCAAGCTTTAATAACATTGTTTCTCTTTTTCATTTTTAAGTATGCCTGCAGTCTTCGTTTCTTGGTGTTTTTGAAAGCTCAAAAACATGGCAAAGTGAGATCAAGGAGAGAGTGCTGCAGTGGGAGAAAAGGCTGTCAGGCGGGAAGCTTCTCGATCTGATGACAGGCCCGCTTCTCCTGCTTTGTGCAAATGGCGCCGGCTTTGCCTCAGAGCTGAAGGAAGGCTGGGCTGAACGAGGCGGGGTTTTGGAGCCGGCTTCGAGAGGAAGAAGAAGCCTGTCAGGGAGGCCTGTCCCTTCATATGAGAAGGCCGCAGAAGACGCCTCTGGCTTTCCTCGCCCCCTTTGGCCTTCTTCCCGAGGCCTTCCCTTGAGGGCCGGGCCTGGCCTTTGCGCCTGATGCCTGATCGAGAAGTGAGACTCCTTGTTTAATCCCCTGTGGAAAAAGGATAGGAACAACCAGCAAAGGCCGGATTAAAGCAGCACGGACTCATTTCCACCAGGGCCGGCTTTCTAGCCGGGATATTGAGATAATAATCCAATCCTGACAACGGTTTTTTAAAACTTGTTACTGCCATAGGCTTGTTCGTATTTGTTGACAGCATCAAAGGGACAAGTTTTCTAGTCCTCACATACAGGAAATCTTTTCTATGAGGTGCTCTTGTTGCTAGTCCTGTACAGGCATGGGCAATCTTCGGCCCTCCAGGTGTTTTGGACTTCAACTCTCACAATTCCTAACAGCCGGAGCTTCTCCAAACCGTAACTCCCAGGATTTCAAAGCACTGGCAGTTAAAAGTGGTGTCAAACTTCATTGTTCAATTCTACAGCATAGGGAGATGTATATAAATGTAATGTTTGTTTGTGGGAGTAACATAACTCAAAACCACTTCGCGAATTGACACCAAATTTGGACACAATACACTTATCAGGCCGACAAGTGACCATCACTCATAAACACACTGAAGAACACAGTGGAAGGGACTTAAAAAGCCAAAAATCAAAAATTATATTACAACGCATGCGCAAAACCACATATATAGACGCAAACAAACATATACACAAATATATATACACACACAAAACACATATACACAGACTGGGCCACAGCAACACATGGCAGGGGATGGCTAGTATCTATATAAATAAAAATGTAATGTTTGTTTGTGGGATTAATATAACTCAAAAACCACTGGATGAATTGCCACCAAATTTGGACACGAGACACCTATCAGGCCAACAAGTGACCATCACTCATAAAAACACTGAAAAACACAGCAGAAGAGACTTAAAAAGCCAAAAGAAATTAAACCATACATTACAATGCATGCACAAAACCACATATATACACACAAACATACACATATGCACAAATATATACACACACACGCATATCACATATACACATACTGGGCCACAGCAACGTGTGGCAGGGGACGTCTAGTGTTTGTATGTGTGTGTATATATGTGTGTGTGTGTGTAATGTTTATGGGATTGACATAACTCAAAAATCACTGGACAAATTGATACTAAATTTGGACACAATACACCTATCAGGCCAACGAGTGACCATCACTCATAAAAACACTGAAAAACACGGCGGCAGAGATTTAAAAACCCCCCAAAAAACCCCATACATTACAAAGCATACATTACAAAGTTTTCCCATGCCTGTGCTATAAGAAGCAAGTTTTCCTACCCTCAGATAGGTCTCCAGGGCAGCAGAAAACAAGCCTGCTCCCGCCTCCCTATGACTTCCCCTGACATATTTATACATGTCCCTCATCATGTCTCCTCTCAGCTTTCTCTTCTGTAGGCTAAACATGCCCAGCTCTTTAAGCCGCTCCTCATAGGGTTTGTTCTCCAGACCTTTGATCATTTGAGTCACCCTCCTCTGGAGACATTCCAGCTTGTCAACATCTCCCTTCAAATGCGGTACCCAGAATTGAATACAGTATTCTAGGTGTGGGCTGATCAATGCAGAATAGAGGGATAGCATGACTTCCCTGGATCTAGACACTCCTATTCATTTAAGCCAAAATCCCATTGACTTCTTCAGCTGTCGCATGACATTGTTGGCTCATGTTTAACTTGTCCACGAGGACTGCAAGATCTTTTCCCTCTTTTTAATTTTTTTAATTGAATGACTTCAAGATCTTTTTCACACGTACTGTTGTCAAGTCAGGTGTCCCCCATTCTGTGTCTTTGTATTTCATTTTGTCTGCCTAAGTGGAGTATCTTGCGTTTGTTTCTGTTGAACTTCATTTTGTTAGTTTTGGCCCATCTCTCTAACCTGTTAAGATCCTTCTGCTCCTGTCTATTGCAGTATTGGCTATCCTTCCCAACTTGGTGTTGTCTGCAAACTTGACGATCATGCCTTCTAACCCTTCATCTAAGTTATTAATATGTTGAACAGAACCGGGCCCAGGACGGTATCCTGCAGCACTTGCCTGCCTATAAGGGACAAACTTTTTCAACTTCCCAGAAAAGGAAATGCCCCTCATAATAAGGGACACCTGTCAAATGTGGAGGGCAATTTTATAAGGAACACTTGTCAGTTTTATAAGAGAAATATACATATATTGTATATTTTATTTATTGCATTTATCCACGCTGTAAGCTGCTTTACATAAGCATCAGTGATGCTGTCAACATATACATTCAGTTAAAAACAGTGAAACTTGATTATTAAAACATTATAAAAATCATCAAAAATTCATTAACATTCAATTAACACGCCGCTAAAACCAAGATCTAGCCAAACAAATCCAATGTCATAATGTTCAAGTTTCCTTTCCAAGCTGCCATTGTCCTCTGGTCAATGCCTCTAGTCCAGTGGTTCTCAACCTGGGGTCCCCAGATGTTTTTGGCCTACAACTCCCAGAAATCCCAGCCAGTTGACCAGCTGTTAGGATTTCTGGGAGTTGAAGGCCAAAAACATCTGGGGACCCCAGGTTGAGAACCATTGCTCTAGTCGAACGCCTGGTCCCACAGCCAGGTCTTCAGTTGTCTCCTGAAGGACAGGAGGGAGGTGGCCAGCCTGATGTCCTTAGGGAGGAAGTTCCACAGATGGGATATATAGAGAGCGAGATATATATAAAGGTTATTATTAGTAAAGTGCTCCCACTGTCAAATAGGGGACATCTCTTATACATAAGGGGAATTTGTCATTGTGTTTTTTAAGTATGACTAGGGTTGTAGCTGTTACTTAAGAATGTACTGCATTCTTTTCTTATGTTGTTTATTTGTTCAGTCACTTCTGAGTCTTTGTGACCTCAAGGACCAGCCCACGCCAGAGCTCCCTGTTGGCCATCACCACCCCCAGCTCCTTCGTGGTCAAGCCAGTCACTTCAAGGATACCATCCATCCATCTTGCCCTTGGTCGGCCCCTCTTCCTTTTTCCTTCCATTTTCCCAAACATCATTGTCTTCTCTAAGCTTTCCTGTCTTCTTCCCATGATGTGGCCAAAGTACTTCATCTTTGCCTCTAATATCCTTCCCTCCAGTGAGCAGTCAGGCATTATTTCCAGGAGTATGGACTGGTTTGATCTTCTCGTGGTCCAAGGCACTCTGAGAATTTTCCTCTAATACCACAGTTCAAAAGCATCTATCTTCCTTCACTCAGTCTTCCTTATGGTCCAGCTCTCACATCTGTAGACTACTACGGGGAATACCATTGCTTTAACTATGCGGATCTTCATTGCCAGTGTGATGTCTCTACTCTTTTCTTATTTTATTATCTTTAGGCCAAATTATTTTGCAGTTAAAGGTCGAGCGGGTGTTATTGTTGTGTAGTAGAGTATTTCAAGCAGCAAACTTCATAGTTGAGTGAGGGACTTCAGTCCAGTTGTCTCATTCACAAACAATGATGTAAACAAATTGTGGTCTTGTACCAATGGCATTCATTTATTTGAAGAAATAAGCGCATTTCTAGGCATGAAAATTACTGAAGACACAGACTGCAGCCAAGAAATCAGAAGACGTTTACTTCTTGGGAGGAGAGCAATGACCAATCTCGATAAAATAGTGAAGAGTAGAGACATCACAATGGGAACAAAGATATGCATAGTTAAAGCAATGATATTCCCTGTAGTAACCTGTGGATGTGAGAGTTGGACTATAAGGAAGGCTGAGCGAAGGATAATAGATGCTGTTTTGGAGGAAAATTCTGAGAGTTCCTTGGGCTGTGAGAAGATCAAACCAGTCCATACTTCAGGAAATAATGCCTGACAACTCACAGGAGGGAAGGATATTAGAGGCAAAGATGAAGTACTTTGGCCACATAATAAGACAGGAAAGCTTGGAGAAGACAATGATGCTGGGGAAAATGGAAGGAAAATGAAAGACGGGCCGACCAAGGACAATATGGTTGGATGATATCCTTGAAGGGACTGGCTTGACCTTGAAGGAACTGCAGGTGACAATGGCTGATGGAGCTCTGGGGTGGACTGGTCCATAAGGTCACAAAGAGTGAATGAATAAAAAAGAGTCGAAGAGGGGGCTATGCTAATCACATAAAGGTAGTTATGGTTCAGATATGTTTCCTAGATGCTATAAGCCCCAAAAGTAGAAACTTTAGTGCTGCTTTCACTGCAAGACCGCATATTTGCTTTGGAAAGAGGAAACATTCAAGGATGAAGTCGAAGCCACTGATAAAGAACAGCAAAATTTCAGGTCTTGATTGTTCCTGAAAGAAGCTTATCAATGTTAAGTCCTTTTAGAAAAAAAGATAGCCTGCTGCATATTTGCTTTAGGTGACCCTGGTGATACTTTGTAAGCACCATATCTGATACCTGTCTCCTCTGCCTTGCTTGCAAGACTTTACAGAATGTAGTTTGGGAGCGAATTCACAATCCCATCTCTTCTTACCATGCATGATAATGCGGAGTCTCTTTGAATTGAGATATAGTATGGAAAATGCTAGCAAGGCAGACACAGTGAAGGGATATAATCTTGTGCAATAGTGCAGGAAAAGTAGTTTGGATTGTTTTCCCCTTTTCTGATAATATTTTTTTACTGGAATCATCCAGTGAGGTTGAATGGTAGTAGATTTGTGGCACACACAAGGAAGTCCTGCTCCACACAGGACATGAAATGAGGTGGCTTGAGCAACTTCAAAAGGAAAAATAACAGATAATGGCAGATAAGCCTGTCAGTGCTTACAAGGCATGATAGCTCAATTTCCTGCCAGTGTCAGAGGCAGTATCCCTCTAAATATCAATTGCTGTGTAATATTAATGTTACTGCACTCATGTTCTGCCTAACCACACTGGTATTTTGTACTAAGTAGGCCTGTTGTCTTATCCATAATGATTCTTATTTTCTTATGTGACTATATTCCCCTTTCAATTATCATTTTAATATGGCAGTTCATGTTACAGATGGCTTTTTGTTTTCCAGAACTGAAGAGGGCTTGTTACTAGCTGGATATCTTAAAAATGTTTATTTACAGGGCTTCCATAAGTGAAAGCTGTTTTGATTTAAAATAACAGCAACAGAATTTTGCAGTGCATTGCTGGATCAGTGTACCAAAGGATGCATTACACTTTCCTTGTCTTTCCTTTCACAACGTTTAAATGCAAACATTGCAGCTGCAGGGAACTGATTTTTCTGACTATGCACATAAATCCTGTGCCTAGATTTGTGCGGATTTGGATTTTTGTGAGTCATGAGCCTGTGCGGATCAGTATTGTGAATGTAAATGTGTTCTTGAAGAACAGAAGCTTGCAACTATAAATAGCTTCCTGACTTTCAGGTTACTGAGATATGCTGAAGGCCACCTTTTTTGTTTTTCTAAGTATTGGATAAGAGTGAATAATTGAATGTTGTGGAAGAAGAAACCTACATTTATCCTATGTATTTATCTGGAAATTCTCCAGTTTATATTGAAATCTACAGTATTTTTAGCTAGTGAGAGCAGAGAACCAAAAAAATAGTAGTTTTGTTGCCTTCGCCCTCTCTGTGAGAAATTGAGCTCTTATGCAGCTTACACAGTTTTCTAAGTAGTTTAATGCTTAATGTTTTTGAGCCTTGGAGGGGTGGTTCTAATTATCTACTTGTGGAATGCATAGCAGACTTCCATGTTCAGAAGAATTTCCATTTGTAATGGTTGATAGCTTTGGGCAAACACTTAAGCCAAGGTTATTGCTCTACTTTTTTCATCTCTGCTTATGTAGCCTCAAAAAAATATTCCACATCACTCACCGGTGGCTACACACATTTACAATTAAGCATTGTTTTCAGCCACAGGAAAATTCCACTCTGTGTGCGTGTAAGCACCATAAAGACAGGATCCATTTTCTTTTGAAATTAGACAAAAGAGGTAACCTTATCTTACATATATTGTGTCTGATCAGCAGTAGTAACATTTCTGCATTCTAGTTGTAGGTATGAAGCCACCGTGACCACAGTTGCTAAATATAAGTCCTAACACTCCTGGGCAAGGTCAGACTTGTATTTAAGCATTGTCCTAGTAACAGTGCAGTGTGTCCTAAGCATAGAAGTCTGTTTATGGAAGAAGCTCACCTCCTTTACACTAAAAACAAATATGAGGTGGGCCACTGCAAAAGCAGAAGGGTTCTCCGTCCTTTCTCTGCCAACCTACAGCTAGACAGCATTAATATTCTTCGATTGTAAGATACACATTAAATTCAGTACTACCAACAGGGGGAAAAACCTGTGTGTGTGTATGAACATATTTCAGAAGAGGTCTAACTATAGTGAAATAAATTGAGCTATTATATGTCTTGGGAACTATAGTTCTAAAGCAGTCTAAAATGGTCATTTCCAGTTATCATTCTGATGTCTCATGTTCATCTTAAATGCAGCTGGACAAGTTCAGTTGAGCATGAGACAAAGCATTCTCTGAAATTGCATCTTCCAGAGTTAGCTGTTAACTTCATGTTTTCTTTCCCCTTGCCATCTCTTAGTATTCCGGACATTTCAAGACCTGCTTTCCACTGTTCCGTTCTCCATCATCATCCGTGGAACCAAGTTATGTCCACTGCTGCTTTAATAAATCTGGTTAGAACCGGAGGCCACCAAGCAAGAAGAGCGCTGTTAACGTCCCGTATTTTGCAAGACGACAAATGTGTGGCCGTTGTGTGCCAGAGTTCAACCAGTGAACGCAGAACCTCCCGTTTTGACTTGGATGGTAGTGGCCGTCCTGCCACTTGGGACTCATTTGGTATCTGGGACAACCGCATAGACGAGCCCATCCTTCTACCGCCAAGCATAAAATATGGAAAGCCAATCCCAAAGATCAGTTTGTCAAATGTGGGCTGTGCCAGCCATATTGGGAAGCGGAAAGAAAATGAAGACCGCTTTGATTATGCTCAGCTGACTGATGATGTCCTGTACTTTGCAGTTTATGACGGACATGGTGGGGTGGCGGTAGCGGACTTCTGCAATAAGTACATGCAAAAATATATCCGGTAATTATATTTATTTGCTTGCTTTCTGTTTGACTCTTTTATGGGAGAAAGAAAAGGGGTGATAACATGGTCCAGGATGAATGAACTTAAAAAGTAAGCTTTTAAGAGATGGGTATATTTAAGATAAAGAACAACAAAAAGGGTTTGGGAAAGGCATGACATTTTAGAGATCCTAACCTTTTGGAAAACCAGAATCTCCATTACCTTTTGGAGAAAAATGAGATTCACAACCATTTGAAAATCATAACCTTTGTAAAAGTATGATCTTCCAGAGAAGAGCCAAAAACTCGTTTGAGTAAAATCTTCTCTTCGGTGCTATATATCCACATGTACTTATGCAAGGCAATTTGGCTTTCAGCTGTTAGACTGATGACCTGGTTGTCTTTGATCTGTTAGGAGCAGAGATTATGGCAATGTGTAAAATATAGTCATTCTTCAGAAATGTTCTTTTCAGTCCCCTCCCCAAATCTACTCTCTCATAAATCATCTTGTTTTCTCATGCTTTCAAGAGACAAAAATAAAGTAGACTTTGTTAAAAACAATATATCTGGTTTACTCATAACCTTCATGTATTCAGCATACTGGTACACAACTTGTCAATCCAGTTACTGATAGGTTTGAAGTAGTTTCTCTGTGCAGATAACACAGGGCATCTTTCTTATAATCAACAAAAACACGAGTTTGCTCTTAACAGTCCAAAAGTCTCATAGTATTTCAGTGTTCTAAAATGGACTTTGAGCTCTCAGCAGTCCCATGCTGAGCTGATCATGTGGTTTGCAGCCCCTCCCACAACCTCAAGAAACATAGAGTAAAGGGAGAGCTGCATACCAAACATACATATGCAATACAGTGAGCAAACAGAATCATATACAAAGCAAATTACTAGTGGAGGCTTGAAGAAGGTTGCTATTTCCAACAAAGTGGAGGTATAAGACCTAACTAAAAAAAACCCAATAAAAACAGTAGGATAAAAATGTAAAAATGTCTACAGTATATGTATAACCAATGTTAAAAGATATAATAAATATATTAATAACTAGTTCTTTATTTTTTTGAAATCCACATTATCTAGACTTATAGTAATTTGAGTGAGGATCTATAACATTTAAATCAATAATCAAAGTTGATAGCCAGAGTTTTTGGCAAGTCTTCTTTCAAGCAGAGTCCACACACAGTTCAACCAGCAGTGTTTCTCAATGGCTAGTGAGGTTCTTCCTCTAGATCATGTGATTCTGAGAATTAAAATTTGGTGTTGTTTTTCTTTGAGATAATGCCTGCATTATCACTGCCTTTTTTCTATTTTTCTCCAGAGAATTTCTCGCTGAGGAGAAGAATATGGAATTAGTATTGATGAGAGCTTTTTTAGAAATAGACAAAGCATATCAGAAACATGCTGAATTGTCTGCCAATGGTAAGTATAAACTGTTTCAGTTCTGCAATGTCAGGAGGAAATTCCCTCCCCGTGTGGCATCCAGTTGTATTTCATTAATGTTGCTTCTTATGGGGAGGGATTGGGGAGCCTGGTAATATATGAGGACTTGCTAAAAACTGTTTTATAATAATCAACAGGAGTTTGGCCAGAGTAATGGAAAACAATGTCAACAAAACTAATTTGAAATATTAGAAAAAATTGTACATAATTATGGAGTTATGTTTTCTAGAAAATTATTAATATAAATATTCTAAATTATCAAATACATGCAAACATTTTATCCTAAACCTAGAAGATTATTCTGCATTTGGAATAATTGGATTCTTAAAAATATATTATTTGTACAATGATTGCTGATAAGTCTTTAAAAGCAGTTGGCTAACATGTGTACATTAAAGTGTCAAGCTATGCATAATATAGAATTAAAGCTCCTCAAATTTAGTAGCACTTGCTTTAAGGTTCAAGCATATAAATTTAGAAGTAAGTGACCTGGTATTGTCCAGTTGTTTTGGCTATCATGCCCATAAGCACCAACCAGTGTAAATCAAGTTGTGTGAAATATTTGTATTAGGCATTTGATTTATATTGAAGGAGGCAACCTAACCATAACTCAGTTTACATCTTAGTATTATAGTGGCACCACAAGCTTTACTTGGGAAAAACACTTCTCTGAAAAGCTAGAGACTCACCGCAGACCAGTGCAGAAAATGTTAGATAGTATAGATATGCTTGATATGCTCATCTCGTGGTCCTTTGCGTCTTCTTTCTCATAAAATATAACATGCATGCAAGCCCAATGCCTAATCTACTCAGCATCTGAAAGTTAGAGTAGCTTTTAGATGGAGAAATTATTATAACAACTAAAAAATACACTGTCTCAGATAGAAAAGTGCATATCACAAATGAAAGACTTGAGGCAAAGCAGAGTAACTGCTAGAGTTGAGCCCGAATCACTGTTAATGAAAAGATTTGTCGTTTTGGAGGGCCATTTTCGTGTAATTTTCGAAGACAGAAAGGGGAAGAGAAAGAGATAAACAAAATGAGGGATCAAACGAAAATGGACCCGAACACAGTATGCCTTTTGGTCTGAATGCACACGACCAGTAACTGCACACTTTCCAATTATTCATATTTTATTTATTTATTTACAGTATTTATATACCACTTTTCTCAACCCTAGGGGGACTCATATTTAAAAACCATGTCACATTGAATCTAATGTCTAGTTATAGGTCAACGTGCTTAGAATGGATTCCATTGTTGCAATTTTGTATATCAGGAACGAAGAACCTATGGCTCTCCAGATACTTTGGATTTCTGGCCAATGAGAAAAGATTGTAGGACTAAAATCCAAAACATCCAGACACACCTTGACCCCTTTCCAAATAATCTTAGTATTATTTATTTGGGCTTTATCAATTAGCAGATTAAAGGTTGAAATGGCAAACTCTGCATGTAATACGATTATCAGAAAAATAAAACCACTTCCTTGACAAACTTTGCATCTACACATGAAAAGGGATGTGGTTAATCGAATAAACACTGTAATAGAAAAGGAGGCATATCATCAGTCTACATTATTGTAAGCGAAACACAAACTCATATTTCAAAAAACTTCCACAATCTCAATAATTACCTATTCCCAAAAATTGCAGTTTGGTGTTTCATGTGTGCATTTTAGCATCTTGTTTATTAGTTTAAATAGTGAAAGAGCTGTAGTGTCAGTATTAAGATATGGAAAAGTTTTATTACCTTGTTGAAATTTCCAGTCAAAACAATGATTTTAAAGCTTAAATCTGTTAACCTGTAAAACTGAAGAAGTGGGAGAGCTGCAGAAATTGTGCCAACAAAATTTGATACTTTCTCCATCTTTTCCTGGGCTGTTGGGCATAGTCCAGAGGAATACTTCCTGCATAAGCTTGTACTGAAGCAAACAAGACTTGTCCTAGCCCATAGATGTCACTTTAGGAAGCATATGCAAGTACAGTTCCCAGTGAATTGCAAATGTAATCATGCTGATTTTGCTCACGATGGCTACAGTGCCTTCTAAGTGTAAATGCTGGAGCTCTCCTATGAAATGGTTTGAATGACTTTTGCTCAAGCAAAAACTAGAAATGTAACTACTCATGTCTGTGAGAAGAAGTCAAATGTACAAATAATAAAGCATCATTTTTTGCTATGTATGATATTTTAATATTCCCAAAATAATGATTCTGGTTTATTAGGACTGTTGCATTTCCAAATTATGTTCCTCACTTTTCATCAGAAAAGATTGAGTCCCTCATCACCACAATCTCTATAGATTGAGTCCCTCGTCACCACAAATTCCGTCACCTCAAATTCCAATTGTGTGCTTCCCTCTCTTTTGCAGCTCTTACCTTCCCAAGTGTTACAAGTTCTCTCTCTTTATATTGAGCAAAATTCCTGGGTGAATTTTTCCTATTTGCCTCTGTGTACATGTTATTTATGGCAGACACTGTACCCGACCAACAACTCTAGAACTGGAGGCCCGGGAGTCTATATGCTGGGGCTTCAGTGGAAAGAGAGATCTGCTTAATGTGGTCCCAGGTGAAGGAGTCTGACCGGTTCCTAGCCTGGACTACTGGAAGGTTCCCACATCCACTTTGTCAATTAGTTGAGATGACATGCTCTTAAAAATGTCCAGTGAGTGTTAAGATACCTATTTGAAAGACTTTTAGATGATACATTTCTATAGTGATGCTATCTAGGAAACAACAAATCCATTTTTTTAAAAAAATGTGAAACAACTTTGGTTCCCAGATTATTCTTTTTTATGCTGCTAGAAAATTGGAACAAAGTGCTTGTGACATTCTGAATAGTGTTTTCCTTGATTTTGGAACTGCAATTTAATCCATTAACTACCTTTGCTTTGCTTCTTCTCATCACTCTAGTAGGGCTTGCAATGGACTGCTATATGAATCTGATTCTATAGCCCATTCTGCTTAAAGCAGCTGTATGGAAGATTTTTCCATTAAAGGTCAAGCATCCCTAATCAGGAGTTCCAAAATCTAAAATTGTCCACAGGGTGGCTGAGATACTAACACCTTTGCGTTTTGGTGGTTCAATATGCACAAACTTTATTTCATGCACTAAGTAGAACAGATATTGGGTAAATTTACCCTGTGGCTACATATACAGTGGTGCATATGACAAAAAATGAATTCTATTGTTTAGACAAGGTTCTCATTGTTAAGATACACCATTCTATACATATCTGCAAATATAGATATTCCAAAATGTGGAAAATTCCAAATTTAAGGTACTTCTGGTCCCAAACATTCCAGATAGGGGATGCTCAAACTGTAACTAAATGTGAATGTAATTACTGACTTAATGGGGTTGGTTGCATGACTTTAGTTAATTTAATATCCAAGGGCATAGAAGCGGCTCCCATTACTTATTTATATTTTATATACAAAAGGTGCTTCTGTCCAGTTTCTGTAAGCTGGACAGAAGCTATTGTAAACTTGGGTCTGTGTTTGAGGTAATAATTATTAAAAACTGTTTTGCTGTTCAGAAAGAAAAAAACTTTCTCAGTATTTTTATTTTTGGAGTAATCCTTAAAATAATGTTCAGCTCTCAGAAGACCTCTGAATAAAACTTATAGTATCGATATCCCCCTAAAATATTTGTTTTTTTCCCATCATGATCTCTCATGGAACCCAAAGTGACAACAAACCCTGAATGTTCTCTGAAATTAAATTGTCTTCACTTGAAATGACAGCGGTGGCTTGACCAGGGAACAAACTCTATATACTCAGTGTTGCCACTGCAAAATCCCTTCCACCACCTTCCAGACAACTGATGAGAGGGAGATAAGATATGGAGGCTATGGAGATGGCCTAAGTACCTCAGTCAGATACATCCATATCTGGTGGATAGAGAACAACATGCCACAAAAGTTAGAGAATAACTAAGGTAAAGGTTTTCCTGACATTAAGTCCAACTCTGGGAGGTGGTGCTCATCTCCATTTCTAAGCCGAAGAGCTGGCGTTGTTTGTAGACACCTCCTAGGTCATGTGGCCAAGATGACTGCATAGAGCGCCATTACCTTCCTGCAGAAGTGATACTCATATTTGCATGTTTTCAAACTGCTAGGTTGGTCAAAGCTGGGCTTAACAGCGGGAGCTCATCCCGCTCCCTGGATTCGAACTGCCAATCTTTCAGTCTAGGTTCAGCAGCTTAGAAGTTTAACCTGCTGCACCCCCAGAATAACTACTTTGTGGAAAAAGATAGGAGATCCCATTCCAGCACCCAAAGATCAGCCATTGATTAAAAAGTCTTCACACGTTAGGAGCACATAGAAATCCCCTCTCCCTAATAATGTCTGAAAGACCACTTCTTGTGCTTGACAAAGTTGACAAAGCTTGACAAAGAAATCCATTGATTCAATAACTTCGCCAACCACTATACTCTGTTCTGGAAGATGTTGCAGTTCCAAAAACAAGGATGAACTTGGGAGGGAGTAGAGGTTGTTTCAAGATTTGGCTGTAATTTTTAGAAGGGATACGGGAGAAGGCAAAAACTTTCTCAACAAATGGGTGTGTGTTTTTTGCTAGCTGGTTAAAACAGGTATTATACTTGTGGTAATAATACCGGCTCAAGTTGTACAACCTCAAATTTATGGTTATTTTTTGCCTCTCCTCCACTTAAAAGAAATTGTCATGTATATAGTACTCTGATCTTCTGTATATCATGATAATTAAACTGGGGCTGTGATTCTATGAATGCTCAATATCCTTCTCGATGTAGTAAAATACACTTCCAAGTAAGTGTAAATAGTGTTAGGATGTGTATATTATAAAATAGTAACAATAGTCTAGCAATAATTTTCTGAATATGCAAAAATAGCAATAAGGGGAGAAAGTTCATTGTTCTGATATTTATAGTCAACCTTTAAAAATAAATACTTTAAAGAGCCATTAATATGTTCTGTGCAGTATGAATACCTGTTTTAAACCATGATAATGTGGCTTATTATAGCTTGTTCCTTCTTTCCTGTCTATTATACGTTTTCACTCCACAACAAGGCTTCATGCATTTAACCCACATATAGTACATTTGCATTTTATTAGGACAATGAGCTATTGAGTATTGTCATCCTGGGATTGAAAATAGAAGTGCAAGTCGGTTCCCTACTAAGTCTTCCCTTCATTGGTAGGCCTTTTTTCTGTCAATTAGTGGACTTTTTAAAAAGTCTAGGCCCGCAGTTGCTTCCCTAGAACTAAATCTCTTCAGATTCACTGGATATTCTGAGAAACACAGGAAGATTATATTCTTATTCACATTAATAAATGCAAAAAATAAATAAATAAATAAACACAGGAAGATTATATTCTTATTCACATTACTTCTGAGTCCTAGTAGGATTTTTCCATAGTAAACATTCATAAGATTTTTACCTGAAAAATTAAGAAACAACAATTCGAATAGAATTTTGGGGAAAAATATATAAACTAACCAAATGTTTAGCCAGAGTCACCTTTTATTGATTATAGTGCAAAGATGCTTACTCTAGGTCTGGAAAAGGGAAGTTCATACTTTGGGTTTATATCTTTGAGGGAAAATATTTTGAAGTAAGTACTAAAAGGACAGTGGACTTATTCAAATATTGATGTAATCTTCCCACTAAGTGATCTGGCACTTAGTGTATGTTGTTGTTGTTGTTGTTGTTGTTGTTGTTGTTGTTGTTGTTGTTGTTGTGTGCCTTCAGGTTGCTTCTGACTTGTGGCAACCCTAAGGTAAACCCATCATGGGGTTTTCTTGCTACGATTTGTTCCAGGAAGGGTTTGTCTTTGCCTCCTTTTGAGGCTGAGAAAGTGTTACTTGTCCAATAGTTTCCGTAGCCGAGCAGAGATTTGGCCCTTAATCTCCAGAGTTGTAGTCAGATGCCCTTACATGGAGCCATGTTGTAAAAAAAAAATAAATCCTCTCCTCCTTTCTGTGCATGTCTGTCTGTCTGTTTTCTGCCTTTATATCTTTAGTTTATACCTTATTACCTATCATAATGTAATAGGCATCGTTTAAATATTGCAAGCAGAATGACAGCCAGACTTTGACAGTTCATCTTATGTGATATTTGTAGCTACCTTACTGACTGCTGGGACCACAGCAACTGTGGCTCTGCTGCGCGATGGGATCGAGCTAGTTGTGGCTAGTGTTGGCGATAGCCGTGCACTTTTATGTCGCAAGGGAAAAGCCACGAAGTTGACCATTGATCATACACCTGAAAGGAAGGATGAGAAAGAAAGGTACACCATCAAAATATGTAATTGGGGGCCTTCTTTTAATAATGAACATGAGGAATAGTGCTTTTGTAAATTAATTGGGATGTTTTATGTTAACGTTTTATGTTAGTATAATTTTTGATAGATTACGTTTTATTTAAGCTACAGTTATGTTCAAATGTCTTTTATGTGGGGTTATTCTGGATTATTGTATTTGTACTTATTGCCATTGAAGCATTGAATGTTTGTCCTTTTTTTTGCTGGAATCCCCCCCCCCCCCGAGTCCCCCAGGGGTGATAGGGTGGAATATAAATAAAGTTTTATATTACTGTTATTATGATTATTATTACTACTGCGAGGCCAGAATTCAAATCCTAGGTCAATCATGATTAGGATTATTAGCTTTCAGGCTACAGGATAGTGGATAGACCTTTACATTCCAGTGCAAGAAGAAATAATTATGGGTTCTCCTATCCATTTACAGTGTATGTATGGTCCGGTGTCCAGCAAAGTGGAATCTGTTACACTGGGACATTTTAAGTTATCTGTTTTTCAAATCTAAATCTAACCTGGTGCTCCATCACTGCCTGGAGATAAACATTTTCAGATGTTGATAGACAGTATTAGGGAGGTAGTTTGGCATTGCAGCCTTAACTCAGTGTCCCTTTAGATCTGCTGATATGTATCTGAAACATGAAGGAGGACCATAATATTGATAGAATCCTTCTTGGCACAGATGTATACATGTAATGTTCCAGAGCCTCTGATGGTGATCTGACAGTATGGGTCAAGAACATTATGTTTACAGGCCTGTGTTGAAAATAATCAGATGACTCTGAGGACACTTAATCTTTTGAAATAGCAATTTACAGATGTTCAGCCGCTTTGTAGTTCTTCTGATGAGAACCTGCTTTGCAAACAGCCAATATAAATACAGGCTGTTGGCAGTAGTCATCTCACATGATCAAGCTGGTTGTTTGGCAATTAATTGATTGGAAATAGTCATGACAATGGAAGGCTGATTTATCATTATCTGTTTGTTGAATTGACTGCAAAAGGAAAACATATATGGGTGTAGTCACTAATTATTATTATTTATTATTAACTTTATTTGTACCCCGCTAACATCTCCCAAAGGACTCGGTGCGGCTTACAAAGGCCAAGGCCCTCAATAAAACACTAACACTTTTCCTTCTTATTTTTGTTGGGTGAAGAATCAAAAAATGTGGTGGTTTTGTAGCCTGGAACAGCTTGGGCCAGCCTCATGTGAATGGCAGGCTGGCAATGACCCGCAGCATAGGAGACTTGGACCTTAAGAACTATGGTGTGATAGCAGAGCCAGAGACTAAACGGATTCAGGTGAGTGGTTATGCGTATCCCTTTTGTACTTCCATTCTACTATGTTCCTTCTCACACTTGAGTGAAGTTGACATTGAAGCAAAGACTGCATAGATTGCATTAGTACTAGCCTGCATTTAGATTGCATTAGTACTAGATTGCATTAGTACTAGCCTGCATTCTAATAGTATTTCCTATTAGAATCCCTGTTCCAAGATTTGTCTTGTTAACTAAGATTGGAGAAGACGATTTGAATGTTAAAATAAAACAAATTAAATAATATTTGAAACACAGAAAATATAAATACTTTTTTTTTTCTGAAAACGTGAATTTCTGCTCCACCACATCAATCTGGATTTCATGTATATTTTTGTTTCATTTCAGTTGCACCATGCGAGTGACAGCTTCTTGGTCCTTACAACAGACGGCATCAACTTCATGGTGAACAGCCAAGAGATCTGTGACTTTGTTAACCAGTGTCATGATCCCTCTGAAGCAGCTCATGTGGTAACTGAACAGGTAGGCTTGACTCAAACAATTTGCCATAGGCCAATATTGGGCAAAGCCAGCCAACTCCGCTTGCATCCTTTGTTGACCCTGCTTGAACATCCTACTTTAAATGGATGCAACTAGTGACATCTGACTAAACAAGTTTCCTCAATGCTTGTGGTGATAGTATTTCTAAAGCAGTGGTTCCCAATCGGAAAATAGATATTAATGCAGCCAGTACTTCCTATCATATAGTAGACTCTCACTTATCCAACATAAACGGGCCGGCAGAACATTGGATAAGCAAAAAATGTTGGATAATAAGGAGGGATTAAGGAAAAGCCCATTAAACATCAATAATAACCTCAAATTAATAATAAAAATTTATAATAACATCAAATTATGTTATTTTACAAATTAAGCCCCAAAACATCATGTTTTACAACAAATCGATAGAAAAAGCAGTTCAATACACAGTAACATTGTGTAGGAATTACTGTATTTACGAATTTAGCACCAAAACATCACAATGTATTGAAACAGCTGTGGATCTGGGTGAGAGGAAGACTGCAGTGGATAATATAGAACGTTGGATGAGTGAAGGTTGGATGAGTGAGACTCTACTGTATTTGGTACCAGAAGATTAAGTGATACTTGCTCCCAGAGAGTCTGAGAGGTCGAAAATGAACCCTTGAATGTTCAATAGTTCCTCGGCCTTGGTTGAAATCATGATGCTTAATGGCTAAACTTCTCTTTCTTTTGTAATCTTTTCCCCAGGCCATTCAGTATGGAACAGAGGATAACAGTACCGCTATCGTTGTGCCATTTGGAGCGTGGGGCAAATACAAAAATTCTGAGATCAGCTTCTCATTCAGCCGGAGCTTTGCCTCAAGTGGACGATGGGCATGATGAGGCTTTCTGTAGGAAAGTACTGATTGTGATGTGCTCTAGGTCCTTGCCAAACAAAAAGGAGATACGTAGATCGATGTAACTATCTTGTCCATCTCTTTTGCTGCAGCTAGTGATTTCTGTCTGGGGCGCAAACTGCTGTTAATTGTTGCCTCTTAACAAACATGTTTGCTACTACTTACTTCAAGCCAGTGATTTCCATTCCCTCATGTTTTTGCAGAGCTAACGCTGGCTAGCATCTTTGTAGGGATTTTGTACCAAAAGTTTTACACAACACTTGGTACTTTATTGGGAGCTGAGACATATTGCAGAGGGGAAAAGGCCCTCAGTTTTCACAGTATTGCAAAGTACATGCTGAAAGAGAAGACAGGTGCCATTTCTCTCTCTCTCACTATCACAAGTGTTTTCTTCTATGATTTTAAAAGTAGAGGGAATCTAACAACTGGAAGATTAAAAGTTTGCATCAGTGACAACCCATTTCTGGTCACATCCCCCAAGTCTTCGGCTAACCCAGCACTGCTTTTGAGGTAGAATACATTGAAGAGAAGTATCTTCATCTTTGGACTAATTATGGCATCTGAGACCTCTGTGTGCACAACACTAATACGTGGGACCAGATAGTGTGCCTTTAGTAGATTGAATACGATGTAAATTATTTGTGTTGATTTAGCCTTCTTGAAACATGCTAATACTTCAAAATAGTTCACTTTCAAAACATACTGTAAAGTGTTAAAATCAATTTTGTTCAGTTTGGTTATATATTTTCACTCTGATGTCAAAGGTATAGAAGAAAACTGTCCTAGATGCACAATGTTAACTGGGATAGTTATTGATGGGGCAGAAGGAAAGGGACAGGAGTGGAATAGTTAAACTCTTAAGTTTTCAAACAATAGTAACTTTCATTTTGCTTTTGAATTGGCAAATACAGTGAGGTTACCCAATTGCATTTCTTATCAACTGGTGTTGGAAGGGAACAAGGGAGTTTATTCAAAGTTGCTTCTAATTTTCACCTGAAGTTAAATTTTGGAGGGAAGCAAAAAGTGCCAACAAATCTAGTACCATTTTTTCTGGGGATTCTCAGTATTGGAACCTAGGTATGAAGGGAACAATCTGTAACTGGAATTTCTTGATAAGACATCAATAGGTTAAATGTTAGGGACATTTCCACAGGTTAGGAACATAATGTGTTAGGCTGTGGGGACCATTGCATTTCTCTAGATGCCATAGGCAGATTATGATGACTTCTGAGCCACCATATGGGAAGCATTTGCTTTTCCATTCTCATGCAAATATTTCACACATTTCCCTGGAGTATAAAAGCGAAATAAAATTAATTAATATATCAAGTTATGTTGCTCCCAGGTGTAACAGTGCTGAGCCTTTCAAGTGAATCCTGACCTCAATGTGAACTGTGGACTGCTGCTGTTTCATGCTTGGGCTTCTTGGGCCAGACCTTCATGTAAATCATTCCAGCTTTGCTCATGGAACATCCTTTGGATGTGTACCTTCTTCTAAAAAAAGGCATGAAGTGCTTTGCAAACAGACAGTGCCCTGGTATTGCTCTGTTGTACTTAGTGTGTATTTTACATGTTTGTATAATATCTTCTCTTTTCTTGTTTATAAATAAATAATTTGTTTAAAGTGTATATACATATCTACTGTGTCAAGTAGTGCACTCCTTCGGCACATAATGAGGATAACTTTGACCAGCCCAGAAGCATTGGCCTCACCCCCTTTCAGCTACCTTCATTTACTCTGGTGATCTTGTTGAATACTCAGATCTATCGGTTATGTAACATCACACATCAAGGTCATTGTATAATCCACAATAGTTTGAAATTACTTTGTGGAATGATTGAGAATGGAGGATACTAATGGTATGGGACAATAATTGGAAAGGGTTTCACAGATAGCCGCATTGTACTTGTGGCTCAGTATCTGAAATAGTTGAAAATTTGGTGTAGGCTTAACTAGAGTTTGGAAAAAAGTATTTTTCTAAGTAGAACTTGAAAAAATACTGGCAATTTTGACTGGGAAATTCTGGTAGTTGTAACCTCCCAAGTTCTTGCCCTAACTAAAATTTTTCACTGCCATGACAGAAAGTTTTACCAGTTAACTGATAGTCACCACTTAAACTAACAGCAGCATTTCGTAAATAACTTGTTTATATTTAATTCTTTATGCTCCCCCCCCCCCCAAAAAAAAAAAACATAGAGAAGCTATGTTCCTAGAAGCTAAATTCAGAATTTTACTTCTGTTAAATGAAATTCAATTTTGTTCCATCATGTGCCAGAAGAACTTCCTCCATTTTTGCACAATGTATCCATATTTGTAAAGAAGTGAATGACATCTCTTGAAGTGAAAGACTTGTTTTAAACTAGATGGTTCGAGAATCCAGACGAAACAACTGAAGATGATGTGGACTCTGGTTCTTCAAATAGAGGACAGGAAAAGAATCAAAATTTTAAAAAACTACTTATAAAAACAAAATTTTGAATTATTAAGCCTTGAATGTATGCTGGCGTTTGGAA
The DNA here is from genome assembly GCF_037176765.1 of Anolis sagrei. Lineage (NCBI taxonomy): Eukaryota > Metazoa > Chordata > Lepidosauria > Squamata > Anolidae > Anolis > Anolis sagrei. The sequence goes on along the minus strand of NC_090025.1, from coordinate 20,226,173 downwards.
AAGTGCAGGGGTGATGTTTATATATTTTTTTGTCCCACCTGGTTTTGGCACAATGTTATCCTCTTGAATGTATGACAGAAAGTAACTTCCCTTTGGTGTCCACAGGGTTCAGAAGCATCAATGCTTCCTCAAAGGGAAATGATTATTGAATGTCAATTTCCCTGCTTGGATATGTGAAGTTCTTTGACAGCTTCACACATTATAACTGACTTGTAAAAGTACTGAAGTGCACTTGTTTATACGTTGTATTGCAGATTTGCCTTAGGAATAATGTAAAAAATGCAGTGTTCACTATCTTATGGGAGACCCAGTTTATTGGAGACTGCAAGCGCTGGTACTATCTGCTGAATATCTGTTTAAGCTAACCGTGAATAAGAATAAAAGTTTCTGCATTGTATACCTATGAAAAAACATCATAAATCCCCATCCTAATGGCTTTCCTCTTGTTTGGTGATAAAAACCCTACTTTCAGAAGCCAAGGCATGGCTGGATTGCCTTTCTACATTTAAAAGGACTAGCCATTAATGACGTCTGAGTTGTCATTGTGCATGTGTACATATATTGAATGAGTGTGTGGATTCCCTGTGTTTACTATATTCAAAATGGTTGCTTTAAAATATGTATTTGTGTAGATATGTATAATGGAAGCAGGTTGAAAACAGAATATTTTAATAAAAGGCTTGTTCCAAAGTGCTCTTGTGTTTTCCCTGTCCAGTCACAATATGCTTTCATGAATAGGTGCTCCAGTGGATACATATGTTTTTTTTTCCAGTGTCAGGAGTGACTTGGGAAACTGCAAGTTGCTTCTGATGTGAGAGAATTGGGCGTCTGCAAGGATGTTGCCCAGGGGATGTTTGATGTTTACCATCCTTGTCCTTCTCTCATGTCCCCGCATGGAGAGCTGGAGCTGACAGAGGGAGCTCATCTGCACTCCCCCCAGATTCGAACCACTGACCTGTCGGTCAGCAATCCTACTGGCACAAGGGTGACCAGGGGCTCCAATACAGATGTGGATTCCCCTAGGGCATGTGGCATGTTCCTGGGCATACTCTCAGAACATATACATGCACATTACTGAGTATACATGTCTGTAAGAGACCTTGTGTCCTTGGCAGCAGTGCATCAAATACAAATACATGCTGAGTGGAGGCTAATGACAGCATTTGCAAAGTGTTATCGGTACATGATCTTTATGTTGAAAATTCCAAATAAAGAATGTAGTAACTTCCTGATGTATGCACTTGACTCCCCAAATGAACTAGGATCTTCAGTATTCCAAAAATGTGCCCAGTAAGAATGGAAAGATAAAATACATTTGTTTTTCTCCATGGAATAATTAGGGGGAAATTCTCACTGTTACTTTTCCAAGCCAGGTTTCCCACTTATCAGTAAACCAACCTGATAATTATACTTCCCCAGAATCAGTGAGTTACAACAATTTAAAGTATTTCAAGACAGCTTGACCTCGAATTGACAAAATCTATCAGTTTTACCAAAGATCTGGGTGGAGATAGAATTACCTACCTTGTGTTAGATCAATACAGCCTTGGACTTTCTCTGGTTATGTTACAGATGTTGGGATATTTTCTACTTTTTCTATGAGCAAGGAAAGCTAGCTGTAGGCAGGGGTGGCTCAACCCATTATGCAAAGTAAGCATTTGCAGTATAGTTGATTTTGCCCAGGGGCGCTCTTGAGGCAGTCTTGGGGGAAAATACAGTAGACATTGACATATGCGAGTTGTAGTTACTGAGATGTATAGTTCACCTACAATCAAAGAGCATTCTGAACTCCAACAATGATGGAATTGAACCAAATATGGCACAACGAACAAAAAATATATATCAGTGATTGGTTTGGGGGGGGGGGGCGGTGCCAAAATACTGTTTGCTTACCGTTGAAAATTACCTAGGGCCACCTCTGGTTGTAGGTCTCCAAGTAATCTGGAGGTACTTGACTGAACAGCACACACAGGCAGATAGCGGAGGTTTTGTTCCAAGATCAGAAAGGCTTTTTATCTTGAAGTTAAGTAGCATAAAAATGCAAACAGCTCTGTACAATAATCATGTTCTCTCTTATTCTCAGCAAATTCTCCTACGTAGAAATCTCTCCATCAATGCTTTGAATGCGATTTTCCTGCTTCTTGGCAGGAGGTTGGACTGGATGGCCCACGAGGCCTCTTCCAACTCTGATTCAGTGACACAAACCAACCACAAAACATGTTGGCTGTTCTACTTTTTTCCAAGACCCAGACAAACACATATGGTGTTGCATCATCCCTGGTGCTGTGGCATTACCTCATGGTTGCATCAGGCACTCAAACCTGTCTTCTCATTCTGACTTAACAATTAGCTACCTGGATATGCTGTCATATTTGGTTCCCCACCAAATCCTGGCAGTAGAAACTGTCCAGGTGAGAATCTGCAGGTCAAAATTCACCACTAATGATATAGTCATGGTTTTGTAAATTTGATAAACTGCATTGTAAGGATGGTCTTCCTTGAATAATTTGTGAAATATCTTTTGAATCAGTCAGTCATTGCATGTGTTTCTCTCTTATTATCTGCTTGCAGGCAAAATTATTGAAATTCACTCGTTCCTCCTTAAAGCAGGTAGATTTTATGATTACAATGCTTAAAACATCAAATGCATATCCTTCAAGTGTTCTGATTTGCCAAGAACATTCTGATTGCTCTTCTGTTATGTTGAAGCAGACTTAGACTTGAGGCCATTCAGTAGGATGTCCATTTGGAAACACTTGACTGGGCTTTTCCTACTGATCTGCAGTGGTCAACGATGTCAGCCAAATTACTCTGTAATTGACGTAGTTATCTCTAAAAAGCATGCCCCCTTGGCCCATACTTTTCAGCCAAGCAAGGCAAATGAGCCATATCTCATTGCTTTTGGCACCCGCAGTGTTCATGCGCTACGATTTCATAGGCTGCAAAGTTCAACTGAAAGGTATGAGGTTGGGACACAAGCCAAGTGGAGTTCGCTCTAGTGACGGCTACAGTGACCCATGAATGAAACCATATCCCTTCCATAATGTCAAGAGACACAGACTGTGACACACTCTAGAAGCACCTGCCCTTTTCTGTCCCATATCACCACATGCACTGGGATGTCAGCATCTGTGAAAAAGATAAAGCAGTAATTTAAAAACTTTTTCATTGACTTCGACTGGGTAAAAGGGTTTGTTTGTTAGTTATTTAAACATGGACGTGACATTTCTGGAAATCCAAATAGCTCAGTGTCATAAAATATTTTAAAATCTAAATACAAATATAATGTTCATTTGTGGGATTAACGTAACTCAAAAAACACTGGATGAATTGACACCAAATTTGGACACAATGCACCTGTCAGGCCAACGAGCGACCATCACTCATAAAAATTGAAAAACAGCAGAAGAGACTTAAGAAGCACAAAAACATAACAAAACATTACAATGCCTGCACAAAAACACATATATACACACATACACAAATAGATACACACATATATACACACACAAAATACATACACAGACTGGGCCACAACAACACTTGGCAAGGGACGTCTAGTCTTTCATAAGATCTCAGCAAGTTCAAGGAGTAAAAAGTTTTTTCTTTACTGGATATTATTTTCCTGCACTAGTCTGATTGCTAATGTGGGTTATGTATTTGGAGAAATTTCACACAAGTATTTTCTGTTCACCAAAGGATAACTAGAGTATTGTTACCTGCAATATTCCAAACCTGTATTGATTTTGATCATTAGTTTCCTCATATGACTGTTCCAGGTATGAATTATATGGTGGCGTTTTTAACAATGCTTCTCTTTTCGCATTGACCTATGATAAAAGTATTTTGGTGAACACTTGTATGTTTCCATATAAACAGTACCTTACAGTGATTTCTGTTTTCTATAAATATAGTGTTCAGACAAAGTTTTGCAAGAGCAACATGGAATTAACCATAACAGTATTTGAGTTACACACAGTGAGCAAAACCTATCATCTCAAATGTAAGACTTTTTGGTAAATGAAGTACCAAATATTTTCTACCACTTACTTCACCACTTTTAGTCCCATTCATGGGAGAAAAACGGGATAAAAGTAAATAATAATAATGATAATAATAAATAACAGGAAAAATGCACATGTCCCCCTCCTGGAAACTTGCAGTGTAATACAGGCGATTGCAAAAAATATTTTTGAGACATTACAATGCACAAAATGTCCCAGCCAGGATGGTCAGTAACTTCGAAATGCCATCTAATAGGCATGATACAAAGTTTACCATCTAGAAATAATGCATGGCACTATAACTGCCATGGTGCAATGCTCTGGAATCACGGGAGTTGTAGTTTTGAAAATTTCACCACCTCTGCCAAAGAGATTTAGTTCCTCACCAAACTACAAATCCCAGGATTCTGTAGACTCTTGCTATGATAGTCAAAGTGGAAGATTAGTCCTATAACTGGGTAATGTCAAGAGCTCCAGAATATTTACTGACCGCTTGGCTTATTTTGTTTCGTACTGTTGGTTAGTACCATTCATTTTGAAAGCAGCCTTTGACTGAGTCTGGTTCTACACTGCCAGATAACGCAGTTCGAATTGCATTATATGGTTCTACACTGGCCGTAGAATGTAGTTCAAACTGCATTATTTGGCAACATAGAACCAACCTGAGATATCCTCCTTTCTCTCCCTGCTGATGGTCCCCTGTAGTTAGATAGTGAAAGCTTATCTCTCCTGGGCCATATGCCAGAAAGCTAGAACAGATGGCTCTGTAGTCCCTTCAAAACCACTGTCAAACAGTCTGCCTCTGAAAACATTCATTCCTCCTTGCTCCCATTGCAGCACATGGAAGGGAGTCTGACTCATAGAAAAGCAACAGGACATTGGCAGAAGCACAGAGACTAAATATAATGCTCTTACTGTCAATATCATGCTGGCTGCCACTTAAGAGGTAGTAGGAGGGTGAGGCTGTCCTTCCCAATCAGAGTGTCTCCTGCATGCCCTACCTCCTGCCTGTCTCCAAATTTGGTGCCGAGTATATACCACTGGCTTGCGGCAAAACATTCTGAGAACGAGACTCTCTTGAGATTCAACCTACGACTTCCAAGAAACCATTGCCTCTAAACGCTGACTTTGCAGAAAAACAAATGGAAAACAAGGACACTTTAAGTCAAATGGTCAAGGTCACCAATGACAGGCAAGGTACAGCAGTACTCTCAGTTAATCAATATCCGTGGGGATTGGTAGATGCTGGATAAATGTAGTTTCTGGTTGTGTGAGAGTTCCTATTAAAAATAGGCCTAATACTATACCCCATACTATAATATACCATCAACTTTGTATTGGCTTGATATTAATATTAGAATATAGTAAGTAAAAGCAAATAAAGATGCATTTAATGTAATATAGGCCCCATCATATAATGCATTTTGGAACGGCATTATGTGGTCAGTATAAACTCATATAATCTCAATCTCAACGTGATTTGCTCTATATACTGGGTCCTAGAGAAATGCACTTGGAAAGCACCAGACGCAGGGCTTTATCTATTTCTGCCCCTGCCTTATGGAATTCCTTGCCTCCCTATTTGAGAGCCATGCATGACTTAGGGCCTTTTATTCTAGCACTTAAGACCTGGCTTTTTACTAGAGCATTTGACTCATGTTAATTTATTAATATTTGTATGTATGTGTTTTATCCTGTATAATTTCTGCTATGTAAATCGCCTAGAGCATATTGGATGGAGGGCGATTAATAAGTAATTAAAGATGATGATGATGATGATGATATAATACAGTTCAGTGCTGTTAAACTACATTATATAAGTCTATACTAACCATATGGTGCAGTTCCAAACTGCATTATATGATGGGGCCTGTGTTATATTATATATTTTTTCAATTTCTTGAATTCCAGTTAACTGGGAGTCTACTGTATTTGATTTAATGCTATACCATGATGGGGCAATCTTCTTTTAAGTTTACAATGTTCTGCTTGAGTTTCGGTTAACTGAGAGTCTACTGTATTTGATTTAATGCCACACCATGTTGGGACAATCTTCTTTTAAGTTTACAATGTTCTTATGTCCCCAATGTTCATGTGTTTTAGGTGCAATGCAGTATTTCTTTCCTTAAAAAAAAACTTTATGCACAACTTATGTTTCAACAAAGTGAACAACTAACCAGTATTTAGCTTTTACATAACAGTATTTAGCTGATATAACACCACTCTCTCCTGGTTTCTCTAAATTAGGGAAGGCGTGATGGGGAACACAATGCAAATTTAGCCATAGTTGGGCCATGTCGTTATCATGAATAAAAGTGTCACAAAAAATATGCATACTTGCAAGAACTTTATCAGACCTGAATCTTGTTTGCACAACACAATTATGATACTATTATTCCACTTTTAACCACCATCATTCCATCCTATGGAAACCTGGGCTTTGTAGTTTGGTGAAGCACCAACAGTCTTTGTCAGAAAAGGCTAAAGACCTTATAAAACTACAACTTCCTTTATTCCATAGCATTAAATCATAGCCACTAACAGTGTAAATGCACCCTGACAGCACTTAGGATAAGAAAGTCCAGGAATAAAAAGCTAAACACTCTTGTTACCTTTCTGTCTCTAAGGGCCCTTCCACACAGCCATATAACCCTGAATATCAAAGCTGAAAATTCCACAATTTCTGCTATGAACTGGGTTATCTGAGTCCACACTGCCATATATTCCAGTTCAAAGCAGAAAATGTGTAATTTTATTCAGTGGTGTGGAAGAGGCCTAAGAAAAATGATTAAAAATTCAATGCCTCCATCTAGTGGTTCTCATGGGAACTGGGAGTGTTGAATCCCATGGAACTACAGCTGGAATTTGAGAAGTTTAATATGGTGAGTATTGGGGAAAGGGTGCACCAGGAATTTTCTCCAGGAATTGCATGTTCAGCAACTGAATCCATCTCAGAGTTCCCAGTCCATTTAAACCCATCAGTATACTTGGAATATTAAAAGCATGTCATATTTGCCATGTCACAAAATTGACAGAAAATGAGTGGAGGGGGGTTACACAAGGGGCCCTTCCACACAGCCACATACCCCAGAATATCAAGGCAGAAAATCTCATGGTATCTGTTTTGAACTGGGTTATCTGAGTCCACACTGCCAGTTCTAAGCAGAAAATGTGGTATTTTATTCAATTCTGTGGAAGTGGTCAAGCAACAATGGAACAGCCTTTATATTTAAACACATTTAAATCTTGTAAACTGGAATGGGATTTTATTTCAGCCCAGAATGTATCTTTGGGACCTTTCTCGAGGTCTACAAAATAAAACAAGAGTACATAAATCTGACAGTGTATAAAGTTTGAAATGTATGACAGATTGAAAGCAAATTTACATGGTCAATATATAGTTTGCAATTGACAACACTTTACCTGCAATGGCTCAATTGCTATTCAGTCATGGGAACTGTAGTTTTATAAGGTCTTTAGACTTATCTGCCCAAGACTACTGGTGCCTCACCCAACTATAAATCCCACGATTCCATAGCATTGGGCAATGGCAGCTAAAGTACTATCAAACTGTATTAATTAATGCACCCTTTGCCCAACTTAGTGAAGCCACAAATTTGAAGTTTTCCAAGGATCTGCAGATACAGAGGAAAGCCTTGCAAGCGCCACTAACCACAAATGTTCTGTGTCTTACCAGGATGAAGGCAATCAACCGAAGTTTTAATCAACCTGTAGAAGTGACACTTGTACAGCAGTGGGTGCTCAAAGCATACAAGCAAAAAGCACAAGGAAAAAGCAGGCATCTATGTACATAACAGTTTCCATGCATTAACATTGTTCAAAATTCCCTCCCCTTCCCCTGATTGGCCAGCACCAGAAAGCCAGCTGACATTTCCCAGGCCTCTGATTGGTCAGGAAGTGGGCCTTAGCTGGTGCATGCACTAAATGGGGGAAGTGGTGATGACACAGCAGGGGATCCCCTGCCAGCCAGGTGGGAAAGCCCTGGGGCCTCCAGTGGGCCAACAGTGGTGGTTCCTGGGGCTGAGAGGTCTCCAGGATGGTGTCCATCCTTGGGTGTGTGGCAATGAAATGCTGAAGTCAATGAGAGCCCAGAAAGATGAATGATAGGATTACGCAGATACCGGGTCCTGGATGCAAGGACAGTGAGTGTTGGGTCCCCCAGATATCTTCCCATGTTGGGAAGACAAAGAAAAGGTCCCAGAAAAGTCTATTGGAGATGTGTTTGTCATCAGAGTTTCTTCTTGGGACTTTGTCCAGCGGATAGCTGAGATCCCCAGAGAGGAAGTTCAGGGTGACATGCCCCCCCACTGGTTGCCAGGAAGTCTCTTTGTCCAACAGATTATGGCCTTGTCCATGTTTCCCACGCAGGGTGTGGACGGAATTCTTGGAATGGCTGAGATTGCTCAAGAGGTTATTCGAGTTCATTCTGACCTGTCTTCTATTTCATATAGTTCAATAAAATGATGTAATAAAAATAGAGTTAATGTAATGTTGAGAGGAAGCCACAGGGAGGAGGGAGCAAGCTTGTTTTCTGCTTCCTTGGAGACTAGGACGCGGAACAATGGCTTCAAACTACAAGAGAGGAGATTCCATCTGAACATTAGGAAGAACTTCCTGACTGTGAGAGCCGTTCAGCAGTGGAACTCTCTGCCCCGGAGTGTGGTGGAGGCTCCTTCTTTGGAAGCTTTTAAGCAGAGGCTGGATGGCCATTTGTCAGGGGTGATTTGAATGCAATATTCCTGCTTCTTGGCAGAATGGGGTTGGACTGGATGGCCCATGAGGTCTCTTCCAACTCTTTGATTCTATGATTCTATGATTCTAAGTTTATAGGTGGAAATAAGGGTGAAGGAAGAGGGGTCTTATCTTGGCTGCATGTAGGATAGGAAATATTATTTTCTTTTATTTGCTTTCATACATTCCTCTGTGATAGTGCACTGCGCACCTTCACAGAAGGGAGGAAGGAAAGAAAAAAAATACTTTGTATAGGACAGAGTCTAGTAATGGAAGTACACTGTAGTTATCTATGAATTGGGTTTTAACTTTGTTGTGATGGAAGTGAGGCCATGGAGAGATCTCCAGCGGAGCTCTGGATGATCACTGATGTGAACCAGCTCAGGCTGAACAGCTGAACTGGGATGTGTGCGTATGTGGGGAGATGAGTTAAAGGAGTTGGGGGATTTGCTGCTGGTCCGGGGATGGTCAAAGGAGACTAGAGGGACGGAAGACAATATACGAGGGTTATCCGGAAAATAAGGTTACAATATCTTTTAAAAAAAATACAAAGAATTAATATATTTTAATTTTTTTGTCGTGTCAGGAGTGACTTGAGAAAATGCAAGTCGCTTCTGGTGTGAGAGAATTGGCCGTCTGCAAGGACGTTGCCCAGGGGACCCCTGGATGATTTGATGTTTTTATCATCCTTTTGGGAAGCTTCTCTCATGTCCCCGCATGAGGAGCTGGAGCTGATAGAGGGAGCTCATCAGCCTCTCCCTGGATTTGAACCTGTGACCTGTCAGTCTTCAGTCCTGCCAGCACAGGGGTTTAACCCACTGCGCCACCGGGGGCTCCTGTAAAATGTCCTCCACCCCTGTAAAATGGACCATCCTATGTCTAGCATCTCTTATGTCTTACATAACTGCTTTGAGTCGTCCGAGGGCTGAGAAAAGCGGTATATAAATATAGTAAATAAATAATAAATACATAGATTGTAGCATAGGTATTACATTATTTTTCCACATAACCACCATTCAGTTCAATATATTCTGTCATATGATGGATGAGTTTTTGATGACTATTTCATAGAAGTTTCCCTCCGCCTTTTTCAGCTTGTTCATCACTTTGATTTTAATCTCTGTCGTCATCGGAAAAGTATTGTCGAAGGCTTTCATGGTAGGAATCACTAGGTTGTTGTAGGTTTTTTTTCGGGCTATATGGCCATAGACCATGGGCTACATGGCCATAGACTATAATGCCTCTAGACCATGGCCATATAGCCCGAAAAAACCTACAACAACCCATCAGAAAAGTGTTTGCCACCAAGCTGTTCCTTCAACTTAGTGAACAGATGATAGTCACTGGGTGCGAGATCAGGGCTGTGAGAGGGATGGCTTAAAACATCCCAACCAAATGAAATCAACAACTCTTGTGTTGCATGTGTGGTGTGTGGACATGCATTGTAATGAAGGAGACAGACTCCTGCCATTGGCATCCCACGATGTTTGTTTTGGATGGTTCTGCAAAGCTTCTTCATGGTCTTACAATATATTCCATACCCATTTTGTCACATGCTGTCTTGACATTACATCTGCTCCATAAACTGAAATAATTTTGAAATGAATTGCAGCAGCGTTCATGCCTTTAGTATTTAGGTAGCGTATTATAGTGCAAACTTTGCACTTGGCAGGAAACAGAATGAGGACGCTTATCTTTAACCTTCACCACAATGCCAGTCGATGAGCTACTGACGACCGGCACTGCTCGTTTCTTTCTGCTGGCTTCCCGCTACACAGCAGTGATACCAATTTCTCCCACAAAAAGTCCCTGTGAGATCTATGTGCCTTGTAACTTACTTTCTCGTATTTCATCCTTGCCTCATGTTCTTGGGAAACTATGATTCCCTTGATGGTAGGCCTCCCTTTAGCAGGGGTAGGGATGATCATGTTCCATAACAATAGCACTGTACTTGCTCAATTCAAATGCAGCTAACTTTCTGAAAATCACACATCTCTTTGAAAATGACAAATTGCTTATAGGCCTGGGTTCTTACGTGATGGTTTTCTCTACATAAATGCTTTGAAGAAATGACTATTGACAAGGATAAATCTTGGGAAAATAGTTCAAATGACCTTTCACTTGTGGAGGTCTCTAATAAGATAATACGCAGGGAAACTTATGGGTTGCCTATGTCTGCAAAGGCTCAAGGGAGTGTCTGTAAAATGCTTTGTTTTTGTATTAAAAGAAAAATAAATTGAATCCTTTTTCAAGCCTTCCTTGAATTTTTTCCATTATAGAAGAGGAAGGAAATCTATTTCCTGATTTAGCCCTTCTCAGCTAAACATAAATTCCACTGGGAACCAAAATAGTGGCAAAGTAGAGTCCAGTCTATTTTTTTTTTGTCTTAAGTAAGATCTTATATAAAGATATATTAATAGCTGCTCAGTTTTTATATTTTCCACCATCAAGTCCTTTCTTCACATGAGACAATCATGGGAGTTGTAGTTCTACAAGGTCATGAGTCTTCTGTGGCAAAAAGTGCTGATGCCTCACCAAACTACACATCCTATATCATTGAACCATGGCAGTTAAAGTGGTGTTCAGCTTCATTAATTCGACAGTGTAGATGCACCCAAAGTGAAGGCAAACATCAACAAAGCAATAAGATTGGTGCTTAAACCAGTTCCTTGAAATCCTTTCCATTTTTGTGAAGGCAGGAAATCAGTGAGATTCCCTAAGGCTTAACCTTTCTTATCTGCTCTTTCTCCATAAAGCCTTTGGCATTCATTTCCATTGTCACTTGTTAGTCTGAAACTTACTTTCCAGATCTCTGTTCATGTTTTACTTTTGGTAAGTACACATAGTTTTCTGTGCAATTTGCATTTATATTGTTTCATTGTGTTTCAGTCTCGTAGCATCCAACCAATTATATGTAGTTTCTATTTTTTTGTGTACACTCATGGGAAGCTTGCAAAGCATATACTGTGATAGGCTTAAAACCACCAGGTTTATTTCATTACCAAAATGAAATGGTTGGATTTTCTTGCTTTGGTATTTTGCAATTGGTTTTCTTTTACAAAAATTGATGGATGTGTGTGCTGTTTTAATAGACAAGTGTGGATTTTAACCCTAGTCTCCAGAGTTGTAGTCCAGCACTCAAACCATTTTACCAGGCTGTATCCTTGCTTATTCTACTATTTTCTTTCAGTGAAGGTATGATAGCTGGGACCCAGTGCTGGTAGCACTACACTGGTTGCGTAACACAGCTCTGAATTAGATAAGGGAACACGTGCGCAAGTCACAGCATCACATGTGCAAGAGACTGGACGCAATGAGAGACGCAGCTGGGACAGAGTCAGCAAGGTAGTTCGGTAGAAAGGGGAAGGGGAAACAGGCAAGCATAGTGAGGTAGGCTAACCGGAGATCCTATGGAAAGATGTTCAAAAACGTAGTTTCATTGGAAGGAAGGATAAAAAGGAGGATTCAGTTTGTGAAAACTGAATCAAATCAAGTAACTGTTACTTTACTTAACTGTTATCCTGTCCCACCTGCATTACATTATTTCATTAGTATCCTGCTGCAGCTGCGTCTCACTCGGTGCACTGTCTCGCTAGAGCCGCGTTGCGCTACCAGCGTAGCGCTACCAGTACTGGGTCCCAGTTATCATACTTTTACCTTTTTTCCCCCCAAACAGGAGAAACAAAGCACAGAATAATTAAATATTCTACACACCAAACACACAAGAAGTCCCCACTACAATCCTGGATCATTAATCACACACACTTTTCTCCTTGTGGATGTATGTGCCTTCAATTCGTTTGTTGGTTTATGGCAACTCTATTAATTTCACATGGGTTTCTTAAACAAAAAATACTCTGGGGATGGTTTTGCTAGTTCCTTCCTCTGAAATTCTAGCCTGGAGCACTGGTCCTAATTGAAACTCCCATCCAAGTACTGACCAGGACCTACCCTGCTTAGCTTCCAAGATAAGATGGGATCTGGTTTTATTTCCTCTTACATATGCACATCCGGTGATAGTATGATAGGTGCTACCCAGGTCTCATGGTGTTACGCTGTTTCCGGAGCGTCGCTTCAGAAACACTGATTGTGGAACGCAGGGGCAGAAGGATACCAGTGAAGTAATTTAGCTGAGGTGGGACACAGAAACTGCTACAGAATCCGCAGAAGTATACCAGTAAAGACATTTAAAACAGAGATAACAGTGAATGAATTTTAGTTCTTTATTGAGAAGTGATAAACAAGGGTTTGGGAAACACATAACACTGAAGGGGATAGACGGTAGCCCACATCCTGGCTCCCCACAAAACTGGAGGGCCTTCCTCTATTATTCTACGTGCCTGCGGGAAACTCACAGCCAGCTCTGCTGTCCGAAACTGTTCTATAAATTGGATTAGATTCATTTTACAAGACTTATCGTATTTCTCCCCTCCTTTCTATCCTTTCTTCTAAGCCAACCACGCACTACCTTCTAAGCCAAAGCACCTTCGTGTCTCACTCTGTCCCCTCTCACTCCGCTCCCCTGTGGGACCACGTAATTGGACACATGTTTATTTACTTCATTTATTTATTTATTTATTATTTACGTGTTCCCTTCCCTTATTCACACCACCGTTGGGGGAACAGCATAATGCCATAAGGCCTGGGTACCAGCTATCATACTATCACCTCCCCTCCTTTTCTCTTGAGGAAGCTCACCTTTTCCTTTTGCATTCTCCATTTTAGTGAGCAGCAAATCTTGTTCGAAAGAGAGTCTGGATCAGCATAAACTCCACATTGTTAATCAGTTTGGTTTCTCCATATTTATAATGCTGGAAAATTCTTGTTTTAATGGTTTTTCTTAGGACTTTTGTTTGTTCATATGTATGTCTCTATATGGTATGTGTATTATGTGCATAGGAGAGACAGATGAGAGAAAGAAAGAGAACCTTTGTGAGTACGTGAACAAAAAAGGTGGGGATAGAAAAATAATCTTTAAACCTCAGACCCTTTCATACTGCAATATTGTGTTGCTATGATTTGATTCTAGCTGTCACGTATTCCTGCAGTTTGTAGTTTAAATGACTTTCTATAAATTGTGAAGCGCAAAATTCCATCGTAAATTTGCCAGATTGGAAGTTATTTTTGTCTCTTTAATAGTTGTGTAGGGGATATCAGCAGGTGTCATATGTTACCGGGTTAAATGACAAGCCAACACCTGCTGAAATTCCCTCTTCTACACAACTTTTAAAGATACAGGAGCCCTCCCCAGTTTTTAATAGGATGTTGCCATAATAGATAAGGTGGAGTCACAGTGTCATGATGAAAGGATCCCTGTTTCTCAGGCTGTCTGTGTGCAATTGGCAGAAGATTGCCACCACTCAGCTCCAAGACTAAGGAATTATACCTGCTTTTTCCCATTTTTCAGGCAAAAGGAAGAAATAAAAGGGCAAGACAGCACTTAATAGCCTTGCAGCTTCAAAGCCTGGCTGCTTCCTGCCTGGGGAAATCCTTTTTTGAGAGGTGTTAGCTGGCCCTGATTTTTTCATGTCAGGAATTACCCTGTTTTTTTTAGTGTTCCTCTTTATTTGCTGTCCTGATTTTAGTGGCAGGAAGCAGTCAGGCTTTGAAGCTGGAGGGCCATTCATTGCTAATCAGGGTTGTCAATTGCAATATTCACAATTGCTTCAAGCAGACACGAGTTCTTTCTTCCACCCTGGGTATTCCAAAGATATATAAACCCCACCTGCCTAGTTTCCAGCAGACCTCACAACCTCTGAGGATGCTTGCCTAGATGTGGGTGAAATATCAGGAGAGAATGCTTCTGGAGCATAACTATACAGCCCAGAAAACTCAGTTAATAATAATGCCTGTAGAAATCCTAAAGCTGATAGCAGGAGAACTTACCATTTACAAATAACTGCATATGTGAATCTGTTTCTTGGTTGTTCCCAATTCTCTTGCCTTTTACTCTACAGTACAGTGAACATGTGTTTCCTGGGTTTTACTGATTGGAGTAGTCAAGTCCATATCTTTGTGAGACTTAGCAGTAGATAGTGAATAAAGACAACATAAAAGAAGCCTGCTTTCAAATACTTTCTGACAGAGTTTATATGAAGTCACTCCGTGTTTTTAAAAAAAATAAAACTTCCAAGATTTCATAGAAGTCTATATCAGTTTTTTTTTCAACCTAGGGGTCAGGACCACTTGGGGGGGGGTCATGAGGGGGTGTCAGAAGAGTCTCCAAAGAACATAAGAAAACACAGTATTTTCTCTTGGTCATGGAGTTTCTGTGTGGGAAATTTGGCCCAATTCTATCATTGGTGGGGTTCAGGGGGCTCTTTGATTGTAGGTGAACTATAAATCCCAGCAACTACAACTCCCAAATGTCAAGGTCTATTTCCCCCAAAATCCACCAGCATTCACATTGGAGTATTCATTCCAAGTTTGGTCCAGATCCATCATGGTTTGAGTCCACAGTGCTCTCTGCTTGTAGGTGAACTACAACTCCCAAACTCAAGGTCAATGCCCACCAAATCCTTCCAGTATATTCTGTTGGTCATGGGAGTTCTGTATGCCAAGTTTGGTTCAATTCCATTGCTGGTGGAGTTCAGAATGCTCTTTGATTGTAGGTTAACTATAAATGACATCAACTACAACTTCCAAATGACAAAATCAATCCCCCCCCCCCAACCCCACCAGTATTCAAATTTGGGCGTATCGGATATTTGTGCCAAGTTTGGTCCAGTGAATGAAAATTCATCCTGCGTATCAGATATTTACATTTCGATTCATAGCAGTTGCAAAATTACAGTTATGAAGTAGCAACAAAAATAATGTTATGGTGGGGGGGGGGGGGGGCTCACCACAACATGAGGAACTGTATTAAGGGGCTGAGAAACACTGGTCCAGACGAAGAGAATGTCAAATAGTTTTCATATCTAAAACATATGTTTTATAATTGACAGATCATCATAAATACCAGATCTAAAAGGTCAAGTTTTGTATAACGAGTTCTCTTGGGGCAGGGCAGCTTTTTATGATATTGCTGTGGGTACTTTTATAGTTATATGAGTGGCTGTCATGCATTTATTACCAAACAGGAAAAGAAAAACGTTTTATGGATGAGGACATTTGGAATAATGTTTGGAATAATGATTGACAGCTGTGCTAGTCCCAGCAATGCCTTATATTTTATCTAAACATTGGTTTCGTGGCTAAAGTTTTGTGACAACACAATGTCAACACAAATCCTTGGGATTGTTACTTCTAATTGGTGATATGTGGATAAAAGAAAGACCTTGGAAAATGTAGAGCCATCAGGCTGCCTAATGATGATGAAATAGTGATCATAGCAATGACATTCATCATATGATCAATGAGAATGAATAAAAACATGAAAATCCTGTCAGGATTAAGTTAGTTATGTATGTGTTTTTCAATGTACTTCTATGTATTGCCAAGATGGATGCTACTGTGAATTGAAAATGCCATGCAGAAATGTTTATACTTTGAGGCTGTGATTAAGTGAACTTGAGAAAAGTAAGATAAGGGTTGTTCTTGCTGGGAACAGAAGGGAGTTGCCAGTCTCAGCAAGAGAAAATAAGCAGATGTGAAGAAGCTTTCGGTTTTGACTAGTTCTGAATTGTAGCTCACTGTAGAAAGACGTGTCTGATGTATGTACTTAGTAAACTTAGTTTCTTTTGTAACTCAAAGCCTGCAGAGTCCTTATTTTGCAACTCAGTGTCTGCTTGATCTAGCATTCCTTCCGCTGGGCATCATTTATCTCTGACAAATCCCACATCCTACTACTGAAACATACTCCTTTCCATAAAAGCTGAAATAATCGCAAGCACTTCAAACTACAAGAAAAGAGATTCCATCTGAACCTTAGGAAGAACTTCCTGACTGTGAGAGCTGTTCAGCAGTGGAACTCTCTGCCCCAGAGTGTGGTAGAGGCTTCTTCTTTGGAAGCTTTTAAACAGAGGCTGGATGGCCATCTGTCGGGGGTGCTTTGAATGCAGTTTTCCTGTTTCTTGGCAGGATTGGACTGGATGGCCTATGAGGTCTCTTCCAACTCTATGATTCTATGATTCCATTTAATGGGTACAGCTTGGGTCACTGCCCAAACATTTATTTCTCTTGGACCAGTGCAAAAGAATAACATGCTCCCCTTCCTGCAGGATTCCTTGTGCGATCTGGAAAATCGACAAGGAAGCATTGTTTTGAAAAACAGGAAAAGTGGTGTTCTTTAGCTTGTTTTAGTTCCCTTTGTTTAAGGACCTTAATTTCTGGCTGCTTGACTATAGCCGGATGCGATGATGGGAGCAGGTATATTTATTACGAGGGTGGAGCTGAAGCAGAAGATGTGGTGGAGGGCCAGCGATGGGGGCAGAGGACACTGGAAGTCCCTTTGCTCCATATCATGGCAAGCATATTTAAACATACATGTGATGTAGTGTTCCAAGTGATGGGCTACGACTCTGGAGAACAGGGTTCAAATCTTGGCTCTTTGAGTGACCTTGGGCAAGTTCCACTCTCAGACACAGAATGGCAAACCTCTGCTGAACAAATTTTGCTAAGAAAACCCTGTGATAGAATTTCTATAGGTTGGAAATGACTTTGAAACACATAACAAGCACAATTAATGTTTTAATATACATTTAATATATTTAATAAACACAAATGTCTTCTTGCAGGTCTTTTCTGCTGCCAGCATCTTTATCAGTCACAGCTCTCACTTCTTCCAGTGTATAAAACCTGTAACTTTCACGCTCTGATTCAGGAACGGACTTCCAAATGTTATTGGGGTGCCATTTCCAGCAGCCCTAGAAAGCACAGCAAACGGTCAAACATGCTAGGAGTTTTAGTTAGCCGAGCTATTTGATTCTCACCTTCCATCTATTTAATCTCTAATCTCTATTGGAAGTCACCATGGATATTTTATTAGTTACAAATGTGTGATGCTATATCCAGCTCCTTACCATCCTCCAGCACATCAACACTTTGTTACCATTGCAAAACATCCACAGTAATAAAGATTTTTGCTAGAAGTTCACATATCAATGTATTTCTCCCTTTTTTTATCGTGTCAGAAGCAACTTGAGATAATACTGCAAGTCACTTCTGGTGTGAGATTATTGGTCGTTTACAGAGACGTTGACCAGGGGATGCTCGGTCAATGTGTTACCATCCTGTAAGGAGGCTTCTCTCATGTCCGCATAAGCTAGAGCTGACAGACGGGAGCTCACTCCACCTTGTGGATTTCGAACCAGCAACCTTCAGGTCAGCAACCCAACCTTCAGGTCAGCAGTCCAGCTAGCACAAGGGTCTAACCCAAGGGTCCTCAAATTAAGGCCCAAGGGCCGGATACGGCCCTCCAAGGTCATTTACCTGGCCCTCGCTCAGGTTCAACCTAAGTCTGAAATGACTTGAAAGCACACAACAACAACAACAACAACAATCCTATCTCATCAGCCAAAAACAGGCCCACACTTCCCATTGAAATGCTAATAAGTTTATTTTTTTTTAAAAAAATAATTCTTTATTACAGTTTTCTTAAATACATATATGGCCGGTTGGGGTTGGGGAAAGAGGGAAGAAAAAGAGGGGGGGGGGGCGTTAGGCAGTGAGTGAGAGGAGTGGGCGTGTTTAGGTGGGAGGGAAAGAGAGAAGAAAGTAGGGGAGGGGGAGGGGGGAGTGTAAGGGAGATGAAAGTGACAGTTAAAAAAAAAAGAAGATTCAAGAAGTTTCTTCCTTCGTTTCGGGTGACTTCCAAGATCCGTTGGGGGAGGTCTTGTCCTTTTCTTTCGTTTCTTCCTCTCTTTTCTCTCTGTTTGCGTTGTCCTATTATCCTATTTCGACTAGTATATGGTTTATGTCTGTCTCCTTGTTCATCGGCTTTTCCTTTATTTCTTTTTCATGTCATCTTTGGATTTCTTCTTTATTCTAATTGCACTCTTATTGAGTTTGTTCTTAGATTTAATTGTTTAGTTTTAAATATTCATTAAGTTTTGTCCAGTCAGTTTCCGATTCATTTATACCTTTATTTCTTTGGATGATAAAACTCAGTCTATCCATGTTTCTGACTTCCATTATTTTCCTTTTCCAATCCTCTATCTTTGGAACTTCTTTCTTCCTCCAGAGTTTTGCCAAACTGATCCTTGCCGCTGTTGTTGCCAGGAATAGTAGTTTATCCGTATTTTTGTCTATTTTTACATTTGTTGTGATACCCAGTAAGAATATTTCCGGTTTTAGGGGAATTTTGATTTTCAAAACTTTTTGTAGTGTTTCTTGTATCTCCATCCAGTAGCTTCTCGTGTTTTTGCACTGCCACCACATATGAAACATCGTTCCCCCTGTTGATCCACACTTCCAGCATTTTGAGTTTGCCTTTTTGTAATATCTATTTATTTTTGTGGGAGTCATGTACCATCTGAAGAAGACCTTAAGCCAGTTTTCTCTCATATCGTGGGCTTTTAGATATTTCAGCTTTTTCTTCCATATCATCTCCCATTCTTCTGTTCCTATTGTTCTTCCCACATTTCTGGCCCATTTCACCATACATTCTTTTATCTCTTCTTCTTCAGTACTCCATCTGAGTAATTCTTTATATATTTTGGATATCTTTTTCTTCTCCGAATCCCATATTCTGTCCCATCTGTTTCCTTTTTTTTCAAATCCCAGTTTTCCATCCTTACTAAAGAATTCCTGTATCTGCCTGTATTGGAGCCAAGTCATATTTGGGTAATTCAGTTTTATTTCCGCTAGTGGTCTTAGGGCTACTTCTTCTTTTTTCTTCCCTTATTAGTTCCTTGTAGTTTGGCCATTTTATCCAGCCTAATTCCTTTCTCTGGCATGATTCTAGTGGGGAGAGCCATGTTGGTATTTTGTTGTACATTCTCTTTTTATATTTATTCCACGTTTTGATAATTGCCGCCCTTATATAATGGTTACCGAAGTTTTTTTCAATTTTTAATTTCTCATATCCAATGTACGCGTGCCAACCTCTGCGCAGGTCAAAGCTTTCTAGATTTAAGATTTTATCCTTTTTCAATCTAATCCAGTCTGCCGCCCAGGCTAGTGCACAGGCTTCTGCGTATAGGCCCAGGTCGGGAAGAGCCAGTCCCCCTCTTTCCTTCTCATCAATTAGATTTTTGTGGTTTATTTTCGGTTTTTTGTTGAGCCATATAAATTTCCTAATATCTTTGCTCCATTCTTTTATGTTTTTTTGGTTCCTGATTATCGGTAAATTTTGAAAAAGAAATAACATTCTTGAAATGCTAATAAGTTTATATTTGCTAAAATTGTTCTTCATTTTTAATTATTGTATTGTTTGCACTACAAATAAGATATGTGCAGTGTGCATAGGAATTAATTCATGTTTTTTTTCCAAATTATAATCTGGCCCTCCAACAGTTTGAGGGATTGTGACCTGGCCCTCTGTTTAAAACGTTTGAGGACCCCTGGTCTAACCCCATTGCGCCACCGCAGTTCTATATGCTGCAGAAAGCATTTCATTTATAAACTCAAATATCTGTCAATTTTAAATTTTTATTGTATTTATTTATATTTAAATTCTGCCTTTCTCCCAATGATGGGATGCAAGTTGTCTAGCAACATATTAAAAAACACACAAAAAATATAAAGATATAATTTAAAATATTGAATCAATTTGTAAATTTAAGCATTAAAAATATAAAAATACCTCAGTTATATAAAAACGCTTCAATGGCCTCGCCCCTCTCCAAGAACAGAAGAGGACAACTCCATGTGATAAGCCTTGTTGCATGTGTGATTTGTTTGCTTCCTCTGATAAAATTCTTCATCTCTTAATTCGTTTCCATCCTTACGCAAATACACTTCATCACAGGCGTTCCACACCTTTCTATCAGCCTTCCAGGGCATTACATTACTATACAGAGGGACACACTATGTTTATAGCTTACTAGCCATCCCCGCCACGCATTGCTGTGGCCTAGTCTATGTATATGTGTTTTCTGTGTGTATGTATATATATATATGTGTGTGTGTGTGTATACTTGTGTGTATATATTTGTGTACATATGTGTTTGCATATATATATTGGTTTTGCGCATGCGTTGTAATATAATTTTGTGAGGGTTTTTTTTTTTGGCCTTTTAAGTCTCTTTTGCTGTGTTCTTCAGTGCTTTTATGAGTGATGGTCACCCGTTGGCCTGATAGGTGTACTGTGTCCAAATTGGGTGTCAATTCATCCAGTGGTTTTGGAGTTATGTTAATCCCACAAACAAACATTGCATTTTTATTTATATAGATGTAACATTATAGATGTCATTTGATATTTTGTCTCAGGGAGCAGAAATGTTTTGGGTTGGCCTTGTTGACTTTACTGGAGTGATGATTCTCTTTAGATTTTTTTTTCTTGTCAGGAGTGACTTGAGAAACTGCAAGTTGCTTCTGGTGTGAGAGAATTGGCCATCTGCAAGCATGTTGCCCAGGGGATACTCAGATGTTTGATGTTTTACCATCCTTGTGGGGGGCGTCCCCGCATGGGGAGCTGGAGCTGAAAGAGGTAGCTCAACCCGATCTCCCCAGATTCTAACCACTGACCTGTTGGTCAGCAGTCTGCCAACACAAGGGTTAACCCATTGCACCACTGGGGGCTATTCTCTTTAGATAAAGCACTTTGATACCAGTGTGTCTAAAGAGTCTATTCTAATGTCAGTTCTGTCTGGCATGCTGGAGGGACATACATACATACATGTGTGTGTGTGTGTGTGTGTATTTGGGTTACTAAACTCAGTGAGCAGCACTGGGTCACAACATACCTTGTTCTTATAGTGCCACATTAGATTTTCAGCATTTACACAGAAAATGACATTAGTAAGTTGCAGCTAAGGAGCTCTGAGATATGAGGTTCTTAAGAGAATACAGGCAGTCCCTGAGTTACAAACATTTGACTTACACACAAATTGTTAAGAACTACAGGAAGTGAGAGAAAACTACCCGTAGGAAGAGAAATTAACTCCTGAAGGAGTTATCATGGGGGAAAGGTGTCTCTACTAAAGGTTGATCACCAATCATTGTTTCCACAAGAAGTCACATTTTTTAAAATCCAATTATCACAGGGATGAAAAGTGGGGGTAAATGTTCTGAACAGGACAGCATAGGAGTTATCACCCCTGTGGTGTTTGTTTTGCTGTCTCTCCCATGTTCAGAACATTTCACTTCACTTTTTCTCCATGTGATAATTGGATTTTGAAAAATGGATTTTGAAATATTCGGATTATAATTGGATTTTGAAATATAAATATATATCTCAAAATCCAATTATACTTTTTATATGGCTGGAGTTAGACTTAAAAAGTACCTGTTCTGACTTACATATAAATTTAACTTAAGAGCAAACCTTGTTTGTAACTTGGGGACTGCCTTTAAGGGCCCTTTCACACAGTCCTATATCCCAGAATATCAAGGCAGAAAATTATGCTTTGAACTGGGTTATCTGAGTCCACCCTGCCATATATCCCGGTTCAAAGCAGAAAATGTGGGATTTTCTGCCTTGATATTCTGGGTTATAGGGCTTGTGGAAGGGCCCTGAGTCATACACATTTCTTCTAGAAAACAGAACCTCATTTTCCAAGAGAAGTTCTTTTTCTGGTCTTGAGTCAGCAACTCATTATTCAGAATGCTGCTTTGTTTCAAACTTCTGGCTTTCTTTGTTTCTAGCAAACATTGCGTGATCAAAACATATTTATATGCTTGAGCTGGCAATTTGCTGTCCGAAGTGTGGAAAAAGTGGCACTCATTCCACATTCCATGTATCTGTCCACACCACACAGCAGAAGTACCATGGTTCTATTTCAAACCACATACCACCTAAAATGCAACCTGAGTTCTGCCATATGCACAATGGAGGACCACCTCACAGCGAAATCAGAGGCACTCTGAGTGGCCAGCTTCTGGTTAAAGGACATTTAGCATAAAGCCAAGTTTTAACTATGTGTTTTGAAATGCATTATAACTGTACCCTCAGTTCACTTCTGACATGATAAATAAATAAATGGTTATAGCAACGTTCTATGAAATCCTAGGATTTGTAGTTTCAGATGGCTCTCTATGATAATTCCAGATTGCTGTTGCTGCTGTGTGCCTTCAAGTCATTTCTGACTTATGGTGACCCTAAAACGAGTCTGAGATTGACTCAGCCAAGGTCACCCAGTGGGTTTCCATGGCCAAACAGGGATTCAAATCCTGTTCTCCAGTCAAAGCATTGTACCATGCTGGTTTTTATATCTAGATACCCCTCTCTAGGAGTCCCTGGTTGCACAGTGGGTCAAACCGCTGAGCTGCTAAGCTTGTTGACCAAAAGGTCACAGGTTCGAATCTGTGGAGTGGCATGAGCTTCCACTGTCAGCCCCAGCTTCTGCCAACTAGCAGTTCGAAAACATGCAAATGCGCGTAGATCAATAGGTACCGCTCCAGTGGGAAGGCAACGGTCCTTCATGCAATCATACTGGCCACATGACCTTGGAGATGTCTACGGACAACGCCGGCTCTTCGGCTTAGAAATGGAGATGAGCACAAAACAATACCCCAGAGTCGGACACAACTGGACTTAATGTCAGGGGAAAACCTTTACCTTTACCTACCCCTTTCTAAATTGCAAATTGAAGATATCAGAATATATGACAAGGCAGACCTCTCCCTTGTGCCATGAGTCATCTGAACACCCAACTAGGGCAAGGATGACAAAGAAATAAGTTTGCATAAGCATTGTCAAATATGACCAGTCATTGAGCCTTAATATTCTTTCCCATGTACAGGCTTCCATCCCAAATCAATGCACCCAGCCCCCCCCCCCCCCCACCTATCCTGCAAATTTGGTCTCTAGCTTGGCAATAGGACCAAAGTGTTTCATTCTGCCACAGAGCAGCGGGTGGTTCCTGCCAGCATTGTCAGCTCTTCAAACAAAAAGTCAAGGGAGAAGCGTGCTTCTGTGTTTGCCCCTCCCTAAAAAGAGAACTTTCACCCCTTCAATAACTGCATCTGGAAATGGGAGGGGTGAACAACCTCCAGTACAAAGCCTTTGCAAGAGCAGTTGTCTGGATGACAGACGGAGAAGGAGCAAAGTCTGAATAGGGTAGCCCTGCAAGTCACAGAAAGTGGCCCTTGGATGCCCCTCTCAAGAGGACGACTCTGCCTTTCTCCAAACTCTCCAAGATACTAGAATCGAACTCCTGCTCCAACTGGATCTGGTTTTGCCTCTGGCATCCTATTCTTCTGGCATCTCATTCTTATTCTCTGCAGCTGGTAAGTTCAAAATCAACCCTCGGAACTGTCTTCTACCTTCTCTTTTTCTGTCTTCCTTTTAGCCGTAGTTGCTATTATTTTTTGCGGTTGTGGTTCTCTGTGAATGGAGAATTGCAGTTGCACATGGGCGGGCAACAGAACTTGTGGGTTTGCAGTTAGTGTTCTGTGCTGATAACAAGCCAGCGGCTTGTGCAACTGGCCTGTTACTTCTTGCCTTTTCATGCTGCTCTAACGAAAAGGGAAAGTTTTATAATTACACTTCACCAGATCAAGGGAGAAAGGCTCACAACTAGTTAATTAAAGATACCAGCTTTGAGTGAGCATGATTTGAAATGATAGACATATGTACATATCGGTATGTGCCTTCAAGCTGCCCATTGTCTTAGGGTGACCCAATGAACGTTAGGCAAGGAATATTCAGAAGTGGTTTTGCAAATTCCTTCCTCTGAAATATAGCCTACGGCGTCTAATATTAATTGGCAGCAGTCTCTCATCCTTACTTACTTACTTACTTACTTACTTTTTTTCTTGGAAGATGCCTGTGCATGAGTTTTTTTAATGTGTGGAGGTCGGTGCACAGCCGATCAACACACAGTCTTCACAGAGTGAGGTCCCAACCAGTGGCATGGTTAACATGATGATGGTGGCTTCTCAATTTGTTGCAGCCTTCTTCCGCCTTCACAGCTGTTGTAACATGTACCATGTTATCCTCTGCCTGCTCCGCCATTGAGATCTTTTGGTCTTTAGATTGTTCTTGGTCTGGATCCTCCTCTGTGTCCCCTCCTGGGAGTGTAACCACTCCGGTAGTTACACCCGCAGGTTCATTGGAACATGCAAACCCCTCACCACAGCAAGGTGACAATCCATGGAGGGGGGCTCTCTCATCCAAGTACATACTAACCAGAGCTGACTTTTCTTAGATTCACAATTAAGGCAGAACTTGGTGTCTCTAGAATATTTAGGTTCCAAAGAAATATACAAATCAGTATAATGGGATAAAATGGGTCAAATCAAAAGTTATGTGAATCTGTCTACAGCTTTTCAATACTCGCTTAACTTTTGAATAGTTAGCACTTTAGTTTGGTAAGTATTAGGTTCTTACTGAGTTTCTACCTGGCCTTATTTATTTAAAATCTGCAGGAATGTATTATCTCTATGGGTGATGATAACTCTTACCGAATAATAATAGCAATAGGTTTTGATTAGTATCCCTCGGTGGTGCAGTGGGATAAACCGCTGAGCTGCTGAACTTGTTGACCAAAAGGTCGAAGGTTCGAATCTGGGGAGCAGCATGAGCTACCGCTGTTAGCCCCAGCTTCTGAGAACCGAGCAGTTCAAAAACATGCAAATGTTTTCAATAGGTACAGCTCTGGCAGAAAAGTAACGGCACTCCATGCAGTCATGCTAGCACTCCATGCACTCCATGCAGTCTATAGGCAATACCGGCTCTTCGGCTTAGAAATGGAGATGAACATCAACCCCCAGAGTAGGATACGACTGGACTAAATGTCAGGGGAAAACCTTTACCTTTACCTCTACTGTGTGTATGTGGGTGTCATTATGACGCCTACCAATTTATAGTTGATAGGCGTCTTGAAGACACCTACATACATACACTATTACTATGACTTATACAGGAGCTGTGGTGGTGCAATGGGTTACACCCTTGTGCCAGCTGAACTGCTGAACTGAAAGTTGGTGGTTCAAATCCATGAGGCGGGGTGAGCTCCCGCCTGTCAGCTCCAGCTTCCCTTGCGGGGCATAAGAGAAGCCTCCCATAGGATGGTAAAACATCCTGGCATCCCCTGGGCAACATCCCTGCAGATGGCCAATTCTCTCACATCAGAAGTGACTTGCAGTTTCTCAAGTCTTTTTTGACACAATTAAATAAAAAATGATTTATGACCTCTTACTATTATTATTACTACCATTACTTATAATCTATTGATATCATAGGGTTTTCTTAGGCAAGGAACATACAGAGGTGATTTTGCCAATTCATTAGAAGGTTTGCAAAATAATGTAATTTTCCTTTTTTTTTTTCATTTCCCTGCTCTCCTCTCCCAAACACAGGACTTCTTTTCTCAAAAGGGATAATTTTTTTTTTGGTTTAAATAACATAGGCATGAATATGTATGTTGAATTAGTAATAGGAAATGTCACTTAAATGACATTAATTGATACCTATTAAGTCTTTGTTTTCATCTCTTGGCCAAGGAGTGACCGAGATAATATATAACAGATAAAAATATTAAATATTATGAGTAAAGCATATTCCGAAAGGATCTCTGTGCTTTTTTTCAGGCTGTATGGCCATGTTCCAGAAGCATTCTCTCCTGACATTTCACCTGCATCTATGGCAGGCATCCTCAGAGGTTGTGAGGTCATAGATGTAGGCAAAACATCAGGAGAGAATGCTTCTGGAACATGACCACACAACCCGAAAAACTCACAGCAACCCAGTGATTCCAGCCATAAAAGCCTTTGCCAATATGTATTTCAAAAGCTTTTTATAAAAAGAGTTTTTAATTACGCAGTGAAAACAGCCAGGAAAAGCATTCCTCATTTTTAATATTATTAACATTATTAATCCAATGTATTGTCGAAGGCTTTCATGGCTGGAATCACTAGGTTCTTGTGGATTTTTTCGGGCTATAGGGCCATGTTCTAGAGGCATTTCTCCTGACGTTTCGCCTGCATCTATGGCAAGCATCCTCAGAGGTAGTGAGGTCTGTTGGAATTAGGACAATGGGTTTATATATCTGTGGAATGGCTGTGGTGGGGCAAAGAGCTCTTCTCTGCTGGAGCTAGGTGTGAATGTTTCAACTGACCACCTTCATTAGCATTTGAAGGCCTGGCTGAGCCTGGGAAAATCTTTTGTTGAGAGGTGTTAAGCTGTGCCTGGTTGTTTCCTCTCTGCTGTTTTGTTGTTGTAATTTTAGAGTTTTTTAATACTGGTAGCCAGATTTTGTTCATTTTCATGGTCTCTTCCTTTCTGTTGAAATTGTCCACATGCTTGTAGATTTCAATGGCTTCTCTGTGTAGTCTGACATGGTGGTTGTTGGTGTGGTCCAGCATTTCTGTGCGAAACGTCAGGAGAAATGCCTCTAGAACGTGGCCCTATAGCCCGAAAAAACCCACAAGAACTTATTATTAATCCAGATGTAAGAATGCCATTGAATGCATGTCGAATCAGAAAATTACTTTCAACCCTACATAAGAATGCTCCCAAATAATGGATACAAATGTAATATATATAAATACATTACTTTTTGATTAAGAAGTAGGGGCTTCAGGAGAATTTATCTGTCAAGAAAGTATGTAAAGTTATTGTGAATATCGCTTGTGGAAACTCACCATGAGATTTTTGCTCACATTTCATTTAAAACGCAGCTGAACCCAACACCAAAAAAACATCAATTGCACTTAGGTCCATTTAAAATAAGAACTAAGATCAGGGCATTTTGTCTACCCACTGACTGTGCATTTTTAGATAGAAAAGTGCTGTGTGACATTGAAAACTGATGAACAGTGTGCTTTTTTTTAGTCGTCAGGATAATGAGTGGACAGACTTTCAACTTGTGGAGTGTCTCAACAGATTAGAAAATTTACTTCTTTGGATCCTACTGAGATATTCAGAATTGTAGTCTCCTCCTCCTAAAAATGTAATTTTAATTTGCTTTTTTTGTAACTCAGAGGTCCACTAAATTAATTAAGTGCAGATTGGTGACTCAGAAAGACACATAAAATTGTGTAACAAAGTGCATGTGAACTCAGCACATTTTTTACTTCCAGAATTAGAGCTTACACAAAGATTTTCCTTTTTTAGAAGTTTTAAATGTTTTTCAAACATATTGCAAATGACTTTTTAAAAATAACGATATTAGATATATCAATGCCAATCTAATAATAATCTGTAGCAGATACTAATGTATGTACTTTCCCTGTATCTTTTAGTTATGTAACATTGAGCACAAGGAAGCAAATGGTTCTTCCTTGCTCAGATTTTTTTTGCTAAATAATTGGGTTATATCAAGATATATCAAGGAGATCATTTATGGTACTACAGTAGAGTCTCGCTTATCCAACCTTTGCTCATCAAACGTTCTGTATAATCCAACGTAGTGTGCCCGGATCCACAGCTATTTCAATACATTGTGATGTTTTGGTGCTAAATTTGTAAATACAGTAATTACTACACAATGTTACCATGTATTCAACTGCTTTTTTCTGTCAATTTGTTGTAAAACATGATGTTTTGGTGCTTAATTTGTAAAATCATAATGTAATTTGATGTTTAATAGGCTTTTCCTTAATACCTCATTATCCAACATTTTCGCTTATCCAACATTCTACCGGCCCATTTATGTTGGATAAGTAAGACTCTATTGTACTTTGTGTCTTAATTGTTTCCCAAGATCACCCTACGAGGCCTCACTATTGGCTTATGTTTATGACAATCATGGTTTATTATGTGATGGCAAATTTCTTGTGCAGTGTAACACTTGTTGAGATTCGTATTGGTAGTTTTAGCAAAGTCATTTAGAAATTTGGCTAATTTTTTCTGCTTTGGAGAACACTTGACCAATTGATGTTGCAGGCTTTTTCCCCCAGTGTCAGGAACGACTTGAGAAACTGCAAGTCGTTTCTGGTGTGAGAGATTTGGCCGTCTGCAAGGACATTGCCTAGGGGACACCCAGATATTTTGATGTTTTACCATCCTTGGGGGAGGCTTCTCTCATGTCCCCACATGGGGAGCTGGAGCTGACAGAGGGAGATCATCTGCACTCTCCCTGGATTCGAACCTGCGACCTGTTTGTCTTCAGTCCTGCCGGCACAAGAGTTTAACCTATTGCGCCACCGGAGGCTCCTAATTGAGCTCAATGGCATGCATAGAGTTGCAGGCAGATATAGGGTTGCACTGTGAATGCTGTTTATTTTTGCTCTTGCTTTTCTTTTCCCCTCACTAGCAATATCAGTATTTTATTTTATCCTGCTGACTGACAAGATGAAATATTTAGAAAATAAATAAATGAACAAGAATCCTGTCCGTCAATAGATTCACATGTGACAACATCCATATTTCTCTATCTTACCACTTCACCTATTGTTATCAAAAACAATGTTCATCTTGTTCTCCTTTTTTCGACAGCATCCTCTTGTAGTCTAGATTGCTCACTAATGCTTCCTCTTCATCTTGGAAAGAAGTGACGAGCGGAGTGCCGCAGGGTTCCGTCCTGGGCCTGGTCCTGTTCAACATCTTTATTAATGACTTAGATGAAGGGCTAGAAGGCATGAACATCAAGTTTGCAGACGACAACAAATTGGGAGAGATAGCCAATAGTCCAGAGGACAGGAGCAGAATTCAAAACGATCTTGACAGATTAGAGAGATGGGCCAAAACTAGCAAAATGAAGTTCAACAGTGACAAATGCAAGATGCTCCACTTTGGCAGAAAAAATGAAATGCAAAGATACAGAATGGGGGACGCCTGGCTCGAGAGCAGTACGTGTGAAAAAGATCTTGGAGTCCTCGTGGACAACAAGTTAAACATGAGCCAACAATGTGATGTGGCGGCAAAAAAAGCCAATGGGATTTTGGCCTGCATCAATAGGAGCATAGTGTCTAGATCTAAGGAAGTAATGCTGCCCCTCTATTCTGCTTTGGTTAGACCACATCTGGAATATTGTGTCCAATTCTGGGCACCACAATTCAAGAGAGATATTGACAAGCTGGAATGTGTCCAGAGGAGGGCGACTAAAATGATCAAGGGTCTGGAGAACAAGCCCTATGAGGAGCGGCTTAGGGAACTGGGCATGTTTAGCCTGAAGAAGAGAAGGCTGAAAGGAGATATGATAGCCATGTATAAATATGTGAGAGGAAGCCACAGGGAGGAGGGAGCAAGCTTGTTTTCTGCTTCCTTGAAGACTAGGATGCGGAACAATGGCTTCAAACTACAAGAGAGGAGATTCCATCTGAACATAAGGAAGAACTTCCTGTGAGAGCCGTTCAGCAGTGGAACTCTCTGCCCCGGAGTGTGGTGGAGGCTCCTTCTTTGGAAGCTTTTAAGCAGAGGCTGGATGGCCATTTGTCAGGGGTGATTTGAATGCAATATTCCTGCTTCTTGGCAGGGGGTTGGACTGGATGGGCCATGAGGTCTCTTCCAACTCTTTGATTCTATGATTCTATGATTCTATGATTCTAGATTGGCATACATACACTTAACAATACTTTTTTAGAATGGCAATCTAGATCAAAATGCAGTTAGTTGCCCCTGCTAGTTCCTTAAAAGTTGAATCTAGACATAACCATACGATATCTAGTTAGGATCTAGATATAACCATACCAACCCCCCCCCCCCCCCCCCCGGTGGCGCAGTGGGTTAAACACTTGTGCCAGCAGGACTGAAGACCGACATGTCGGAGGTTCGAATCTGGGGAGAGCGTGGATGAGCTCCCTTTGTCAGCTCTGGCTCCCCATGTGGGGACATGAGAGAAGCCTCCGACAAGGATGGTAAAACATCAAAATATCCAGGCATCCCCTGGGCAACGTCCTTGCAGATGGCCAATTCTCTCACACCAGAAGCGACTTGCAGTTTTTCAAGTCACTCCTGACACACACACACAAAAACTACTTAAGAATAATAATATGAAAGTTTGACTTTCTCCAAGTTATCATACAGATGCAGAAAAAAATAATCTCATAGAGCTAGAAAAGGAATTGAAACCACAATGATCACAACAAATGAATACAATCAGGAAATTAAGAACTGAGAGCCACTAAGACCAGTTTCGATTTCTTTTCCGCTTGGAGAAAGAGAAAAGGGTCCTGTACCATAGTTATAATGTTCCGATCCCTCAATAACTGCCATGGTAATGTTTGATGTAATCTTGGGATGTGAAGTTTGGGGAGGGAAATTTGCTATTCTCAGCCAAAGAGCACAATTGCTACATCAAACACAAAAGTTGCAGTAGATGTAAAAGTGGAATCATAGTGCTACAAATATGTAGTGTCAATAAAAGCACAGAACTGAAAAGGCCCTAACTCTTGCCAGTTTCTTTGTTTCCTACATTTTCTGCGGTCATGGGGCGGGGGGGATTCAAAGGGCCATCACAAAGATGCAATTGGGCATGCTGCAGTTTGGAGTCAGTAAAAATATTAACTAATGTTCTGAAAATTTTTTAAGACAAGGATTTGAAAAGACTGCAACAAGCACAAAATAAAGCAACCCAGAACCAGTTTCTCTCGCTTGCCTTGCCCTGCCCTGCAGATCCTTCCCAGAAAGGTGTTGGTCTCCGAGGGCCCCTCGGTACATAGTTAGAGGGAAGTATACTAGTAAATGCTGACTCTTCCAGACAACTTGTTCATCTGCTTTCCTCTTTCTTTCCAACTGAGACAAATAAACCTCAAGATGGGATTCAAGGGGAGAGGCAAGCATTATATTTTGAGAAAGTTGTGCCTGAATTTCCCCCACTTTCAGCTTGGCCCATGGTTGCCTCGGCATTCAAAAGCACTGGTATTTATCAGGAATTCCTTAATTAATCAGGAGAGAGTACGAAAGGTCACACATAAACCTTGTAGTTTATTCAAGTACTGTTGTATTTCTTTCAGTTTTACTTCCTGTTGCTTACTTGGTTGACTCTTCCCTCTGTTGGCTTTGGGGTTATTCTGGGTGAATGAAGCCACTTCTACCTATCTGCAGTGTAGACCGCAAAGATAGTGCAGAGTTTTGAGTAGCTGCTTTAAAAGATAATCATCTTCAGATTGTGTGATTTTCCCTTTTCCATCAGCAGCACCATAGTTTACAGGGTTCCTGCTGAGTTTTGTCTCTGTGTATTTAACTTTGGCCCATAGGTAAGTCATCCAGGTTTGGATCATTTTTTACAACCATTTCTAGACTTATACATGACTATATAGCATGCA
Organism: Anolis sagrei; assembly: GCF_037176765.1. Lineage (NCBI taxonomy): Eukaryota > Metazoa > Chordata > Lepidosauria > Squamata > Anolidae > Anolis > Anolis sagrei. The sequence continues at coordinate 20,194,221 of NC_090025.1, read as the reverse complement.
TGGGCAAACTTCAGCCCTCCAGGTGTTTGGACTTCAACTCCCACAATTCCTAACAGCCATGCCTGCTATATACAGTATACTTTGGGAACAGAAGGACAGACATAGCTTGTCAACTTGTCATTGTAATATACTTGGATATAGATTATTCCTGGAAGGAAACACATTTCTGTAAAAAGTCCAGCCTACCCTTCTTCCAACTCCAAGTGAGACCTCTTGTTTAACCCAGGCTTGTCTACTTTGTGTTCCTATTCAAGCTTTGTGATGCAGTTGTATCACAGTATGATGACATTAGGTCATCATCTGACAATACTTCCTCCTTGACACATTTGGTGCCAAGCATCTGAAGAATTTCCCACCTTCCAAAGGCTAGTAGAACAGATGCTTGAATCAGCATTGACCTCTAAAAAGATAATGCAGAAAGACCAAGTCATGGTGCCTCAAGATGTCACCTATAGTGATGAGCATGATGTGAAAGTTGCAGGTGTTATTTTGTCCTTTAAATTGTATAGGATGGGAAGTGGATGGAAACTAACCAGGAACTCGAGTATGTTGCTGGAAACATGATGAACAGAAATAGGTGATGAAGGTGACAAAACAAATGAGAGGTTCTGAGCAAGATCCTTTCTGAGCGAAGGGACTCTTAACAGATAATTCAGAAAATGAGATCATGTGAATAATTTCTTAAAAGTAGTAAATTGTTTTCCAAATGGTCTTTCCTCTAATGGTGTATTTTCTTGGTAGAAAGGGCTTAGTACATCTGCAACCTGCTATACTGCTTGTATCAGGAGAACATGGTATTTCTTGCAGTGCTAGTAATACCAGCTTACCTGTCTGAATGGATATCACCCTATGAATTATCTTGCAGTTTAAGATTGTCACGGGAGGCCCTGCTCTCGGTCATGCCTCCTTCGCAGGCGTGATTGGCGGGGACAAGAGACAGGGCCTTTTCAGTGATGGCCCCTCGGATGTGGAATTCCCTCCCCAGGAATATTAGATCAGGCCCCTCCTTTCTGACTTTCTGCAAGAGAGTGAAAACATAGCTCTGTGACCAAGCCTTTGTGGAATAGATAGAAATGCAATGATTTACAATGACTACTGGAACAGTCCGGATTATGCTTGAGGATTACGTGATTAATTGTGAAGATATTGTCTTATTCTATTTAAATGTTTATTTAAATTGTAGATTGTTTATGGCAGTGGTTCTCAACCTACTTAATGTCGCAACCCCTTAATACAGTTCCTTATGTTGTGGTGACTCCCAACCATAACATTATTTTTGTTGCCACTTCATAACTGTAATTTCGCTACTGTTATGAATTGTAATGTAAATTCATTCACTGGACCCAATTTGGCACAAATACTTGATATGCCCAAATTTGAATACTGGTGGGGTTGGAGGAGATTGATGTTGTCATTTGGGAGTTGTAGTTGCTGGGATTTATAGTTCGCCTACAATCAAAGAGCTTTCTGAACTCCACCATTGATGGAATTGAATCAGACCTGGCCACACAGAAATCCCATAACCAACAGAAAATGCTAGAACGGCTTGGTGGGCATTGACCTTGAGTTTGGGAGATGTAGTTCACCCAAATCCAGAGAGCACTGGGGACTCAAACAATGCTCAATCTAGACCAAACTTGCCACGAACACTCAATATGTCCAAATGTGGACTCTGGTGGAGTTTGGAGAAAATAGACCTTGACATTTGGGAGTTGTAGTTGCTGGGATTTATAGTTCACCTACAATCAAAGAGCATTTTGAACCCCACCAATGATAGAATTAGGCCAAACTTCCCACACAGAACCCCCATGACCAACAGAAAATATTGTATATTCTGATGGTCTACCCAGAGGTCCCAACCCCCAAGTTGAGAAACACTGGTTTATGGCATCGAATAGTTGTCTATGTGTAAGCAGCCTTGAGTTCCCCTCAGGGTGGATAAATGTGGGGTAGAAAAGTTGTAAATAAATAAATAATAAATAAACAAACATGCTATAATCTGGAAATTCATGCTTGCTCACAGTATTGCGCATCAAAGATGCAGTAGAGGTGAATTTAACATGAAATATTTATTTATTTATTTACAGTATTTATATGCTGCCTTTCTCACTCCTGGGGGGACTCAAAGCGGTTCACACATAAATAATGGCAAAATTCAATGCCTTACATTGGGCACTGATACGATGCCAACACAAACAATTACAATAGTAAAACCACAATTAAACATATATCATAATTAAAACAGTACACCAACAAGCATTAAAACAATAAAAATACACAGATCTATAATGTCCAGGATTAAGATCAAGGAAGTTCATTGGGTTCCCTCTGCAGCAAAAGCTGTCTATGAACAGTGTTGATGGGATAACACTTTAAAAATCTTTCTCCATCCCTAGATTTTTTTCCTAGTCTTCCTCTTCTTTTTGTAAATAAATTCAATGTTAGTTGATTTTTAAATGGGGAGTGGGAAGCTCTGATGAACCTGAGAGTGAATGTTCTGCCCCTAGAAACTTCTGGGGCCTCAAGAAATGCCAAAAACATGTTTAAAGAAAACTTGAAAGCTAAAAACTTGGGTGAAGCGCAAGATGGATGGCTAAGATTGTTGCTGGAGGTAATTATAAGTTGTCTGTCAAATATGCTGTATAAGAGGGGTGGTGGTAGTAGTAGAGTACTTTATTCTCCTACAAAGCAAGACCAGCTTTCTCTCATTTTTCAAATATATAGTTGTCATTAGATCAAACACTAATCTTAGTCACTACTCTCACCCCTCCTCCTGTTGCCCCGGACACAAGGAATTCCTCCTCCCATTAATGAGGTGTGGTGTGCAAATATCTTTACCTGAACATTGTTCATTAATATATTATCCTTATTTTTTTAATGGTCCACAGAGGTAAAGCTGCTCCAGAAAGATGGCTCACAACCCACAAGTCAACATCACAATGACGGAGCCCAATACAAACGGGGTTCCATGCAGGAAGTTGTCTACCAGGAGCTCAATGAGGGCCACCACCGTGACTTTTCACAACATCTACTACAGAGTAAAGATGAAGAGCGGTTTTCTCTGTTGTCGAAAAACAGTTGAAAAAGACATTCTGAAGGATATCAAGTATGTGTTTTTCAATCTATTTGTCCACTAGATTTCTTTTAAAATGATAATTACAATTTCTAGTTTACCTTCACCTATTTTTTTTATTGTGTCAGAAGCGAATCGAGACTATAATCAGGCAGCCCTAGGTAATTTTCAATGGTAAGCAAACAGTATTTTGCCCCCCTCCCCCAACCAATCACTGATATATATTTTCTGTTCGTTGTGGGAGTTCTGTGTGCCATATTTGGTTCAATTCCATCATTGGTGGAGTTCAGAACGCTCTTTGATTTTAGGTGAACTATACATCCCAGTAACGACACCTCGCATTTGTCAAGGTCTATTTTCCCCCAGGAGCACCCCTGGGTTAAATCAACTATACTGCAAATGCTCACTTTGCGTAATGGGTTGAGTCGCCCCTGACTATAATGCAAGTCACTTCTGGTGTGAGAGAATTGGCCATCTGCAAAGATGTTGCCCAGGAGACGCCTGAATGTGTTACCATCCGGTGGGAGGCTTATCCCATGTCCCAACAATGGAATTGAACCAAACTTAGTACACAGAATTCCCATGACCAACAGAAAATACTGGAAGGGTTTGGCGGCATTGACCTTGAGTTTTGGAGTTGTAGTTCACCTACATCCAGGGAACACTGTGGATTCAAACAATGTCGGATCTGGACCAAACTTGGCATGGATACTCAATATGCCCAAATGTGGAGGAGTTTTGGAAATATAGACCTTGACATTTGGGAGTTGTAGTTGCTGGGATTTATAGTTCATCTATAATCAAAGAGCATTTTGAACCCTACCAAGGATAGAATTGGGCCAAACCTCTCACACAGAACCCCCATGACCAACAGGAAATACTGTATTGTAGGTTTTTCAGGCTATGTGGCCATGTTCTAGAAGCATTCTCTCCTGATGTTTAGCCTACATCTATGGCAGGCATCCTCAGAGGCTGTGAGGTCCTCTGAGGATGCCTGCCCTAGATCCAGGTGAAACATCAGGAGAGAATGCTTCTAGATCATGGCCATATAGTCCGAAAAACCTACAACAACCCAGTGATACCGGCCATGAAAGCCTTTGACAATGCAGAAAATACAGTGTTTTCTTATGGATTTTGGTGACCCCTCTGACACCCCCCCCCCAGGTTGAGAAACACTATTCTAAGGCAACTTACTTTGCTATTGATAAATCTGTTTTGTTTGGTACCAGACTGCCTGTCATCTTTCCCCAAGCAACCCCAAACAGATAAACTGCTGCCCAATTTGAAATATGTTCATCTCTCCAGAAAATAGAGTGAAAAACCTAAAACTTGGAAATGCTATCTTTTGGGACTACATCTCCCAGAATCCCCAGACAGCCTGACCACTAGCTGCTCATGTCTCAAACATGTAACTTTTACCACCTCTTAGAAAACCTGACCAGTGTAAGCAAAGCTCTTTCTGAGAACACAGTTCTCTTTTTCACGTGTGTGTTCCTTGTTTGGAGTTCAGCCTCAGTATTTGACTTCCCTTTGGTCTCTGAGCATACGAAACCATAAACGTTCAATATGGTTATAAATAATTAACTGTGTTGTGCTGCCATGTGTGTGAAAGGTAACAGACTCACTCCCTGCGCCGGAGTCCGCAATGTAAGTTACACAAGCTGAAATAATGAGTTATGAAACAGTAGTTATCTAACAGTTTCTTATTGGATTAAAACTCCCCAAATCCTTAAGTTTTTTTTTTGTCGTGTCAGGAGAGACTTGAGAATCTGCAAGTCACTTCTGGTCTGAGAGAATTGTCTATCTGCAAGGACGTTGTCCAGGGGACGCCCGGATGATTTTGATGTTTTATCATTCTTGTGGGAGCCTTCTCTCATGTCCCCGCACGAGGAGCTGGAGCTGGTAGAGGGAGCTCATCCGTCTCTCCTCAGATTCGAACCTGCGACCTGTCGGTCTTTAGTCCTGCCAGCACAGGGGTTTAACCCACTGCGCCACCGGCTTAAATCCTTAAGTCAAATGTTGGGATTACTGCCTTTTCTCCATCCAAGTCTACTACCTCTGTTCTTTTTGTGTTGTGTGAAACTGGAAATGTAACAGTTACATTTACAGAAACAGGGGCAGTGTGGATCAGTGGTTTCCAACCTGTGGTCCACGGACTACCAGTGGTCCGCAAGAGCTAAAATGTGGTCCACGGCTTCACCGTTACTACATTGTTGCAACGAGAGCGATTGGTCTCACAAAACCCTCTTTAAGTGCCAAGGCTTATTAAATATAGTTTTCTGTAGGCTAGCAGATGGGGACTACTGGATGGCATAAGTTCTGTATCAGAAACTAGATCTGATGTGGTCTATCCAGTGCAGTTTTCTGAAACAGCACCCCAAATAACTAAACCGAATTTAAAATTGACCAAAAACTGATTCGTAACCCTCTTGGTACTAATGTTGGAGAGTGGTCTCTGGTCATAAAAAGATTGGGAACCACTGGTGTAGATACAGTGAAAGGTTAAATGGTAAACCTCAAGATTCCACATATTATTGCTCCTTGATTTCTTTTCTTACATGGTGCATTTACACTGTAGAATTGATGCAGTTTGATACTACTTTAACTGTCATGGCTCACTGCTGTGGAATCATCAGAACTATAGTTTCACAACCTCTTTAGCTTTCAGTGCCAAAGATTGCAGGTGCCTCACCAAACTATGACTCCCATGATTCCATAGCATTGAGCCCTGGCAGCTAAAGTGGTGTCAAACTGCATTAATTCTACAATGTAGATGCACCCTAAGTCATCATGACACGTCAGGCTGTTCTGAACTGGGCTCCCTCTTTTCTTTTAAATACTTCCGTTTGCTTTATATTGTATGCTAGCTGAATTACGTAGCTCTTATTGTGTGAGAGGTGAAAGGGTCACTCCCTGAAGACTGTTCCATAATATGTACTTACATAAACTGTAACAATGTGTTATGAAAGCAGTCGTTTTCAAACCACAACGTGTCACAAAATTAATGTTAATGTTTCACATCTGTGGGTCTATGGCTGCCGGAACTCTTTGCTTATTTCCTTCATTGCTTTTCACAGTATATGAAAATATTTTAAAAGACAACATAGATTTTTTGTATACATAACAACAACAACAACAACAACAACAACAACAGCTTTATGTTTGTACCCCGCCCCCATCTCCCCAAAGGGACTTGGGGTGGCTTACATATGGCACAGTGTGCCTAAAACAACGCATAAAAATAAACACACAATACAATACAAAATAAAACCAAAGGCAAATAAAACAGAGTTTAAGCTCAAAACAGCACCCCATAACCTATTAAGAGAGCTGTGATAAAGCATAGCCAACTGTAAATAAGAGCAGGGTATAGGATAGTGTGAATTTTAGCTAATGAACTCGGGCATGGGATGAAAGTGCAGTGCTGAGGCATTAAATTGCAGACCATTCGGACTAGACATTCTCAAAGGCTTGTACAAACATCCAAGTCTTCTGATTATTGGTATTATGTTACTTTCCAGATTCCACCTTTTCATTCAAAAGGTGCTTTTTAAAATAATCTACTTGAAATGTGATCGTTTTTGATTCACAGATGTAATGTTCCAGTGATGAAATTGATCGTATTGAATGGGCTATTTTTATTTTACAGTGGCATAATGAGACCTGGTCTGAATGCAATTCTGGGGCCAACTGGCAGTGGCAAATCTTCGTAAGTCTTCTAATAATTAATATTCATTTATTTATTATGCCAGAAGTGAATGGAGGGTACAATTAAAATGTATTTAAAAACACAAAGTTAAAAACTTGGCATTATGCTAAATGTCCTTTGTCCATAAGCTGGCCACTTGGAGTGCCTCTGGTGTTGCTGTGAGAAGATCCTCCATTGTGCATGTGGCAAGGCTCAGGTTGCATTATAGTAGGTGATCTGTGGTTTGCTCTTGTCCACACACACATGTTGTGGACTCCACTTTGTACCCCCATTTCTTAAAGTTAGCTCTGCATCTCGTGGTGCCAGAGCACAGCCTGTTCAGCATGTTCCAAGACGTCCAATCTTCTGTATGCCCAGGATGGAGTCTCTCATCTGGTATCAGCCACTGGTTTTTGCCTGCCACTTTTGGACTCTGGTTTGCTGAGGTGTTCCTGCGAGGATCTCTAGATCTTAAGAAGCTATTTCTTGATTTAAGACATTGGCTTGCTGGCTGATATCTGAACTGGGGATGGGCCAGAGATATCAATGCCTCAGTCCTTTCATTACAGGCTGCTACCTGGATGTTAGGTAGTGCAATACTGGCTAAACAGTATAATTTCTAATAATTAATAAAGATGTTTACTTTTATTAAACACAAATTCTTAAGACGAAATCATGATTTCATAGACATCAGGAAGGTGTTTGTCCAACTCCAAACAGTTTTGCCAGAATTTTTGCCAAGATATGCTGTAGGTATATCTTCCTTCTCCTGTGATATTTGGTATTATCTCAACTACAACTGTGTACTGATGAATGACAGCCTGCTATCAAGATGTTTACTGCTATGATCTTAACTGATGTTCTGGTGTTGCCCAATATAGGCTTAATTTACATATTATCTACCATTGCTTGGTGGTACTCAAAACTAAAAGGTACAGCTGTACTATCGATTTGTGGGTTCCTTGCTGTAACCTACCACATTTATTGACATAGTTACCCTGAGTGTTTCCAAACAAAGGTTTTAGTGTACAACTGTACTTCTTCAAACACAGAAGCTTACTGTAGGTATATACAAGCCAGACTCTCATTTGTAGCTGTTTCTATGTTGCCAGTGTTTCTTTTGACTTTTTTCTTGCTAATCCAACCTTTACACAAACAAAAATGAACAGTATCTTTTGCTTTGTGTTGAATCACATGTGAAAATGTCATTGTGCAATTTATCTACTGTGGCACTTATTTATAAACCTCAGAATCAAATGAAATGTATGAATTACTGTATTTACTTGAATACAAGCCTAGTTTTTCAGCCCTTTTTAGGCTGTAAAAGCCCCCTTGACTTATAGGCGGGTGAGGGTCCTGGTGGGAAGGCATGGGGCTGAAAGAAGGGCTTTTTTCATCCCCACATCCTCCTGCCAGGACCTCACCTCTCTATACAGCAACCCAGCTCTCCTTCCTCTCCTCTTCTGTTGCTCAGCGTGCACCTTCCTCTCCTCCTTTCTCATGCAGGACACACCTTATTCTCCTTTCTCAGTGTCAGCCTTTCCCACTTTTCCTTATTGATATACACACAGCATTTCCCCCAAAATGTATAGTTAAAATAAACGATGGTGATTATTGGAAGGATACGTAAGCACGTTTATATTGAAGAAGGTTAGAATAATGATTTAATCAGAGTTGGACAGTCTTTTCTTAAATTCCAGTTTTATGTAAATATTCAAAAACATTTAACCTACTGATGCCTCAATTAATGTAATTCTATTGGTATCTATTTTTATTTTTGAAATTTACCAGTAGCTGCTGCATTTCCCACCTTCGGCTTATACTTGAGTCAATAAGTTTTCCCAGTTTTTTGTGGTAAAATTAGGTGTTTTGGCTTATATTTGGGTCGGCCTATACTCGAGTATATATGGGTATCTGAGTAAAGTGAGTGCGCAGCTTATTGTGTGCATCACAGACTGGGGAAAACCTGAGCAAGTTTGAATTGCAAGATTTTGGAGTGGGCATCTAAACAATCTTGGTATGACAGTCTTGGTAAAAATGGCATATCTGAAACTATTATTTGCATTTCAAAAGAAGTGTTCGTTGGGTTTATAGACGCTTTCTTTGAAAAACAAGTAGAAGCTTTCAGAAAGATGATGCACTCAAGACAGTCCAAGACAGACAGTTAATAATGATCTGTCCCCATGGCTCCTGTTTATATAACAAAAACTTTAAGAAATATTTGCAGTTGCTGCAATTTCTAGTTTGGACCCCAGTGTGTTTTAAACATGAATAAGGTCACCTGTGACACAGACTTGTTTTTCATCTTCTTCTTCTTCTAGTCTTCTGGACATTTTAGCTGCAAGGAAAGATCCTCATGGCCTGAGTGGAGATGTTCTTATCAATGGGGCTCCTCAGCCGGCCAATTTCAAGTGCATGTCTGGATATGTTGTACAGGTAAATTTGTATCTCTGATACAATTATTTTACCATTCAAACAAGCCACTGATAAACCAGAAGCAACTAGTTTTGTATGTAGACCAGTTTCCTTTTAGAATAAGCTGTATATGTTAAGAATTAAGTGCATGATTAGCATGGCAGAGCAAGGGGCCAAGGGGTGTTTGCATGGAGATCCTCTTGTGTGCTTCAGGAAGGCATGTGCGTAGAGTGGCCTATATATTTCCTTTGGACTTTTCAGGATGATGTGGTGATGGGGACCTTGACTGTGAGAGAGAACCTCCAATTCTCAGCAGCCCTCCGATTATCAAAGACTGTGAGGCAGAGAGAAAAGAATGAAAGGATTGACCAGATCCTCAATGACCTGGGCTTGACAAAAGTGGCAGATTCAAAGGTAATGGCTTACTGGAGAGCATGAAATAGTTCCATATATGAATTCATTCTTTTTGGGAGGCAAGTCTATGAGTTGTATTCCAAGAAAGTGACTCCTCCAAAATCTGTTGTTACAAAGTGCTACATGCAAAGTATTAAGACGTTGTATAGTTGTTTGAGTCCTGGACCAAACACTGGGATGTCAGGGTTTATATCTCCACTTGGCCATGGAAAACCACTGGGTGATCTTGGGAAAGTCACTCTCGCTCAGGCTCTGAGGAATGTAAGAGGAAACTCTCTATGAGCAAATTCTGCCAGGAAACCCTGTGATAAGTTCACCTTTAATATCGCCATAAGTTATAACTGATTTGATAATACACAGCAACAAAGAAATACTTCCAAAGTGAAGAGTTGCCAAGTACTTAATTGCGTACTGCTGTCCATAATCTTGCATTGGTTTATTTCTAGATTGATAGAACTTCATTACATACACATGGATGAATAAAATGTGGCGTAATGTAAAAAAAACATGTGTAGTTCACATTTGATCAGCCCACACACTACCTTGCCAGAGAAAGAAAATATGCCATGCAGGTGAATAATAAAGAACAAGTAATTTACTCTTCTTAATTTAGAGCAACATATGTACAAGGCGATCAGTTGTATCAACTCACATTATGTCCTTTTATGAAAGAATTAAAATAGTCTTTCTTTTGTCCACGTGAAAAGACCTTCTTTGAGCAGCCAGAAGCACAACAGTCTTCAAACTCTCTCCCTCTGCTTCTCTCTTCTCCTCTCTGTTCACTTGCATAACTCAAGTCTGAATAAAAATGTAACAGTATCCAAAAGTCCCATGCTCAGCCTGCTCCCCCGGCATTGGCCAAACAATCAGCTTCATGCATCTTATTTTACAGTTGGCACACACACACTTACTGATTCCTTGCATGCTCCAACATAAAATAGGACATTTTAAATATTTTCTAAAGCAACTCATACTTCATTTATTTACTATATTCATTAGCTGTTCTTCAGCTTGCAATCATAAAAATAATACTATGCAATAAAAATGCACAACAAAATACAATATATAAGAGGGTCAATAATGATCTTAGTTTAATATATGTTGATGAATATAGGTCCTTAGCAAGTAAAAAAGATTTCACCGACTTCCAATAGGAAGAGAAAAACGACACCAGACAAACCTTCCTGGGAACACAATTCCATAAGTGGGGTGCTAGAATGGAAAGGGCCTTGTCACCTCAGATAATAGGGGACTGGTAATTAGGTCTTGGAAGTTGGTAACACCCAATTAAGCATTTGAAGCTACTGTTTGCAGCTTTGTTTATTTTGACCTTAATGAGTTACTGCACATTTTAGTATCATACCCTCCTCCTCCTCCACTTCTGCTTTTGAGTTTGAAATCAACATTTCTATATGAAACCAGTCTGTCTTAAAGGGTTTCCATAATATGATCAGATGGTGCCATGAAAATCCTTGTTTTGCATTAGGTTGGAACCCAGTTCATTCGTGGCGTGTCAGGAGGAGAGAGGAAAAGAACTAATATAGGAATGGAGCTCATCACCGACCCGGCCGTCTTGTTCTTAGATGAGCCAACCACTGGACTGGATGCCAGCACAGCCAATGCAGTGCTGTTGCTCCTCAAAAGGTAATTGTTTATGCAAGGTGGCATTGTTCTCCATTCTGCCTCTAGTAAACTGGACAGCAGTTGCTTCAACTGGAATAAAAAGAGGCAAGAGTCCAAGCCAGCCTGGTTGCGTGATTTAATGAAAGTGTGTGTATTGGACTTGCACTCAAAGCTGTTTTTTCAAAATGCATTTACATTTCTTTCTTTACCATTGTGCTTAAAATGTCCCACAGCATGTAATTCTTGTTAATGTGTCAATATTTAACATGCAACGATAAAGCAGTGCTTGATTATAACCCTATTTTTCAAAAGTGGGAAAAGCTACTCATGTGCAAGAAAAATAGCTATCACGTGTGGGATATTGAAGTCAAACAGAGTTTTTCCTGGCTGTAGAAAGAAAGCAGTGACAAGAAAATAAGGACTTCTTTTGGAAAGAAGTTCCATACCACTGCAAAAGAAAAGACCAGAGCAATTAATCAAGAACAAGGCATATGCACTTATGGGTTAATTTGTGATATGTGTTGTTGAAGGCTTTCATAGTCAGAATTACTGGGTTGCTGTCAGTTTTCCGGGCTGTATGGCCATGTTCCAGAAGCATTTCTTAGGAGAGAATACTTCTGGAACATAGTCATGCAGCCCAGAAAACTCACAGCAACCCAATTTGCAATGTGTTAGTGATGCTTTCTCAGGGTGCATCTACACTGTAGAATTTTTTTCATGTCAGGAGTGACTTGAGATACTACAAGTTGCTTCTGGTGTGAGATAAGTGGCCGTTTGCAAGGATGCTGCCCAGGGGATGCCTGGATGTTTTGATGTTTTACTATCCTTGTGGGAGACTTCTCTCATGTCCCCACATGGAGAGTTGGAGATGACAGAGGGAGCTCACCCGTGCGCTCTCGGGATTTGAACCTCTGACCTGTCTGTCTTCAGTCCTGCTGGCACAAGGGTTTAACCCATTGTGCTACTGTAGAATCAATACAATCTGACATCACTTCAATTGACATGGCCCCATGCTATGGAATCATGGGAGCTATAATTTTATAAGGACTTCAGCCTTTCTCTGCCATAGAGTGCTGGTGCCTCACTAAACTACAAATCCCACAATTCAATTGAGTCATGGCACTTAAAGTGGTGCCAGACTGCATTTATTCTGCAGTGTAAATGTATTCTTAGATTGCTTTATCTCATAAGCATGTTCTGACTTGGGTAAAGTCCACATATGCATCCCAGAGCTACTTAGGTAAAATGTGAGATACAACTGCAATAAATAAAGCAAATTTTAGTACCGTACATAGGCCATCTATTTCTCTGTCTGTGGATATGCATAGTCCATGTTTTTTTATAGTTAATAGTGTTATTGTGGCTATCCTTATTATTCCAGGAAGAGGTTTAGGAATCTGAACATTCTTTAATGAGACCTAACCCTTTTCACAGTCTCCCAGTCTGCTTCTGACAAACCTGATAAACAATATATACTGCATAGCTGTTGAATGAGTGAGCTCTGTCTTCTGTTTCTTTTTATATTCCTCACTGAATTCTTTTGTTAGGTACAGTTCATGCCTTCCCTCCAACAGTGTGGGTTTGTGGCTGCCTTTTGAAGTCAAGACAGTTCAAGTGAAGTCAAACTATTATGACTGTGTATCATAAACATTGGTAGCCCGTTGACCTCTTTCTTCTTTTTCTGGCTGCTTTCCCTGCAGGATGTCAAAGCAGGGAAAAACAATAATCTTTTCCATCCATCAGCCTCGGTACTCCATCTTCAGACTATTCGATCAATTGACTTTGCTGGCTGCAGGAAGAATGCTGTATCATGGACCTGCTCAGAATGCCCTGGATTACTTCAAGTCCATTGGTAGGTTTTCACAACCCACTCTACATAATACCATATAGCACAGAAGGCCAAACCATGAATGATTTGGGAAGGGATCTCCCAGTAATGCTGTTACTTGCTGTCAAGATGATTTTGGGCAACACTATGAATGAGAGACCTTTCAGGGGCCATCAACAACCCTGCAAATTTTGCAAACACAGGCTTTGTTGTTTCAATCAATCCATCTATAACATGATTGTACAGAGGAGGAATTGTTGGAGGCTACAGAAAATGCCGTTGCTGTTGCCTGTTTTTGGTCAAAAGATATTTAGCTGCCTGCACACCTTCTATTTTTATCAGTTTTATATTAATTTATGCAATGCTTTTGATACGAAATAAATAAAAGCATGATTACATAGAGTACTTTTATTGCAACTTTATGATTTCTGTTTGCAACCAATACTAACTTTGTGGAGAATACTTTTGGGTTAGTAAGTGTTTACAGGGCATATGTACGCGTGCACATGTTTGATCCAAAATGTGCCAAATCTTTTGAATGCTTCTGTGGTCAGCTCTGACTAGTACTTGGATGGAAGACCAGTTGTGAGGACTAGGTTTTGTTTGTATACTATACTTCAGAGGAAGGAACTAGCAAAACCACCTCTGAATATTTCTTGCCTTAGAAAACCCTATAGAATCCATGGGAATGCTATAGGCTGATAGGTGACTGGAAAGCACGTACACTCAAAAAAAGGAAAATATATTAGAAAACAATCTGTTCCCTGATCTCCTGGCATCATGAAAGATGGCCATGTCTAATGGTGTTTTGAGATGGGGCTATTATTCTGTACCTTATTTTCCCCGAAAACCAGATTTCAAGGTGGTGGAGAAAGGAGCTGCCATCAGTAAGCTTCTGATGCTTTCCTGAGCTTTCTCTTTTTTCCTCCTTACAACAAAGTGTTCACCAAAGCAGGAAAAAAAACTTATAAAATGCCTTTTGGTTTCCCTTGACATTAAGTCTAGTCGTGTCCAACTCTGGGGGATGGTGCTCATCTTCATTTCTAAGCCGAACAGTCGACATTACCCGTAGACACCTCCAAGGTCATGTGACTAGCATGACTGCATGAAATGCCATTACCTTCTGGCAAAAGCGGTACCTATTGATCTACTTACATTTGTATGTTTTTGAACTGCTAGTTGGTGGAAGCTGGGTCTAACAGCAGGAGCTCACCCTGCTCCCCGGATTTGAACCGCCAATGATGTAACACTGTCCAAGAATGAGTGTCTGTGTCCCTGCTTTTTGATGTTGATGTTCCATATGGCCAATCCATGAACCTGGAAGAGTTCTATTTGACCCAACCTCTACTGTTCATTTGGAATCTGGCTACTATTAAGAGATGCTTTTATCTCAAGATGTTTATCCCAAGTGATTTGCCAAAGATGATGCACTGACTGCCATATAACTTGAGGTCCTTTTATTTCTTATTTCTTTGTAGGTTACGAATGTGAACCATACAACAATCCCACTGATTTCTTTCTGGATGTCATTAATGGAGACTCGACAGCGGTGACTTCGAACAAGACCGAGGAAATTGATATAGGTAATATGCAAAATGAAGTTTGGTTTTAGAAGAACAAGAACCTTATTAGTACTGGAAGCTATTTTATTATTTATCTATGCTCAATATTCCTGGATATCAATGGATATCAGCACCTTTATTTATGTTTCACGTCTTTTTTATTCTTTATTTTTGGCTTTTAATTGCCTTTTTTGATATTTTTATTTAATCACTTTTTGGTGATATTTTTGTTCATTTATTTACAGTATTTATATTCCGCCCTTCTCACCTGGAAGGGGACTCAGGGCGGATCACAAAACATACATATGCAGCAAACATTCAGTGCTTTTTTTATACACAAGCAAGACAGATGATTATACATAGATAGAAGTATATATATATATCAGCTTTTTCCAAACATCGGCATCTTTGGGCCGGAGGTTTAGCACAGCTGGTAAATCATCAGCAATTATAAGATCTATCAACCAAAAGGTTGCAAGTTTGAAGCCCTGGGTTGGCATGAGCTGCCAACTATCAGCCTAGCTCATTGTTTACCTAAGCAATTCGAAAACAGCTTTAGCTGTGATTAGAGAAATTAGATACCGCTAAATACTGGGGGAGGTGTTTTACGACGCCATAAAGAAAGAAGATCAGAAAATGCTGGGTGACCAAAAGGAAGGAAGAAGTCCTGACGGCTCTTTGTCATAGAGGAAAGAGCAATAGCACCCCTTGGACTCGAGCCCAACCTTCCATGGTACTTCCTTCTGTTCTGTCTGTCTGTGTATTGTCTGTGTATTGTTTGTCGTGTATGTGTACTGTGATCCACCCTGAGTCCCCTTTGGTGTGAGAAGGGCGGAATATAAATAAAGTGTTATTATTATTATTATTATTATTATTATTATTATCTTGAATGCTTTGGGCTCAGTTTTGGACATGGGCAGATGCTGTTGCTCCATCTCCCTGCAAAAGAGCTTTGTTTGTAACTTCCCCCTTTTTGATCAAATTGCTGGCATTCTTTATGGGTGCCTCAGAATACTTCCCTGCTTTTTAAACGGTACCTATTTATCTACTCACATTTTGCTTTCAAAGCTGGGCTAAAGGCCAGGAGCTCACCCTTGTGGGGATTTGTAAAAAGGCACCATGGTCTAATGGGTTGACTGGGAAGGTATGTCTCGGCAGCTGATTGGCTGAGCATGCCAGGAGCCAGAATTCTGATTGGCTACTGTCTCTAGCTTGCTGCTGAGAGAAACGGTTTTAGCTGCCATTTTCATCTCAGAGGGTGAAGAGAGCGCTAACTGGAAACAGCCAGGAAGGAAATGGCTGCCAACTCTCTGAAGCCTGATAATGTCTAAGGCATGAAGCATATTTTAGGGACTGTTTAAAAAGGACTGTTTATTCCCTCTGTTCTCTGTAAGAATTCAGAAACTGCTGTACATATTGTTGCTTTGTTTGACCTTTTGAACTGAAGTAAAGTTACTGTTACGTGTTACACAAATCTGAGTGACACATTATTATATTGCAGGGTATATTTTGGTTCAGAAACAGTGGTAAAGCTTCTGTTTATTTCCATTTACAACCTACAACAACCGTGACCCAGGCTTCAAACTTGCAGCCTTTTGACTGACAAGATTTACTGCAGCTGGTGGTTTAACCTGCTGTTGTTCTTATTTCACTGTGCTTTAATGTTATCCCCCTTTTCAAATTAGGACCCTCTTTTCATCTCTAAATAAACATTTGGTCCTGCTGGATTCTAATATACAGCCCATCCTATTCATAGCTTTCTCAAACTAGCAACTCTATGTTGGTTTTTACATAGTATTGACCGTTACCCACAATGTTTGTTAATATGATTTAGGGTAAAATATTTTGGTGGTTGCTTCTTCCATTCAGACATAAGAAAATCAAACCAGAAAAGAGGAACAGAGCTCTTGAGTGTGACTCCTACTGATCCAGAGGATCTGAGTAAACACAGCAAATGTCCTCCTGTCCCTTTACTTTACAGATAACATCGATGAGCATCTAGATCGTGATAAGTCATTGGCAGATCAATTAGCAGAGACGTATGCCAGCTCACACTACTATCAAGAAACAAAAGCTGAGCTGGAAAAGTTATCTTTCCCAACAAGCAAAAGAGAGCCCATATTCCGACAGATCACCTATATCACATCTTTCTGCCACCAGCTCAAATGGGTCTCAAAACGGACTTTCAAAAATTTGCTAGGCAACCCGCAAGCTTCTATAGCACAGGTAATCGTAGTCATTTAAATGTGTTCTATAGGATATTTATCATTTTATTTCAACATATATACTCATTTACACTTACTTACAAAGCTGGTAGTGTCGGTTCCTACAAGAAATAAATGTAAGCCATCCATCCCTGCTCTGTTGTATTCTATATATGTTGACCCATTTCTCTCATTACCCCCAGTTTGGTTATGAAAAAACTGACTTTAGGTTTGGATTTTTCCAAATGGATTCTTTTGTGGAAGAGAGAAGTATGCACTGCATATTCAAAGTCCAGATGACATCAATGTTTGTCCCAAAACCTTAGGGAACCATATTCATTCTCAATTTTTTCCTTTAGGGATTGGTTGTTCTTGTTGTGTGTCTTCAAATAAATGGTGATCCTAAGGCAACTCTATCACAGGGTTTTCTTGGGAGCTGCATAAATATAATGGGCATGTTCATATAACATAGGTAAAGATTTCCCCTTGACATTAAGTCTAGTCGTGTCTGGGGAGTGGTGATCATCTCAATTTCTAAGCTGAAGAGCTGGCGTTGTCTGTAGACATCTCTTAGGTCATGCGGCTGGCATTATTGCATGGGGAGTGCTGTTACCTTCCCGCCTGAGTGGTACTTATTGATCTACTCACATTTGCGGAAGCTGGGGCTAATGATGAGATCTCGCCCCGCTCTACGGATTCGAACCTCTGACCTTTGGGTCAACAAGTCCTGCAGCTCAGTGGTTTAAGCCTTTGTGCCACTGCAACTCCTATCTGTGAAGTCTTGGCTCTGGCTTTTCCTCTCCTCTGCTTTAGTTCCCCCTGTTTATAGGTTTTCCCAATAGTGTACCTTTTTTTTGTATTAGCTTTTGGGTGGAGCATAAAAACTGCCTAGAGGCCAGCCTTAATTGGTTTATTCCATTTGCCTGTACAGTGCTCTCTTGCTAGACTCCTCCCCTTTTCTGTAGCAGAGCTACAGTGACCAGAGGCTTGGGCATTGTCTGGTAATCCAAGACCCAAGCCATCCAAAACAGGCATCCTTAGCACCTGCATTCAGCCAGTATTCATATATACCAGCAGTTCCAGAGACAACAGAAGCTTTTGACCAGTTTAAACTTCACAAGGAAGAAGATTGAGACAGCTTATGAGCACCAGCTAGTAAACCATCGCTTTGCACCAGAGGCAGGAGACTTTCAAAAACTCCAGAAAGATGACTGAAACCAGCAAAATCTCCTTTTGTAATGTATTGTTTTAAGCTATCTTAGAACTGTCCCAGGTGGAGTTAACCCTTTATTCATCTTGTTTTCAGTAAACTCATTTTGATTATCTTTTCACCTTGCCTAAAGTGCCTTTGTCTGTTAAGGGTCTTAATCTTAACAGAAGGTATACCGATAGCCCCCGAGTAAAGCCAGACACTATAGTTTTTCCCAAAGGACCGGGCATGCCATCACACTATCATTCCTATCATTAATTCTGATTTCACTGTTTATCATCATAATTTGGAATATGCAAGACAAAGAAAAGGAAAGGAGGAAACTCGAATCTTTTAAAAGCAGCTGAAAAAGTGGGACAGCAGAAGATTCATTTGGTCTGTCCCTGCCAAATGAGAACAATTGGTGGATATAGTTCAGCAGAGCCCTGGGCCTGGTTGGTCCTTCTGACTGAGGCTTTATTAAAGACATCATTAGCTCTATTTGTTTTCTTCTTAAAGCTTTGCTTTCGACAGGACCAAAATCTGCTCTGAATCCCTGAGCCTCAGCCTTTGATTTTGTGTGTATGTTGATATTATGGAGATCCTTCTTAATTGCTTTGTAAAAGCTTGACCTTGTGACAAGAATTATGCCCTTTTTGGAGCCTTCTAATCTTCCAGGGTTAAGAGTCCTGACTCCCACACTCAGCCCATCATGCCTTCCCCATCCTGTTTGATCTCTATATCCTCATTAGGAATGGATTTGAAATGCAGTCTTCAAATGCTCCAGAGTCTGCTGAGCCTCCTGGGCTAAGCTTCTCAAATTGGCCTTGCTATGATCCTTGTTTTCCACCACAATTGGCTTAGCGGTTGGATTATCCTTGACATTTGGTCTTTTCGGCAGGTACTTAGCACTACGGTACCATGGTTGGAGGGCTCTTCGGTGCTAAGGTTCAAGTTCTGCTTCTTCTTTTTTCTTTTTTCTTTTTTACATGAACGAAAATGCCTGATACTACCATCTAAGCTGAAAATTTTAATGATCTCTGCTTACGTTTTTGATGTGAAGTTTAATTACTTTTTTCTGCCTAAAATGGAGTTCAAATGCTTACTCTACTACCTCCAGAATCAAGTCCAACATTTAAAAAAGCCTTTACCCCATTGGTGAACTACAATTCCAAAACACAAGATCAAAGCCCACCAAACTCTTCCAGTATTTTCTGTTGGTCATGGGAGTTCTGTGTGCCAAGTTTAGATCAATTCCATATTTGGTGGAGTTCAGAATGCTCTTTGATTGCAGGTTAACTATAAATCCCAGTAACTACAACTCCTAAATGACAAAATTGCCCCCAACCCCCAAATAATCCCCATAAAATTATTTTTGTTGCTATTTCATACCTGTCATTTTGCTACTGTTACGAATCCTAATGTCAATATTTTATGTGCAGGATGTATTTTCATTTACTGGACCAAACTTGGCACAAATATCTGATACACCCAAATTTGAATACTGGTGGGGTTGGGGGGGATTGATTTTATCATTTAGGAGTTGTAGTTGCTGGGATTTATAGTTAATCATAGAGCATTCTGAACTCCACCAATGATGGAATTTAAACAACTTGAAGGCAAACAACAACAACAAGTCCCATAAATGCTCAGTGTGAGTTTCAGGCTATTCTAGTCAATCTACTCTATTCTCCACTCTTTCCTCTCACCATTTATCCTTCTCTTCCTCCTCGAGGCTTAGTCTCGACCTCTGTGATTTTATGGGATGGCATA
This sequence comes from Anolis sagrei, assembly GCF_037176765.1. Taxonomy (NCBI): domain Eukaryota; kingdom Metazoa; phylum Chordata; class Lepidosauria; order Squamata; family Anolidae; genus Anolis; species Anolis sagrei. The sequence continues at coordinate 20,174,452 of NC_090025.1, read as the reverse complement.
ATAAATATGCCCTATAATAACCCTTCTATGTTATTTTACAGTTATATTTGTCTACAGTTCTGTAGTTGACATCTAGTGAAGTCTGCACCAATACTGCATGTAAATCAATGTCACTTTATGTTTCAGCTGTGTGTCACCATTTTCCTGGGGCTGGTCGTAGGTGCCATATTCTTTGATGCCAAATATAACTCTAGTGGTATGCAGAACAGGTGAGTAGTTTTTAGGCTGTTGGATGATAAAATGAATGTTATGTTTTTCATTACGTTGTGAGGCAGCCAGTGTTACAGCTCCCTCTTACAAAATATTAAGGACTCAAAAATACAGCATGTTACAGGATTCTGTCCTTACTCCAACCACTTTGCACTTCAATTTCTTTGCCATTTTTTGCTCCAGTTACTCACTTAAATTTCTAGATTTCTACAGGTTTTGCTTTTATTATTCTTGCCTTTTCTATTGCCTTATGCAAACCTGCGCTCATTCCCACTGAGAACCTAGAGCAGAGCTTTCCAAGCATTTCCTGTTGGTGACACTTTTTAGGCATGAATCATTTTGCAACACAGTAATCCAATTTTACTAGCAAATGGAAGATTAAACCAATCCCTTATAAGAGATACGCCCACATGCATAAGTTGTTGTAATTAAACATACAGAAACATATGAAATTTTTGAAAATTGTCCATAAATATATATTTAAAATGCATGAATTATCGGGTTGTTGTGAGTTTTCTGGGCTGTATGACCATGTTCCAGAAGCATTCTCTCTTGACGTTTTGCCCACATTTATGGCAGGCATCCTCAGAGATTGTGAGATCTGTTGGAAACTAGGCGAGTGAGGTTTATATCTCTGTGGAATAATGCCCAGAGTGAGAGAAAGAACTCTTGTCTGCTTCAGGCAAGTATGAATGTTGCTGTTGGCCAACTTGATTAGCATTTAATGACCTTGTAGCTTCATAGCCTGTCTGGTTGCTGCCTAGGTGGATTCTATGTTTGGAGGTATTTGCTGGCCCTGATTGATTCTTGTCTGGAATTCCCCTGTTTTTTGAGTGTTGCTCCTGATTTACTGTCCTGATTTTATAGTTTTTTAAAATACTGGTAGCCAGATTTTGTTCACTTTCATGGTTTCCTCCTTTCTATTGAAATTGTCCACATTATTGTGGATTTCAGTGGCTTCTCTGTGTAGTCTGACATGGTAGTTGTTAGAGTGGTCCAGCATTTCTGTGTTCTCAAGTACTATGCTGTGTCCAGGCTGGTTCATCAAGTACTCTGCTATGGCTGACTTCTCTGGTTGAATTAGTCTGCAGTGCCTTTCATGTTCCTTGATTCGTATTTGGGCAGCGCTGCTCCTTTTGGTGGTCCCTATGTAGATTTGTCCGCAGCTGCATGGTATACAGTATGGAGCCCCCGATGGCGCAGTGGGTAAAACCCCTGTGCTGGCAGGACTGAAGACCAACAGGTCGCAGGTTCAAATTCGGGGAGAGGCAGATGAGCTCCCTCTATCAGCTCCAGCTCCTCATGCGGGGACATGACAGAAGCCTCCCTCAAGGATGATAAAAACATCAAATCATCCGGGCGTCCCCTGGGCAATGTCCTTGCAGATGGCCAATTCTCTCACCCCAGAAGCAACTTGCAGTTTCTCAAGTTGCTCTTGACACGACAAAAAAAAATGTTATACAGTAAATTCCTGCATAGGTGAGAGGATACCTGTTGTCCTTTGGTGAATGTATCATTTGTTGGATTTACTTGATGGACCTGTAGATAGTTTGTAGGTTGTGTTTCTTCATCAGCTTCCCAACACATTCAGAGGTTCCCTTGATGTATAGTAAGAATATTTTTCCTCTGGGTGGATCTTTGTCTTTACTCTTTATTGCTTACTTCACAGAGACTCAAAGGTTTTGCGTTATGTTCATGTGACACATCTACACATTGCAGCAGACACAGTAATGTATCATGACACATAGTTTGGAAAGCTCTGGTTTAGAGTCTTGGGAGAAAAGTAATCAGAAGGTGGCATATATTGGGTTACACCATTGGTGCAGTCATCAGCTGGAAATGGACTAAAAAGAGGGTCGAGTGGTAGAGAGGATCCTGTGAGGACATTCAGGAGCCTCCGGTGGTGCATTGGGTGAAATCCTTGTGCTGGCAGGACTGAAGACCGACAGGTCGGAGGTTCGAATCCAGGTAGAGTTTGGATGAACTCCCATTGTCTCCCACAAGGATGGTAAAACATCAAAACATTAGTGTGTCCCATGGGCAATATCCTTGCAGACAGCCAATTCTCTCAGACCAAAAGCGACTTGCAGTTTCTCAAGTTGCTCAAATCAGGGAAATGTTAAGAAGCGTATGAAGACAGAGATAATAGTGGCTTCTTTCAAACGATTTCCCCCCCTAAAGTCTGATTTTCCTTTATTGATTTTTATGGAGATGATCTGTATTTTTTCCACAGAGTTGGTGCCATGTTCTTTTTGACCACTAACCAGTGCTTCAGCAGCATCTCTGCCATTGAACTGTTTATCGTGGAGAAGAAAATATTTATGTAAGTACACCACCACTGAGTAGGTCATGCTGGCTGTCAGCATCACTGCTTGAGAGGAGCCTATTGAGACTCTAATACTAGAAATATACTTTGTGATCACAAACAAAGCTTTTCTTGCTATCTTATCAAATGTGACTTTTGGGTGGAGCTGCAAACTTAAACTCTTGTAATTAGTCATTTGAAATTTGAACCACTTATTAAACGCCTTTGCTCAGGGTCCTTCCAGACAGGCCCAATATCCTGGGATCAGATCCCAGGTTTTCTGCTTTAAACTGGATTATATGAGTCTCCACTGCTAGATAATGTGGGATAAACAGAAAATCTGGGATCAGATCCTGGGATATAGGACCTGTCTGGAAAGGTCCTCAGTGGGACAAAGAGGAAACAAAATGATGGGATTCAGAAAGGAACTATAGTTATGCAGAAGTAATTTTTAAAGTATGGATAGTTTGTTATGAACAGCAAAAAACAATATAACACTAATTTTGTGACAAAATACATGTCCTATCAGTGGTCTCCTTTATATGACAACCATGCTATTTCTGTGACTGATTAACTGCTATAGTTTCTGCCAGTGGACCTGGGAATTGCAGTTCAGGAGAGAGCAGAAGCGTCTCTGTTATTTATTATTTATTTATTTATTTATTTATTACTGCACTTGTATACCGCCGTTTCTCAGCCAAAATTGGCGACTCAACGCGGTTTACAGCTCTACAAACAATCAACAATATTCAGTATAAAAAGCATAAAAACAACATACAATACATGTTAAAGACCATTGACCCTCACTTTTCCAGACAAAAGCTCTCACAAACAGTTGAAAGGAGTGCACACAATGTCTGTTTCTTTGACTGCTTCTGGGTGACGTTTTTTAACTAACTGATTTTATTTTTGTCATTGTATTTTAGTCACGAATATATCAGTGGATACTACAGAATTTCTGCATATTTCTTTTCAAAACTAATGGCTGATTTAATACCCATGAGAACTTTACCAAGCATCATTTTCACATGCATTGTTTACTTCATGATAGGTAAGTAACACTAATTTATATTAATATATTGTTCTCGAAGCTGTACAGTAGACGATTTCAGGGTTAACCTGCAATACAATATTGCAGTGGGGTGGACTGAAATGCAGGTTTTTAAGTAGTCAGTTATGCCTTCTGATACAATGCAATAGGCCCTCAGTAATCCACTGGGGTTTGGTTCCAGGACCCAATGTGGATACTGAAATCTGGATTCTCAAGTACCATTATATATATTGGTGATGTAAGATCCTGTCCTTTATATAAAATTGCAAAATCAAGATTTACTTTCTGGATTTTTTAAACAAATTATTTCCAAGACATGAATGGTTGAATCTTTGGTGCTTAATCTGTAGATGTGGAAACCAACCAATAGCGATTCTGTGGCCTGTTGAATGGTCTCAGTGGATGGTTCTCCCTTCCTTGAGGACTTTTCTCTCTAAAGTTTTTATACTTTATTTGATGCTATTCCAATCCTGCCCCCTCCCCTGGTGATGTAGTGGGTTAAACCGCTAAACTGCTGAACTTGCTGACTGAAAAGTTGGTGGTTTGAATCTGGGGAATTGGGTGAGCTCCCGCTGTTAGCCACAGCTTCTGCCAACCTAGCAGTTCGAATACATGCAAATGTGAGTAGATCAATAGGGACTGGTTCTGTAGTAAGGTAACGGTGTTCCATACAGTCATGCCGGCCACATGATCTTAGAAGCGTCTATGGACAACACTGGCTCTTTGGCTTAGAAATGGAGATGAGCATTCCCTCCTCCCCAGAGTGGGACACGACTAGACTTAATACCAGGGAAAACCTTTGAAGCCTACTTCTTGAGCATGGATGGTATAGTTGTGGCTTTATAAAGATCCACTCTCTGAGCACTGAGTTTGCTGCTGGTATACGTGATATCAAAAGAAGGTGAAATCTGAGTAAAGTAGAGTCAGATGCCAGGATTAGCTCTGCATTTAAAAGCAGTGTTCCCTGAAGTGGTAAGACATCTGATCCTTATATCTGCATTTTGCAAATGAGCTTGGTTGCCGGAGATAACCATGGGCTTGATTTGCAAATCTGATCTCAAAGACACAAAGTTCTTAGAAAGTTTTTGAGCTTTCCCTCTAAAACAGGGGTCTCCAAACCCAGGCCAGTGGGCTGGATGCCAGCCCTCCAAGGCTATTTACTTGCCTTCTACCCTAAACTTTAGACTTAGGATTGTCCTAAGTTTGAAATGACTTGAAGACACATCTAACAACAAACAGTCCTAATTAACTTGACTATCTCATCAGACAGAAGTAGGCCCATACCTCCCACTGAAATACTGGTAAGTTTAGGTTGGTTAAAATTGTTCTTCATTTGTAATATTATATTGTGTTTTCATTGTTGTTTTTTTTTTTTGCAAAACAAATAAGATACATTTTTCAAACCATAGTCAGCCCTCCCCTCCAACCCCCAACATTCTGAGGAATCGTGAACTAGCCCTTGACTTAAAAAGTTTGAGGATCCTTGCTCTAAAATAACAATGGTAATCAATTTCAATCTCAATGTGTTGTCAAAGGCTTTCATGGCTGGAATGTCTGAGTTGCTGTGAGTTTTCCCGGCTATATAGCCGTGTTCCAGAAGTTTTCAAACTTTTAAAGCCGAGGGCTGGTTCCCGTTCCTTCAGACTTTTGAAAGCAGGACTTATGGAAAAATAAAAAAGCATCTAAATGAAAATAAAGGGTGTTTTAATGGACTGAATTCAGTTGCTAGATCCATATAGAGAAGCTCACTGAATCAATGGGAAGTAGGTAAGTTGACACTAACAGATGTGGTCTACTATTTGACAAAGAAAAGGCAAAGATTAACACTCTTCTTTTTTTGTGTCCACACAGGTTTTAAACCAACGGCATCAGCCTTCTTTATAATGATGTTTACCATGATGATGGTCTCCTACACTGCTACTTCCATGGCACTTGCTATTGCCGCCGGGCAAAGTGTGGTGTCTGTGGCTAATCTGCTCATGACCATTGCCTTTGTTTTCATGATTGTGAGTATTTTTTCTGGCCATTCCAGTAGGCTTGGAAAATTGAAAGGTTCATGACATTTGTCACTTTAAAGAACTGGAAAACTGAGTTATGTCACTCTCTGATCATATAATCTGTTGGTCCTACATAGACTAGAGGTCTTTACAGTTGAGGCCCCATTTATGGAGGGACTATAGCCACTACAAAGGAGATCCAGAAGGTTGACAGTTCAAAGCTGGGTCAGGGTGAGTTCCTGACCTTCAGCTCAGCTCCCCACCCACCTAGCTGATCAAAATCAGCAATGTGAGTAGATAAATAAGGACCGCATTAAAAGCTGAGAGGTATTTAGACATGGCAATTGTATCAAAAAGGAGAAAGTTTACAAACAAAAAAGCTTTTCAGCAGGGAAGATGGAGCAACCCCACCCCCCTGTGGCTGGAACTGAGCACAGCCTCCAAGATGCCGAAAGATGGGAACGCCTGTATATACCTCTCTCTATGGTGTCTGTTTTGTCATTGTATAACCGGCATTGAATGTTTGCCATATATGTGTTCTGTGACCCGCTTTGAGTCCCCTTTAGGGTAAGAAGGGAGGAATATAAATACTGTAAATAAATAAACTAATATTTATCTGTTTGCTGCTAAGATGTACAGCTAACTGACTCTATTTGCCTTATGAGACAGATCAGCATTTTGAATTAAACACAAACACATTTTTAGATGGAGAGAGGGATTCTGGTTTAATACAATGATAATACTATATATACTTTAACATACTCAATTATGGTTTTATCTCCAGATTTTCTCTGGGTTGTTGGTAAACCTCACCAGCATCCTGCCTTGGCTTTCTTGGCTCCAGTATTTCAGCATTCCTCGATATGGCATGACAGTAAGTACAATGCTATCTTGTACAGTAGGCTACAAAATGTTATTCAGAAAGCATCACTTCTATTGATAATGGAATAGTGAACTGAAACTACTCATCAGACTAGCTCAAGCCTTACTTTATTGGTCCCATAATTTCACATTGATGCTTGGCCAGTCAATCAAATATAATCCTGTAGAATTGACACATCTAGGGCTATTAGTTGCTTTTAAAAAGCAAAACCTTTTAGGAACTGGGTAGGAATGCAACATGGATCACTGAGCATTTGTATACTGAGTAACTCCTTGCCTATCCTTCTGCTTCTCCATTCTCCTGCTGATAGACACAGTTTTTAAACAAAGCATATTCATAGCAAGATGGGTTTTAAAAGAGGAAAAACGCAATAAGTATTGAGAGTATTTTTTATTGTCCTTGGTGTTCTTCAAAACAGCTTTTCCAAGCCTGATTGCAATCTTTAAGATGTGTTGGATGACAAGTCGTGTAACCCCAGCAAGCATGATTAATGCCCATCTTGCCTGGGAATGATGGGAACTGTAGTCCAACAAATAATCCTGCATTGGCACAATGTTAGCTGCAGAATGTTAACTGAATGATAAGTCATTATGTAAAGCTGTTTTGCAAAAGACTGAAGTAAGAACAAAATGCCACAGGGATCATCCTGTATCCCACACTAGTTAAAAAAGAAACAATTCCCCTTCTGTTTTAGTGAAACTGAATTTCAACAACTAATGTAAGCTCACTGAGGGCATAACTACATATTACGTTAATGAAATAATTAGCAGTGATACTGTGGATTTTTCAAAATTAAATACTAGGCAGGAATGGGGAGAGAAGCTTTTCTGTTCTGCTCTATCATGGGGTTTAAATTTGTCTTTATAAATAAAAAATGCCATTCCACATAGAACTAGATTATTAGTCAGGTTATTATGTTGCCTAGTTATTATATTTGGTGCATATATGCCTTTTTTAACTCAGTGAATATATTCCTTACTTTTAAAGGCACTCCAGATTAATGAATTTACTGGTCTTGATTTCTGTGGCCCGAGGAACAATTTGACTAGTTCTTACTGTGTAGATAATAGTACATTTCTCAAGTAAGTACAATGCCTTTTTATTTTAAACAGTCATAGCCAGTAATTTGGAAGCATCCCTAATCCTAGCAAGAGAATCAGTCAAGTTGATGTATATTTTTGGAGACCTGCAAACTCAAAACAGCATTAGAACAGAAAGGAATACTATGAGTTTCAATGTTATATGGCATACTAGGATAATGGTAACATTAATGGACACACTCTTGAATTCATTTATGTGAGAAGTCAGCAACTGGTCCAGGTTAAATCCCAGGTATTTGGGTGTGCTACAATGCTCGATGTAATCTTCAGAGTTCGAGATGCTTGTCTGTTCTTAGGATAAAAAGCACATGATAGAATTGCATTGAACAGATTGATTGCATAAGCTCGAGTTTCTTATATATAGTTATCATGATTTTCTATCGGTGAGGAGATGATGGCTGGTAGATGTTCTGTATCTCAAAAACTACAGCTGATATGGGAAAACTGGTGCCATTTTTGGAACCAGCAGGTCAAATATACTAAGAAAGAGGTCTACCATTTGAAGCACCAAAATGTGTGTTGGCCAGTGTTATGTCTGTTTATGTACTGTTTATGGTCACTTTTGGCCACCCCATGAATTTCATAGGGTTTTCTTAGGGAAAAGACCACTCAGTGGTGGTTTTCCTAGTTCCTTCCCCTGAAATATAACCTACAGCACCTGATATTTGCCAACAGTCTCATATCCAAGTACTAACCAGTAGGCCTGGGTAACAACGGAAAAAATTGTTTCTAAAATCGATTCGTTTTTTGGGGGTTTTTGCGTTTCGATATTTAAAATAATTACAAAATTTTCCTTTTAAAAAGTTCGATATTTACAAAATTTCGTAAATGGTAAAAAAAAAAACGAATCGATTTCCGAAACAATAACGAATCGATTCGTTAATGGCGGACGCGACCGCGAAATATGCTAAAAAACCTCCAAAAACTTCTGAAGCTTCCCTCTCCCTCTGTTGTTGACTGCTGGTGTGATATTATAATATTTTTCACTAATTAAACCATAAAACTGGCCCAGACATGCGGAAATAATAACGAAACGACCTCGGAACAATAACGAAACAAATACAATAACGAAATACGAAGCATTTACAAAAAGTCTTTAAAAATTCGTTTTTTAAAAAAATTGCTCCAGAATGGTTTGTTATCACTTCGTAATCAACAAAATTAACGAATTATTAACGAATTACGAATTAACGAAACGAAACCGCCCAGCCCTACTAACCAGGGATGACTGTGTTTACTTTCCAAGATCAGATGAGATCTGGTGCCTTTGGTGAATGTAGCATATTATGAACTGTGGGCTAATTCTCTAAACCTCTTCTTCTTTACAGGTGCCTTGGAGATGAGTACCTCAAAGAGCAAGGGATTGATGCCTCTTCATGGGGCCTGTGGCAGAACCATGTTGCATTGGCTTGCATGACTATCATTTTCCTTACAATTGCATACCTGAAGTTGGTTTTCATGAAAAAGCTCTCTTAGACATGTAGACAGGTCTGTGGTCCAGCAAAGAAGCTAAATTCATATCCAATGTTTTGGACTATAACCTTCATCATCTCCAGCCCACAGGGCAATGAAGACTTATGCACAGGAAGCACCAGGTTGGCAGAAGACTGTGCTATAAAATGGACTATACCGTTGTCAACCCACCTTTTTCTTTATTTCTGGATGACTATAACAGCATTGCCAAAAAACTGGCATTTTTTAAATAATTCATTTTCTCATTTGTTATACTGACACCCTCCATGCAGTGATCAGAAGTCAGAAAATCATATCACATTTTGCAACGTATAAGTGACATAAAGTAATCAAGACTTTGCAAGCTTCATAAACTGAAACAAGAGAGAGTTAAATTAATCCTCCTACTGAAAGCTATGGGCAAAAGGGCTTAAGTTGTTCAATTTGAACTAGCCCGACAGCATCTTATGGAATCCCAGGAAAGGCATTTCTCAGCCAGAGAGCTGTTGTGCCTCACAACTCTGCAGATCCCGGGTTCACATAGGATGCAGCCATGTATATATTAAAGTGGCATTTTACACTGTTCAGTGTGAAAGAGCCCCTGCATGGGTCATAATTCCTGAAGGACTGGTTGCCTCATACTTTGAGGGATGGTAAACACATTGTCCCAAACACGGGCTACGCTAGGAGCAAGAAACATGGATACCGAAAAACCAATCATTTTTTTTGCAGCATTGTACTACTTTTACTTTGGAAAGCACTTTTGGCATGTTCAGAGAATGTGTTGCACAGATATGTCTTCACTCATGAACTTCCACTCGTGTGATTGATAAATGCACAGAGGGAGCAGAACTAATGTATTTCCTGGGGATCTGTCTCCAACATCATATCTTCTGCTGGCTCCCTCCCCTTGGCTCCATGTGTTTGGCATGATGATTTAAAAGAAGAGAGTCCACAAGGCTCACAGTGAGGTGGCCAGCCATTAGCTCTCTTTCTAGTTTAAAATTATTATGAACATGGTGAATTGGATGGATGGGGCCTTCTGAATATGGTATGTGCATGCCTCAGTGTCAAGTCATTTATGGTCAGCTCACAAAAGCCCAATCTACACTGCCAAATAGTGCAGTTTCAAACTGAACCAGTGTTTCTCAACCTTCGTAATGCCACAATCCTTTAAAACAGTTCCTCATGTTGTGGTGTCTGCCAGACATAAAATTATTTTGGTTGCTACTTCAGAACTGTAATTTTGCTACTATTATGAATTGTAATGTAAATATCTGATATGCAGGATGTATTTTCATTCACTGGATCAAATTTGACACAAATACCTGATACACCCAAATTTGAATACTGGTGGGATTGCGGGGGATTGATTTTGTCATTTGGGAGTTGCCGTTGCTGGGATTTATAGTTCTCCTACAATCAAAGAGCATTCTGAATTCCACCAATGATGGAAATGAACCAATGTATTGTCGAAGGCTTTCATGGCCGGAATCACTGGGTTGTTGTAGGGTTTTTTTTGGGCTATATGGTCATGTTTTAGAGGCCTTATCTCCTGACGTTTCACCTGAATCTATGGCAAGCATCCTTAGAGGTAGTGAGATCCTCACTACCTCTGAGGATGCTTCCCATAGATGCAGGTGAAACATCAGGAGAGAATGCCTCTAGAACATGGCCACATAGCCCCCCCCCCCCCCAAAAAAACCCCCCAAAATTACAACAACCCAGAAATGAACCAAATTTGGCACACAGAACTCTCATGACCAACAGAAAATACTGGAAGGGCTTGGTGAATATTGACCTTGAGTTTTGGAGTTGTAGTTCACCTACATCCAGAGAGCACTGTGGACTCAACAGTGATGGATCTGGACCAAACTTGGCACAAATACTCAGTATGCCCAAATGTGAATGCTAGTGGATTTTGGGGAAAATAGACCTTGACATTTTGGATTTATAGTTCTCCTACAATCAAAGGGCATCTTGAACCCCACCAATGATAGAATTGGGCCAAACTTCCCACACAGAATCTCCATAACCAACAGAAAATACTGTGTTTCCTGATTGTCTTTGACGACTCCTCTGACATCTCCTCACGACCCCCCTAGGGGTCCCAACTCCCAGGTTGAGAAACACTGGTGTAGACCTATATATTAAAGTTCAGTGCAGTTAAACTACATTATGAGTTTATGCTGATCATGTAATGCAACGGCACTGCACTGCATTATATGAGTTTACACCAATCACATGATGCAGTTTCAAGCTGTATTAATTATTTGGCAGTGTAGATGTGACAAAGGTTAACTTATCAACAAACCTGTAAAGAGCTAACTGCATGCAATATAATAACTGATGTTTCAATTACATTCAACACAAGGAAGTCTTGTGTTGAGGGGAGGGGATGATTGGCTGTATGAAAAGTATTGGGAGGAATGAATCTCTCTTGTGGCTTCACACTCCATTGAGCTTGCCCCCATTATCAAATGAAAGCTATTGTTTCATTGCACTGTTGTATTTAGCACAATATGTTATCCCATACTTACTCCATTGTAGAAGCCAATCAATGAAGTGTAATTAGATATGTTTCTGTATGTCATATTATATTCATCACATGAAGTGTTTATAAAATATAACCCAATAGCTGATGGATAACTGCTTATTAAACATAATTGATGTAAATAATTGTGTTCTTTGGAGTACAATCAAGTACAGAGTATTATTAATTCTTCAAGGATATATTTAAAGAATAAGAATGCTTTTCTATTATGTTGCCTCTTTATCCCATTCTGAGCCAAATATATATGATGGTTAAGATAGGGGTTCTACCTCCACTCTCATGTTTTAATTATTGTATGTAAAATTTAAAGTCCTTATTTAGAACCAACTAATTCAATTGGGAACCATTATTTGTGGTTCCCATCACTACGGGGAGGTGAAAAACAAAAATCCAATAGTGTATTTTGTGCCACTTTGATCCATTGTAATGAATGAACTGATCAAATTCTGGATTATGTTGTTTCATTACTACTTCTTATGGAACAATGCAGCTACTTTTGTGTTTTTCCTAAAGACTGTGAGCCTGATGGTAAAAGCAGATTATATCTGTTGTTGTTTTTTCATTGTACAACACTTTGTATCTGTAGCTATTTTGAAAATAATAAAACATCAGAATGAGTGGATTTATTCCATCCTCTAAGCATGCCGTGTGCCAGGAAGAGATACTACTGATAGCAGAGCAAGAAATATCTCAGGTAGAGAAGGCTGGAGAAAGGAACTTTTTAGACTAGGGTAAGGTAAAGGTTTTCCCCTGACATTAAGTCCAGTCATGTCCGACTCTGGGGTGTGGTGCTCATCTCCATTTCAAAGCCGAAGAGCCGGCATTGTCCATAGACACCTCCAAGGTCATGTGGCCGGCATGACTACATGAAGCGCCCTTACCTTCCCGCCGGAGCGGTACCTATCGATCCACTCACATTTGCATGTTTTCAAACTGCTAGGTTGTCAGAAGCTGGGGCTGACAGCGGAAGCTCACACCGCTCCCCAGAATCAAACCTTTTGGTCAGCAAGCTCAGCAGCTCAGCGCTTTAACGCACTGTGCCACAGGGAGCTCCCTTTTTAGACTACAATTCATAAAATTCAACACTGACCATGATGGATGGGGGATTCAATGAACTATAATAGTGCACAAAGGGTTTTTATATAAGATTTAATCAGATGCTTTTTGGTTATCTGTTAGTAACTGAAAAAGTGGCTTTCCCAAACTTCTGAGTGCTGTAGTTCACCTGGCGTTGCTCAAGTTGGGCATTTTACAATGCTATTTATTAGAAATGCTCATTCAAGATGACTTATGAAATTCATAGTATGTTCTTGGGCAACGGATATTCAGAGGTGGTGTTGCTTGTTCTTTCCTCTGGGGGCCCTTCCACACAGCCATATAACCCAGAATAGTAAGGTAGATAATCCACAATATCTGCTTTGAACAAGATTATCTAAGTCCACACTGACATATAATCCAGTTCAATGTGGCTTTTATACCGCTGCATGGAAGGGGCTTGAGCTATAGCTACAAAACCATTGGTGGTCTCCCATCCAAGTATTAACCAGGGCTGATCCTGCTTAGCTTTTAATATCAGTTGGGATCTGGTGCCTTTAAGATATTTAGTAAACATTTTATAGTTTTATTAATTATGTTATGCCTCAGCTCGGGCCAAAAGAAGAGGCGGGTAATAAATAAATATTATTACTCTATGTTCTCAAGGGCTTTCATGGCTGGGTTTTTATGAGTTTTCTGGGCTGTAAGGCCATGCTTCAGAAGCATTGCCTCCTGATATTTCACCCATGTTTATGGCAGGCATCCTCAGAGATTGTGAGGTCACATTACAACTTCTGAGGATGCCCGCCATAGATGTGGTCAACACGTCAAGAGAGAATTGTTGGCACATAACGTGAGCCAACTATGTAATGCGGCAGCAAAAAGAGCCAATGGGATTTTGGGTTGCATCAATAGGAGTACAGTGTCTAGAACCAGGGAAGTCATGCTACCCCTCTATTCTGCCTTGGTTAGACCACTATGAATACTGTGTCCTGTTCTGGGCACCACAATTGAAGGGAGATGTTGAGGAGGGTGACTACAATGATCAAGGGTCTGAACAACAAGCCCTATGAGGACTGGCTTAGAGAGCTGGGCATGTTTAGCCTGCAGAAGAAAAGGCTGAGAGGAGACATGATAAATATGCGAGGGGAAATCATAGAGAGGAGGGACCATGCTTGTTTTCTGCTGCCCTGGAGACCAAGATGTGGAACAATGGCTTCAAACTACAAGAAAGGAGATTCCACCTGAACATGAGGAAGAACTTCCTGACTGTGAGAGCTGTTCAGCAGTGGAACTTTCTTCCCCAGAGTGTGGTGGAGGCTCCTTCTTTGGAGGCTTTTAAGCAGAGGCTACATGGTCGTCTGTCGGGGGTGCTTTGAATGAGATTTTCCTGCTTTTTGGCACTATATGGCCAATTCTCTCACACCAGAAGCGACTTGCAGTTTCTCAGGTCGCTCCTGACACGACCAAAAAAAAAAAAAAATTAGTAATATTACATGTAATACAAAATATATAATTATTATATTGTATTTGCATTAGTATTATATTGTATTACATTTTAATATTATTATCAATATTATATGTGTATACAATATATTATATTAGCACAGTACATTAGTATTATATATTACTATATATAATATATTAAATTATTATATTGTATTATGATTAGTATTATATTGACTTACATAATCATATTATTATCAATATTATATGTGTATACAATATATTATGAACACAGCACAACATTAGTGTTATTTATTCATATATTGTACTATACACATATCAATATTATATGTGGATACAATATATTATCAGCACAGCACAATATTAGTATTACTTATTACTATATTGTAGTATATCACTATACTATATTACTATTAGTAATATTACATGAAATATAAAATTATTATATTGTATTGAAACTAGTATTATATTGAATTACATAATAATATTATTATCAATATTATACGTGTATACAATACATTATATTATGAGCACAGCACAATATTAGTATTATTTATGTACTATACACATATCAATATTATATGTGTATACAATATATTATATTATGAGCACAGCACAATATTAGTATTATTTATTACTATATTGTAGTATATCACTATACTATATTATTATTAGTAATATTACATGTAATATAAAATTATTATACTGTATTAAATTATAATATTATTATCAATATTAAATGTGTATACAATATATTATAATATTAGTACAGCACATTAGTATTATATATTACTATATATAATATATTAAATTATTATATTGTATTATGATTAGTATTATATTGAATTACATAATCATATTATTATCAATATTATATGTGTATACAATATATTATGAGCACAGCACAACATTAGTATTATTTATTCATATATTGTACTATACACATATCAATATTATATGTGGATACAATATATTATATTATCAGCACAGCACAATATTAGTATTATTTATTACTATATTGTAGTATATCACTATACTATATTACTATTATTTTGAAATGGTCATATGAATGATCTTTCAAATAAATATATATTACTATTAGGTGTAATATAAAATTATTATATTGTAATAATACTAGTATTATATTGTATTAAATTATAATATTATTATCAATATTATATGTGTATACAATATATTATAATATTAGCACAGCACATTAGTATTATATATTACTATATATTAATATATTAAATTATTATATTGTATTATGATTAGTATTATATTGAATTACATAATCATATTATTATCAATATTATATGTGTATACAATATATTATGAGCACAGCACAACATTAGTATTATTTATTCATATATTGTACTATACACATATCAATATTATATGTGGATACAATATATTATATTATCAGCACAGCACAATATTAGTATTATTTATTACTATATTGTAGTATATCACTATACTATATTACTATTATTTTGAAATGGTCATATGAATGATCTTTCAAATAAATATATATTACTATTAGGTGTAATATAAAATTATTATATTGTAATAATACTAGTATTATATTGTATTAAATTATAATATTATTATCAATATTATATGTGTATACAATATATTATAATATTAGCACAGCACATTAGTATTATATATTACTATATATTAATATATTAAATTATTATATTGTATTATGATTAGTATTATATTGAATTACATAATAATATTATTATCAATATTATATGTGTATACAATATATTATATTATGAGCACAGCACATTAGTATTATTTATTAATATATTGTATACAATATATTATGAGCACCGCACAATATTAGTATTGTTTATTAATATATTGTACTATACACCTATCAATATTATATGTGTATACAATATATTATATTATGAGCACAGCACAATATTAGTATTATTGATTACTATATTGTTGCTGGGGGGATTGGCTCCCAATTGATCACCCAGGAGAGATGGTGGAAGTGTATCTTCCTGGCTTCACTTCTACACTGTCTCCAAAGCTAAAGGACTGGATCTGGAAAATATTGTCTTAAAACTGTGGCCAGGACCCCAATTTTCACTCCCTGCTCCCCACCCAAGAGTTCTGGCTTTGGAGAGAGATGCAGCCTAAGACTATCCCCCGCTCCTGCGGATACCGAAACCCGCGGATGCTGAAGCCACACGATAATGCAATGGCAAAGGAAAAAAATTCACCAATTTAAAATAAAAGAGGAAGAGGTGAGGTCACCTCTGAGGAAGCTTGCCATAGATGCAGGCGAAACGTCAGGAGAAATGCCTCTAGAACATGGCCATATAGCCCGAAAAAACCCACAAGAACTGAGTGATTCCGGCCATGAAAGCCTTCGACAGGTTCTTTTTTGCTTCTTTCCAATCCGTGGATACGGAGATCCGACTGCAACAACAAGCCTCAATCAGAGCGCATGGCCAGGAGTTCTCATTCCAAAGCCGCATTCCGTCGCCGTTGGAAGCCACAGACGGAGAGGAACGTTACACACGTTACGTGCCGGGAGGAGAGGAGAGGAGGAAGGAAGGAGGTGACCCACGAAGACCCAGAGAGGCCCCTTTCTGCGTTTACCTGCAGCGCCTTCCTCACCTGCCAGTATGGAAACCTTGTAAGTCGCTCCCCTGGTGTCACCTTTCTTTGCTGAACCAGGGAGCGCTGAAATCTCGGGTTTCACACTGCAGAGGATGTGTAACAATACACCCAAACAGAAGGGTGGGGTATCTGGGGGGTTGGATGCTTCCTAGAGGAGAGAGAGAGTGTGTCTGCCAGGTTGTCATAGCAAGCAGATGGGGGGATTTGGCTCACCTTTGGGTCTGTCTAGTCTTACCTGTTGTGCTGAAGTGTGTGTGGAGGCTCCGGAGTGTGTTGGAGGCTCCTTCTTTGGAAGCTTTTAAGTAGAGGCTGGATGGCCATCTGTCAGGGGTGATTTGAATGCAATATTCCTGCTTCTTGGCAGAATGGGGTTGGACTGGATGTCTCTTTGATTCTATGATTCTATGATCTCTCCCTCTGCTTGATGCCAACAGCAACATGTTCCAACGATTCCTGAAGCCTGAGCAGAAGTCCCAGGAAGCGTCTGAGAAAGAGGCCCGGGTGGCAGCCCTGCGGAAGAGGAGGATCACTTTCCCAAGTTGCAGGCAGTCGGAAGGGAGCACCATGACCTTCCACAAAATCAACTACCAAGTCAAAATCAAAACTGGCCACTACGGGTTCCGGAAAGAAGTCAAGAAAAGGGTTTTGAACGATGTCAGGTGAGTCAGGATGGGGGGCAGCACATGGCTCGAGAGCAGGACGTGTGAAAAAGATCTTGGAGTCCTCGTGGACAACAAGTTGAGCATGAGCCAACAATGTGATGCTGTGTCAAAAAAGCCAATGGGACTTTGGCCTGCATCAATAGGAGTCTAGTGTCTAGATCAGTGTTTCTCAACCTGGAGGTTGGGACCTCTTGTGGAGGGGTCGCAAGTGGGTGTCAGAGGGCTCGCCAAAGACCACCAGAAAACACAATATTTTCTGTATATTGTCGAAGGCTTTCATGGCTGGAATCACTAGGTTCTTGTAGGTTTTTTAAGGCTATAGGGCCATGTTCTAGAGGCATTTCTCCTGACGTTTCGCCTGCATCTATGGCAAGCATCCTCAGAGGTAGTGAGGTATGGCAAGCATCCTCACTACCTCTGAGGATGCTTGCCATAGATGCAGGCGAAACGTCAGGAGAAATGCCTCTAGAACATGGCCCTATAGCCTGAAAAAACCTACAAGAACCACAATATTTTCTGTTGGTCATGGGGGTTCTGTGTGGGAAGTTTGGCCCAATTCTATCCTTGGTGGGTTTCAAGGGGCTCTTTGTTTGTAGGTGAACTACAAATCCCAACAATTATAACTCCAAAATGTCAAGGTCTATTTTCCCCAAGCTCCACCAGTGTTCACACTGGACCATATTGAGTATTCATGGAAAGTTTGGTCCAGATCCATATTTCTTGGAGTCCACAGTGCTCTCTGGATGTAGCTGAACTACAACTCCCAAACCCAAGGTCAATGTCCAGCAGACCCTTCCAGTATTTTCTGTTGGTCATTGGAGTTCTGTATGCCAAGTTTGGTTCAATTCCATTTTTGGTGGAGTTAAGAATGCTCTTTGATTGTAGGTTAACTATGGGAGGAACTACAACTTCCAAATGAAAGAAATCAATCTCTCCTAACCTCACCAGCATCGTGTATTTGTACCAAATTTGGTCCAATGAATGAAATCCTGCATATAGGATATTTACATTATGATTAATAACAAGTTGCAAAATTACAGATATGAAGTAGCAACAAAAATAATTTTCTGGTTGGGGATCACCACAACATGAGGAACTGTATTAAGGAGTCATGGCATTAGGAAGGTTGAGAAACACTGGTCTAGATCTGGGGAAGTCATGCTACCCCTGTATTCTGCCTTGGTTAGACCAAACCTGGAATATTGTGTTCAATTGAAGAGAGATGTTGACAAGCTGGAATATGTCCAGAGGAGGGCAACTAAAATGATCAAGGATCTGGAGAACAAGCCCCATGAGGAGCGGCTTAAAGAGCTGGTTATGTTTAGCCTTCAGAGAAGAAGGTTGAGAGGAGACATGATGACCATGTATAAATATGTGAGAGGAAGTCACAGGGAGGAGGGAGCAAGCTTGTTTTCTGCTTCCCTGGAGACTAGGACGTGGAACAATGGCTTCAAACTACAAGAAAGGAGATTGCATCTGAATATGAGGAAGAACTTCCTGACTGTGGGAGCTGTTCAGCAGTGGAACTCTCTGCCCCAGAGTGTGGTGGAGGCTCCTTCTTTGGAAGCTTTTAAACAGAGGCTGGACGGCCATCTGTCAAGGGTGCTTTGAATGTGATCTTCCTGCTTCTTGGCAGGGGGTTGGACTGGATGGCCACGCATCCCTCATTCTGTATCTTTGCATTTCATTTTTTCTGCCTAAGTGGAATATCTTGCATTTGTCCCTGCTGAACTTCATTTTGTTAGTTTTGGCCTTTCTTTTTTCTCCTTTCCACATTTCCTGCTTTTTATACTTCACAGCTACTTCTCTGAAAATATAGCAAAGATATTACTGTAGGAGGGATGTAGACCGCTCCAGGTGTGTCCCTTTTGATGCTGTTGAACTGCAACCCAACCCATGTGCAGATTATTTCTGAAATAATAATAGTAATAATAATAATAATGATGATGATGATGATGATGATAATAATAATAATAATAATAATAATAATACACTTTATTTATATTCTGCGCTTCTCCCTTAGGGGACTCAGAACGGGTTACAGCATTTACATACATAGTCAAACATTCAATGCCTTTACAATCATATACAATGGGACACACAAACACAAACAAAGGCAAAGGCTTCTCCTTTCATTTCCGGCACATCTCTGTCTCCGGGGAGGTGCTTCCTCCATTTTCAAGTCGAGGAGCCTGTGTTGTCACCTCCTAGTTGTGTGGCTGGCGCGATGGCTTGGAGTGTCTCTGCCTTTTCCTGCCTAAGCAGTACCTATTTACATTTGCATGTTTTGGAACTGCTAGGTTTGCAGGAGCTAGAGCTGACAAATGGCAGCTCACCCCGTTTTTGGATCGAATTGCTGATCTTCAAGTCAGCAGTTCAGCAGCACAAAGGTTTGACACATTGCACCACTGTGGTTCCTGGCAAAATGGTGTAATGGTGTAGATGGTAAAATATAACATTTACACCAAAAATGGCCTTTGACTAATGTTCTTTATGCATTTTCATCTGGAATCGCTCTGCTTGTTGTTGTTATGTATGCTTTCAAGTCATTTCTGACTTTGAGCGATCCTATCATAGGGGTTTCTGGGGTTGAAAGTATATGACTTATCCAGGGTCATACAGTGGGTTTTCATGAACAATCAGGAATTCAGATCCTGGTCTCCAAAGTCTTAATCCAAAACCCAAAACAGGATGCCATGCTGTTTATAGGTGTTGAAATTTTGAAGAGCGATGAGAAAGACTAAAATATCAAAGGTCTGGAGAACAAGTCCTATGAGGAGTGGCTTAAAGAGCTGGACATGTTTAGCCTGCAGAAGAGAAGACTGAGAGGAGACATGTTAGCCATGTATAAATATGTGAGGGGAAGTCCTAGGGAGGAGGGAGCAAGCTTGTTTTCTGCTGCCCTGGAGACTCGGATGTGGAGCAATGGCTTCAAACTACAGGAAAGAAGATTCTACCTGAACATTAGGAAGAACTTTCTGACTGTGAGAGCTGTTCAGCAGTGGAACTCTCTACCCTAAAATGTGGTGGAGGCTCCTTCTATGGAGGCTTTTAAACAGAGGCTGGATGGCCATCTGTCAGGTGTGCTTTGAATGTGATCTCCCTGCTTCTTGGCAGGTGGCTGGACTGGATGGCCCGTGAAGTCTCTTCCAACTCTATGATTCTAAGACTGGACAGTGAGGGAGATATTCCCTAGCCCTGATTTATGGTGTATGAGCTCTAACTTTGCAAAAAAGTGCTTAGATGTAAGGAAGAGGCAAATCAATCACATGCATTTAAAACTATGGTGACAGGTGTACAAGATCAAGAGAGGAAGGGAGGAAAGGAAGAAAAAGATAAAGAAAATGGAGGGAAGCAAGTTATGAGGAGAAGGAAGGGAAGTAAAAAAAAGGGGAAGGGAAGAACGAAGGGACAAGGAAAGGAGGGAAAAGAGAAAAACAAGGAAAGTGAGAGGAAAGAAAGGTAAAAAGAGGGGCAAGGGGTGTAGCCTCCATGTACTTTTCATTTAGACTTAGATCATGTTTTAAACATGAATCACTTTTCCTATATTTTCTTATCGTTTCCTTTCCTTCTTGTCTAATTAAGAATTCTGGACAGTTTAAACGGCTTTCTGTGAACTTTGAATTGGGCTATTAATGTGGATTTTAAAATTACATTGTATTTTAAAAGCATTTTGACTAGTGCCAAATTGATTTTCTTTTACAGTGGTGTCATGAAACCTGGTCTCAATGCCATTTTAGGACCCACTGGCTGCGGCAAATCTTCGTAAGTGTTGAAATAATAAAAACACAATTGATTTTATATTAATGTTACATTTCAGGATATTACTATATCTTATTATATTTAGTTTCAACGAGAACAGTCTGTCTAGAAGTATAAGGATATATTTAATAAGGATAGAAATATCAGCATGAGCCATAAGCAATGTTAAATATAACTATGGGAATATGTTTTGTTTTTCTTCTTCTAGGCTCTTGGACATCTTAGCTACAAGGAAAGATCCTTTAGGGCTGTCTGGTGAAATTTTGATAAATGGCTACAAGCTGCCTCCACATTTTAAATGTATTTCTGGATATGTAGTACAGGTAAATAAAATCTGCAGTAATGATTTTTGTTAACTCCTCTCAAGTTGACTTAGACCTATGAATGAGAGACCTGTACGGGTCCTTCCACACTGCCCCTATATCCCTAAGGATAATCTGCGTTCAACCACTAAGCTGCAGAACTTGCTGTCTGAAAGGTCGGTGGTTCAAATCCCTAGACTTGGTGAGCTCCTGTTGTTAGACCCAGCTTCTGCCAAATTAGCAGTTTGAAAACGTGCAAATATGAGTAGATCGATAGATACTGCTTCGGCGGGAAGTTACTGGCTCTCCATGAAGTCATGCTGTCCACATGACCTTGGAAGTGTCTATGGACAATGCCCACTCTTCAATGTATTGTTGAAGGCTTTCATGGCTGGATTCACTGGGTTATTGTAGATTTTTAGGGCTATATGGCCATGTTCTAAAAGCATTCTTTCCTCATGTTTCGCCTGCATCTATGGCAGGCATCCTCAGAAGTTGTGAGGTTTCTAAGGATGCTTGCCCTCTGAGGATGCCTGCCATAGATGCAGGCAAAATGTCAGGAGAGAATGCTTCTAGAACATGGCCATATAGCCCAAAAAAAACCTACAACAGCACACTCTTCAGCTTAGAAATGGAGATGAGCACCACCTCCCAGAGTCGGACACGACTAGACTTAATGTCAGGGGAAACCTTTACTTTTACCTTTAATCTGGGATCAGATCCTGGGATAAAGAGCAGTGTGGAAGGGCCCTAGTGGCTTTTCCACACAGCTGAATAAAATCCCACATTATCTGCTTTGTACTGGGATATATTGCAGTGTGGACCCAGATAACCCAGTTCAGAAGACATATCGTGGGATATTCAGGGATATAGGGCTGTGTGGAAGGGCCCTAAATCACCCTTCCAGCTCTGATCAGGTCCTGTAGACTTCAAGATGGGGCCTCCTTGATTGAATCTACCCCTCTGTAATGCCGTCTTCCTCTTTTCCTGCTGCGTTCTGTCTTACCAGGCATTGTTGTCTTTTCTAGTGAGTTACACCTTCTCATGATGTTTCTAAAATATGTGGCTATGAGGTTGGGTAAAGGTGAAAGGACATTTTAAAGCCAGACATCAGCTCCACAAGCCTTGTATGGATTTTGTATCTAAATTCAAACCCCACTCTCTTGACTAAACAGAACAAACTGCAGCCTTTCAGGTATTACTGTATCACAACTCCTATCAGTGTATTGTCGAAGGCTTTCATTGC
Organism: Anolis sagrei; assembly: GCF_037176765.1. Classification (NCBI taxonomy): domain Eukaryota; kingdom Metazoa; phylum Chordata; class Lepidosauria; order Squamata; family Anolidae; genus Anolis; species Anolis sagrei. Next base: position 20,151,783 of record NC_090025.1, on the reverse strand, counting down.
CAGAATCACTGGGTTGTTGTAGGTTTTTTTGGGCTATATGGCCATGGTCTACAGGCATTTTCTCTTGACATTTCACCTGCATCTATGGCAAGCATCCTCAGAGGTAGTGATGCTCACTACCTCTGAGGATGCTTGCCATAGATGCAGGCAAAACGTCAGGAGAAAATGCCTCTAGACCATGGCCATATAGCCCGAAAAAACCTACAACAGCCCAACTCCTATCAGCTTTTATTATTATGTGAGCAGAAGAACCTATTGGTAAATATATGAGGACCTATTGGTAAATTCTGTTTCATTTGCAGCAGATTGGAAAGAATTTCAAACTCCAGGTCATCTAACAATAGCAGTAACACCATAGCTGCCTTCCTCCTACTTGAGGGAAATCCAGAAGTGAATATGGAGGTGGTGCATTTGATTCTGTTGCAGACTCCATGATGTTGAGTTAGGCATGTGCTCATCGCTGCCTAATTCCTTAATGCTTTATATATGCCTGTCTGCCTTGGGTGGCTTGTTTTGCCTTAAATGCTTAATGTAGGTCTGCTGATTCTGGTTGGACGATTCCACAAGACTGAAGCATGTAAATGCTAAAGCACATGAACAGTCACAAGAATGTGGTATAACAGAGTCTGGTACTGCAATAAAAACCTCTATGTATTTTTTTAAGGATGACATAGTGATGGGAACTCTGACAGTCAGAGAAAACTTAGCATTCTCAGCTGCCCTTCGGCTTCCTCTGTCAATGAACGCTGAGGAAAAGCAAGAGAGAGTCGAAATGGTCATCAAAGAACTGGACTTGGTTAAAGTTGCAGATTCAAAGGTACATTTGTGGTTGCACGTGATTAGATTTGATGACACTGCACATTCTTTGGGATGTCAGAAGTGCTTTATAAATATCTGTAAATGAAAGGGATGTTGTTACAGTGCAAAGGGCCTCTATTTTCCATTTCTTTACCCATGTTAGGTTGGCACGGTATTTACCCGTGGAATTTCTGGAGGAGAAAGGAAAAGGACCAGCATTGGGCTAGAGCTGATTACGCACCCGACAGTCTTGTTCTTAGATGAACCCACAACTGGACTGGATGCCAGCACAGCCAATGCTGTCCTGATGCTCTTGAAAAGGTAAACCATTCCAGTCTCTGAGAGAAGTGTCAAAGTTTTAGAACCCTTAAAAATGTCCAGATAAGATTACACACAAGGACACAAGGTTGTTTTTAAAGATAGTATTCCTTTTAGGAGACAGTGTAGTTTAGTTGTTTGAGTGTTGGACTAGGACAGTGGTTCCCAACCTTTTTTTTTTTACCAGAGACCACTTGACCAGGAACTATTTTGACCAGGGACCACTCTCCAACATTAGTACCAAAAGGGTTATGAATCAGTTTTTGGTCAACTTTAGATTTGGTTTGATTATTTGAGAAAACTGCATTGGATAGACCACATCAGCTCTAGTTCCTAATGCAGAACATATGCCATCCAGTAGTTACCATCTGCTCGCCCATGGAAAACCATATTTAATAAGCCTCACCACTATAAGAGGGTTTTGCGAGACCAGTAGCTCTCGTTGCAATGGTGTAGTAATGGTGGGGCTGCGGACCATATTTTAGTTCTTCTGGACTAGAGCTATGGTTTAAACTCCTATTCAAGCATGGAGATGCACTGGGTAATCATGAGCAAGTCTCTCTATTTGCTCAGAGGGAGGCAATAGCAAACCCTCTCTGAGCAAACATTGTAAGGTCCTTTAATTCTGCTTTAACCTCTTGCAGCTGGATTAGCTGTCAAAGCTCTTCTGGCAGGCACATTCCAAAGTATTGGGGAGTTGATGAGAAGGTCTTCTGGGTGATCGTTGCTCGTGAGGTTCTGGCTGGTTGAAGTAAGATGCCCCCAGAGAATCATTAAATCATAAATCCTAGAGATGGATGAGACCACAAGGGCCATCCAGTCCAACCCTCTGCCATGCAGGAAAACACAGTCAAAGCAACCCCAAAAGATTACCATCCAGCCTCTGCTTTAAAACCACCACCACACTCTCAGGAAGCATATTCCATGGTCGAACAGCTCTTACCTTCAGGAAGTTCTTCCAAGGTGGAATCTGTAATTTGAATCAATCGTTTCATTGTGTCCTTGTGTCATAGTCTCCAGAGCAGCAGAAAGCAAGTCTGCTCCCTCAACATGACATCCTTTCAAATATGTAAACATGACTATCACGTACTTTCTCAGCCTTCTTTTCTCCAAGCTAAACATACCCAGCTTCCTCAGCTGCTCTTTGACTAGACTTAATGTCAGGGGAAACCTTTACCTTTACCTTTACAGTTTGTCTACTATGGGTGTATCTACACCACATGTGCCGAATTCAGCCCCCATATCATTTTATGTGGACCTTCTGATGTTGGATTACAACTTCCAAAACTTTGATCATTTTGGTCGCCGTTCTCTGGACACATTCCAGCTTGTTAATATCCCTCTTGAATTTTGGTGCCCAAAACTGGACCCAGTGTTATTCCAGTTGAGATATGACCACAGCAAAATGGAGTGGGACTATGACTTCCCTTGACCTAGACAGTATATTCCTATTGATGTAGCCTAAGTGTACAGTGTGGATTATACAGAACGTGATCCAAATAGAACTTTAAGAGTAATAGCCAACAATGCTTGGAAACTAATTGGCAATCAGTGGAGTGATTTTAGTATAGGTATAATGGCCTCACTCCTTGATGTACCCATAACACATTTGACTTCAATGTTTTGAACTAACAGGAATTTCCAAACTTGGTACATAGGTAGCAGAGATTATCAGTGTGAGCATTATCTTCCTTAGGCTCTCCATTTCTGGGAAGGGATGCAGCTGGCATTTCAGCCAAAGGTGTTAATAAGTACTCCTGACCACCACATCTACATGGACTGACATTTGGAGAGATGGGTCCAGGAGTATTGATAAGCTGTAAACAAAATTTTCAGTGGGAGTGTAACTCCATTCAAACCTCCAACCCCAGGCTCCCTGAACCTGCCTGCTTCTCACATGTCTCTCTTTGAGCTGTTTATGTGGCCTTTATTATGTCAATTTTTAGTATCTTTAAAGATTAAAGAAGAGCAATGGAAAAATTGGGTAGCGGTCATGCCAAATGGATAGATGTTAATGAAAGAGGTAAGGCCAGACGAAGAGACGTTGAAACATTTTGCCCATCATCTTGAAGTTCTGCTCAAGATAACAGTGCTATTTTTCAAAGTCACATTCATGCATACTATAAAATAGTGCTAATCAAACTAGTGCTGCTCCTAGAGCCATTCACTGCTATCCTGTTGTGAGTTTTCAGCAAAGATAGAAAGAAATATGGTATTAGACCCTGTCACACTGGGAATAAAATAATTGTCAGCCCCTCACATCACAGCAACACTGCTTTAAACGATTCAAAGTGTTAAAAACATGTGGCACTTGCAGCAGTGAATTGTCTTTTCTGTGTTGCCTTCAGGCTGTCACATCAAGGAAAAACAATAATTTTTTCCATCCACCAGCCTCGGTATTCGATTTTCAAATTGTTCGACACCCTGACACTTCTTGCTGCTGGAAGGCTGATCTATCATGGGCCAGCTGATGAAGCTCTCGAGTATTTTAAAAATTTGGGTGAGTTCCCCCTAAATTTAGAAATACCGATGTTCCGTGTTTGATACATTGTGCGAAATAAGTGATGAAATGGCAATTTAAAGAAATTTTTCCATGTAGACCAGTGGTTTTCAACCTTTCTAACGTCATGAGCCCTTAATACCGTTCTTCATGCTGTGGTGTCCCCCAACCATAAAATTATGTTCATTGATACTGTAATTTTGCTACTGTTATGAATTGTAATGTAAATATCTGATGTATTTTCATTCACTGGACAAAATTTGGCACAAATACCCAATATGTCCAAATCTAAATACTGTTGGAGTTGGGGGAGGGGTTGATTTTGTCATTTGAGGGTTGTAGTTGCTGGGATTTATAGTTATCCTGCAATCAAAGAGCATTCTGAATTCCACCAAAAATGGAATTGAACCCAACTTGGTACACAGAACTCCCCTGACCAACAGAAAATACTGGAAGGGTTTGGTGGCCAACTCATTTCCAAGAAGCACTTAGTTGCAGATATTTGCTTGGTATTGCAACACTATGAATTCACTCTCTTTCCCCATCTATCTATATACCCAATAAATATGAAAATATATGTGTGTGTATGTGGCTGGGGTGTCCTCTTCCACAAACAGGCTCCCACTTCCACAAACAGCTTTAACCCACAATGCTGAGGAGCCACCAAAAGCCCTCCCTCCAATGACATTTCAGGTTATAGAATCATAGAATCAAAGAGCGCCATGAAGAGGTAGCCCAACCCCTGCCAATGTCCTCCCCAAACTCTTACTGCCCACTACCCAAAGAATGTTTTCATTTGGGGACAATTTCATCCTAGATTTTACATGTTTTCTCCAATACAGACATCCCAGTGATTCTTACTCTCTTCATTGGGGTGGAATTTGCAAGATCCCGCCCACTGCCTCTCCCTTAACCCTTTCCTACTCTTTTCAACTCTGTCTGCATAACAAATAGAGCAGAACTAATCAGCAACTAAACATACTGGAGGAGTTTGCGGGATTGACTCCGCATGATTGAAGTTGTAGTTCACCCCGTATCAAGTCAGAGCACTGTGACCCCTCACTGACAGTGGACCTGGACCACATTTGGCACACAGAACCCCCATGAACTCAGAAAAATATTGGAGAGGTTTGGGGGAAATTCACCTTGATTTTTAGCCATTGTAGGTACTGGGATTTATAGTTCACACGCAATCAAAGAGTACTCTGGACCCCACCAACGATGGCCCTGGACTTAACTTGGCACACAGAACTATCATGACCAACTGAAAATACTGGAGGGGTTTGGGGGGAACTGACCTTCATTTCTGGAAGTTGTAGTTCACTTACATCCAGAGACCACAACTGATGACGGATCTGACCAAACTTGGCACACAGAACCCCTATGACCAACTGAACCAACTGGAGGGATTTGAGGGGACTGACCCACCATGGTGGGAGCTGTAGTTTATTCTGCAGCCAGAGATCACACCGAACCCCCCTCATGATTCATCTCAAGCAAACTTTCTCAACATGGCAAACTAAGTTGTGGGCTTTTGGCCTCATGTAAGCCGCACCGAGTCTCTTGGGGAGATGGTAGCAGGGTACAAATAAAGTTTTATTATATTATTATTAAGTACTGATGGAGTTTCAGGTGATTAACCTGGCATGATGTGAGTTGTAGTTCACCCACAACCTTATGCATTTTGTAAAATAAAAAATATGACTTTTAAAAACAACCTGGACAATGTTGGGTCCCCAAGCTAGTGTTAAATAAATGTGAGTTTATGTCTACATACGGTTTACAAACAAAGCCCTCTGCTAATATCTCATGAAATGAATTGGCAATTATGATCTTCTTTTAAAAAATTCAGACAGAGAAAGCTCTAAAGCTACGGCCTACGGGGATCAAAAAAAAAGAAGAAACAGTTTTTGTATCAGGGCATTGTGCAAACTTAGGGAGTGAAAAGTGCACAAAGCCTTCACTCCCCCGCAAGAAAAAAAATCTTTAAAAGCTCGTACAGGTTGAGTATGCTTTATCTGAAATGGCTAGGACCAGAAGAGGTTTGCGTTTTACATTTTTTTGGAATCTGGTATACCTGCATTTGCATACACATACATAATGAGATAGCTTGGAAATTGGACCCAAATTAAATGATGTTTCATAGACACCTTGTACAGTAGCTGGAAGGTAATTTTGTTCCATATGTTATTTTAAAAAAATAGTGCATGAAATAACATTTGTGTACATTGGATCTTAAGAAAGCAAAGGTGTAACTATCTCAGCTGTCCATGTCGATAATCTTGGATTTTGAAGTATTTCGAATTCTATATAAGGAATGCTCAGGCCGTAATTCTATTTTAATTGAGTTTAGTAATTAATTTGTAATTACTGTTGAAAATATTTATGAATCCTCTGGATGTTTTCATTAATTCTGCCTCAAGTAAAGGCTGTTTAAATCTATCCTTGTTTTTTTTTTTTTTACAGGTTTTGTCCATGAGCCTTTTGACAATCCTGCTGATTTTTTTCTGGATATCATCAATGGAGATTCAACTGCTGTAGAAATGAGTAAAACCTCTATTGACACTTTTGGTATGGATACTCAAACTACTTGAACTAGAGATGTGCTGTTAGACAAATGGAACGTATTTCTTGGTGCCAAACCAGATATATATGCACTTAATAAAAAAACAAATTGCGGGTTAAACTTCTGAGCAGCTGAACTTGCTGACCGAAAGGTCGGCATTTCAAATCCAGGGAGCAGGGTGAGCTCCCACTGTTAGGCCCAGCTTCTGCCAACCTAGCAGCTCAAAAACATGCAAATATGAGTAGATCAATAGTCCCTTCAAGGCATGGGGGTTCTGTGTGTGGGAAGTTTGGCCCAATTCTATCATTGGTGGGGTTCAGAATGACAACTCCCAAATGTCAAGGTCTGTTTTCCCCAAACTCCACCAGTGTTCCCGTATGGGCATATTGAGGATTTGTGCCAAGTTTGGACCAGATCCATCATTGTTTGAGTCCACAGTGCTCTCTGGATATAGGTGAGCTACAACTCCAAAACTCAACGTCAATGTCCACCAAACCCTTTCAGTCTTTTCTGTTGGTCATGGGAGTTCTGTGTGCCAAGTTTGGTTCAATTCCATCATTGGTGGAGTTCAGAAAGTTATTTGATTGTAGGTGAACTAAAAATCCCAGCAACCACAACTCCCAAATGACAAAATCAATCCTCCTCCAACCACACCAGTATTCAAATTTAGGCGTATCAGGTATTTGTGAATCCTACATATCAAATATTTACATTACGATTCATAGCAATTCTGAAGCAGCAACTGTTTGGGGTCACCAAAACCTGAGGAACTGTATTAAAGGGTCATGGTATTAGGAAGGTTGAGAAACACGGCTTTAGGGTATCTGGGCCCCACAAGGCATTCCTCAGTCTAAAAGCATTGAGATATACAGACTAAGAGATACATTTTGTATACAGCTTACTTACGTTGTCATAACTCAAATGTTCTTTGTCATCTGAAACAGAGATTGATAGGACCATAGAAGACCAGGATACCATTGCAGAAATACTGACTTTGAAGTTTTCCAAATGTGATTACTACAAGATGATGAGAGAAGACCTGGATCAGCTGTCCTTTGAAGTCACCCAAAAGGGTGAAGTTTATAAAGAGATTCCATACTCCACACCCTTTATTCATCAGCTCAAATGGTTGTCGATGCGCACCTTTAAAAATCTGATAGGCAACCCACAAAATTCCACTGCCCAGGTAACCCAAAGAGAACTGGCTTTAAAATTGCTAATAAGTAGTTCATATTGGAAAGCATATACATTTCATTTCAGGAAAAATGTATTTACAACGGTTACTATATTTGTTACTCTCTGTGATACAGTATGTATCTTTTTCTTCTCTTCCAAACCAGTTTATTTGGTTCTCTATTGAATGTTTAAATCACTTAAGTAACTTCTCCAAGATTTGCAAAGAACTATTAGGATTCTAGGTCCAGACAGAGCTAGAGATCTTTTACCCAGACTCAGTACTAGTCATTTTCTATAGTGATTTCTTAAAAAGAAAACCTTTATAGTTTTACATTGTTTCATACTAGAATACATGTGTAAGGTACTGATATATATTTCTATAAAGAGGGCGAGAACATTGAATGGATAACCAGCCAGTGCTCTTCAGTTAGTGGGTTGAATTGCACCTTGAACCTAAGATGGGTCACAGTAGCAGCTCAACCACCATGAAAATGTATGGTAAATTTTTCAAGAATTGGATAATATAAGAGTATGATGGGGCTGGAAGTAGGTCCTCTATCTGGAAAGGATGGAGATGTAGGGATAAATGACTCAAGGGTCTGTGTATAGGGAGCACTTGGAAATGTTATTGAACTATTGGAGATTAGTCTTTTCCAATCAAGTAGGTTCTTGGAGTTGCAGAGATAAAGCGCTGCCTTTAAACCATCCATGGGCCAACTTTGGCTTTCCAGATGTTTTGGACTCTAACTTCCAAAATTCCTAACAGCTTACTGACTCGGCGATGAATCCAAGAGAACTCCCAAGCTGCGAACCTGTGTCTTCAGAGGGAGTGTAACTCCGTCCAGCACAGGCTGTAACCCTATACCCTGTTCAGCTTTGCAACTGACCAGGAGTTCCTCTGTCTTGTCTGGATTCAATTTCAATTTGTTTGCCCTCATCCAGACCATCACAGGTACCAAGCACTGGTTCAGGACCTGAACAGCCTCCTTAGTAGCAGGTGAAAAGGAGTAACAACGTTGAACTTCATCTGTGGACAGATAACATTGAACTTCAAAACTCTGGATGATCTCTTCCAATGGCTTCATGTAGATGTTAAACAACATGGGGGACAGTACTGAGCCCTGTGGGACGCCACAAGACAATGGTTGTGAGGCCAAGCAGGTGTCCCTCAACAACACCTTCTGGGAACGATCCTCCTGGAAGGACTGGAGCCACTGCAAAACAGTACCTCTAAGACTCATTCCTCTGAGGCGTCCCAGAAGGATACCATGGTCAACAGTATTGAAGGCCACCGAGAGGTCGGGTAGAACCAATAGGGACACACTCTCTCTGTCCAGTTCCTGGCGTAGATCATCCACTAAGACCAAGGCTGTTTCAGTTCCATGCCCTGTCTAAAGCTAGACTGCGATGGATCCAGATAATCAGTTTCCTCCAAGAACATCTGGAGTTGTGAGGCCACCACACATTCCATGACTTTGCTCAAGAAGGGGAAATTGGAAACTGGCCAATAGTTGTTCAATTGAGTGGAGTCCATTGATTTTTTTTCAACAGCAGTTTTATTGCAGATTCTTTTAAGCTGGCTGGAATATTGCCTTCCCGAAGGGAGACGTTAACCACCACCTTCACCTATTTTGCCAAACACCCTCTGGCTTCTTCTATCAGCCAGGATGGGAGGGATCTAGGATGCATGTGGTTGGCCTCACTTCTCCAAGGATCTTGTCCACATCCTTGAGCTGCACCACTTGAAATGAATCCATCAAAACCGGACAAGCAGGTGCTCATGTTACATCCTCAGAGACTGCCATTAACATGGTGTCCAGATCAGAGCAGATCAGAGCGAATTTGTCTGCAAAAAACTGAGTTAATGCTTCATAGCGGGCTACCGAATGGTCAGGGATCTCATCTTGTGAGGTGGGGTTTAACAAACCTCTGACCATTCAGAACAGCTCTGTTGGACAGTTCTTTGTGGACACTGGGTTGGATGCAAAGAGATATATTTTTGCGGCATCGAATGCCCTTAGATAGAGACACTGCTGTGCTCGGTCTGACTCGTTATGCTGTGAATACCACATGCACTCTAGTTTCCTCTGCATTCACTACATCACTGCCAGCTCCTCATTGAACCAAGGAGATGGTTTAGCTCTGCTACTCGAGGTGGGATGTTCTGGAGCAATCATGTCTATTGCCCTAGTCTTCTCCCTATTCCAGAGAGTGACCAGAGCATGAACATGATCACCTACCATTTATGGTGAGGTTGCTATTCCATCAACAATATTCAAATAACAGACCAGACACCTTCTGAATATGGAAGGGACCATCAAGCAACAAATCTTATTTATTTATTTGCCATATTTATACCCCACCCTTCTCAACCCTGACAGGAATTCAAGGCAGTTTTCCACATAGGCAACTATTCAATGCCTTAAAAAGATAAAATTAAAACAAATATTTAAATTAAGATTAAAATTAAAACGCATTAAAATGGTTAAAAACATTGCAACCCTTATTAAAAACCAATCATAATCCAATAGTCATTGTACATATTCCATATCCTTCTATTGCACTTCTCCAAAGGCTTGATCCCAAAGCCATGTTTTCACTCTCTTTCTGAAGACCAAGAGGGAGGGGGCTGATCTAATGTCACTGGGGAGGGAATTCCAGAGCCAAAGGACCACCGCTGAGAAGGCCCTGTCTCTCGTCCCCACCAATTGTGTCTGGAAGCAAGTGGGACCAAGAGCAGGATCTTAATCTCTGAGGTGGTTCATAGGGGTAGATGTGTTCAAACAGGTAAGCTGGGCCTGAACCATTTAGGTCTTTATAGGCTAAAGCCAGCACTTTGAATTGTGCTCGGTAGCAAACTGGCAGCCAGTGGAGCTGACATAACAGAGGGGGTTGTATGCTCCCTGTACTCCTCTCCAGTGAGCAATCTGGCTGCTGCCCGTTGGACTATTTGAAGCTTCCAAACAGTCTTTAAAGGCAACTCCATGTAGAGCACGTTTCAATAGTTTATTTGGGATGTCTTAGGACCCAGACAGCAGGCATTCTCCTTGCAGAGCTCTCAGTATTTCTAATCTCAGCATTTTATGCAAGCTTTGCTTCCAGCAAGATTTTTCAAGGAATTTTGGAAGTAATAATAACTTTCAAAAAATCCCCATAGTGATGGCTAATCATCTATTCAGAGCCTGTGAAGTTTAAAAGCTTTCCATGTGTGTTGATATTATGAGGATCTCTATTAATTGCTTTGTAAAAGCTTGACCTTGTGACAAGAATTATGAATTTTAAGCGTTTATAATCTTCCAGGGTTAATGGACATGACTTTTTTCTCACAATCGTTTCAATCTCCCTAACCTCATTACGGATGGATTTTGGGTGCATTCTTGAAAAATACCCACGTTTCCTTAAGGCCTCCCCCTGACCTTGTTTTCAATAATCTTCTTAAATTAGTCTTGATATGATCTTTGTTTCCCACTTCAATTGGCTTAGCAGTCGAATTATCCTTGACATTTTGTCCTTTCAGCCGGTCCTTAGCACTACGGTACCATGGATCAAATGTGCTTTGGAGCGTTAACAGGTCAAGCAACCCCTTTTGCCTAAACACTCCTGAACAGCCTGTTACCATTATGTGGGCAGAGATTTTCTTCACTTTTTGCTCCTTCTTCAGCAAGCATTGTGCTCAGTTTTCAATAGGTTTCATCATTGTCACTTGTTCTGCACATTCATCTAGGAGTGGTCAGTCCCCTTCAAACTCAGTGGGACTGATTTCAGTGTAAAAATGCACATAATTATCTGTAAGCAGACATTCAGAGAAGTACTCCTATGTAAGTACAGGTTGAGTATCTCTTAGCCAAAATGTTTGGGATGAGAAATGTTTAGGATTTAGGATTTTTTGAAAAACATGTATTTGCATATACATTAAGCTTGTTTGATCAAGAAAAAAATTGGTTCTAAACTCGCTTCGTTTCCAGGGGGTGCCAGCGTTTCGAATTTCCTAGGACTTCCGAAATTTAAGATTTCAAAATTTCGAAATTTACAAAATTTCGTTAATTACGAATTGATTCGTTAATGGCGGACGTGATTGCGCAAAGCGCAAAAAACACTTCCAAACGGGACAGGGGGATCTTCTGAAGCTTTCCTTTCCTGACCGGAGTTAGCAAGTAAAAGTTCTTTGTGCCAACAGATTTGTAACTAGGGTGCTGTATCTCAAAGGTTTTGGCCCCTGTTTGGCCAAACTGACCAGAGTTAACAAGTAAAATATCTTTGTGCCAACAGATTTGCAACTACACTAATGTGAATAATAAAAATAAGAATAATAAGAAAAATTATAATAAAGAAAATTCCTCTTCCCCTCCCAACCCTCCCAACCCTCTTCGCCTGTGGCACCCACAGGCAGGCATGCACAGCCACAGCAAGGCCCAGTCAGGCACCTCCAACCTCCCAACACCAGCACCCCAAAAAGCTGCAGCACTCCCAAGCCCTTCTTCCACCCTCGCTTTCCTGCCTGGAATGGGGCCACGCAGCACGCGCAGCCGCTTTTAAACCCCAATGGCCGCCCATTCCAAACCACACCCCACTACCTGGCTTCTCCTAATTGGCTACCAGCACTCCGAGCATCCCTGGATCTATTACATCATTTCTGAACCTGGCAGAAGTCGTTTCCAAAATGGCGGAATTGGCTTCGATATGGGCAGAACAGTTCCGGGATCCAGAAACGGGTTGATATTGCTTAAAAAACAAAAACAAAGAAATAACGAGTAATGAGGGTAACGAAATGGATCAAACAACCCTAATATACATGCATCAGATATCAGAGACACATGTCGAAACACACAAGTCATTTGTATTTCATGAACACATAGCAGGAAGGTCATTTTTTAATAACTTTGTGCATGAAAAATAAAATAAAATACTTTATTTATATTCCACCCTATCTCCCCAAGGAGACTCAGGGTGGATTCCAACATACAATGGCAAATATTCAATGCCTCTATAGTAAAGGTAAAGGTAAAGGTTTTCCCTGACATTAATAAGTCTAGTCATGTCTGACTCTGGGGGGTGGTGCTCATCTTCATTTCTAAGCCAAAGAGCTGGCGTTGTCCATAGACATATCCTAGGTCATGTTGCCGGCATGACTGCATGGAATGTCATTACCTTCCTGCCAAAGTGATCTCACATTTGCAAGTTTTTGAGCTGCTACATTGGTAGAAGCTGGGCCTAACAGCAGGAGCTCACCCCACTCCCCAGATTTGAATCGCCAACCTTTTGGATCAGCAAGTTCAGCAGGTCAGCGGTTTAACTCACTATTCCACCAGGGGACCTCAATGTCTCCACAAACAGACAAATATCAACATAATAATCCCAGAGGAACCCCACATATCAAAACAACATAAGAGCCTAACATCAATAAATTAAACCCACCATAATCAAACAAAAATTGTATAATGGCATAAAACAAAGAAATATTCACCTTGATTTATAGAAATGAATGATAGTTCACCAAGTTGTGCAGGTTGGTTGTATAGCCAGTGATTGTAACGGGGCTAGCATAAACTAGATTGAGTCCAGGTACTAAATGGTACTCAACCAGAGGTTCTGGTAGTGATCTCTCAGTGTCTAATCCACTTCCTCTCCGCATAACCATCAAAACACAAAGGTGTCACCTATGCAGACAGTTTTGGAATTCCAGATAAAGGATACTTAACCTGCCTTATGTTTTTTTCTGGAAATAGGTCTAACAGTTGCATTCCTTTGTTTTCATGTCTTCAAAATACCTGTTGTGTTCTGAAATCAAACAATCATTAAGCAATTTTGCCACAGCAAAAACAGGAGAGAGCTCTTGTACTTTCAATGGCTAGAAGTAGGAATTTCAGCAGGTGTGGCTTGTGCATTAGTTGTGTGACCTGCAGAAACTCCTGTTTCTACATAACCATTCAAGATACAGGGTCCCACTCCAATGATCCCTTTGGAAACCCTTGCTTTCTGCAGTTTACCTTTCGGGTGCTAAGGTGAAATGTTTTCTCTTATAAACCAAACCAGTTTGAAAGTTGTTACTCTTGTGGTTTTGAATGCTAGCAATTGCTTGAGGACCAACTTTGGACTAAGAAATTGGGTGTCTTTCTCTTCATCCCAGTCTGGTCCCTGTCATTAATGCTTGAGAAGTCCAGCATGTTAGGGCTAACAGTCGCATGACTAGTATTCACTTCCATTGCAGGCAAAGGCAGATGTGGTCATTTTGGTCTATCATTTTGGTTTCCTGAGAGAGAGCACAATAAACTGGAGTTATAATATTTAATCTGCAGCTGTAACATTTAATTTCCTAACCTCCCCCTCCCATTGCTCAGCACGGCATGTCTTTGTAACCTGAAGTATTTTATCCCTTCCTTCCTAGCTGGCTATTATCACTGGTATGGCAATAATTTTTGGAGCCGTTTATGCTGGAGTTAAAAATGATATGGCTGGCATTCAAAATAGGTCAGTAAATATTAGGAATGCATTGTAAAAGTTAATTTTCTCTTAGTCGCTTTAGTGTCTGCAAAAAAGATTTTTGGGGAAAGATTAGCATGCTTTATAGTCCAGCGTGAGACTTAGGGAGGGTATTTTTTCCGGTGTATTGGTTTGAGTCAGAAAAACTATCCTGTTTTTTTCCAGTCTTTTGGAACAAAGTGAATAATTTCCAGTTGTTTATGATGAGACATCTTTAGAATTTCCTTTGACATATTTGTCAAAGTTTTAAACACCTAGTTCAGCGTTTACTAACATAGTGCCTTGCAGCTGTGTGGAATGATAACTCCCATCACTGGTTATGTACTGAGCAGTAATGAGGACTGTACAAGCTTGGCAGGGCTAACTTACTGATTTTGGGTTTATTTTATCTGGCACATTGACTTTTTCTGGACTCCTCTATCATTGAACCAACTGCAATATACATAATTTTACCATTATATTTTGGGTCTGACTACTTGGTTTTAAGCTGCCTTAGGAGTTTTACTGACATCCTTATCTCACTGCATTGTTATAGCACAATATTCCACTCTTAACAGTTTAGTGTGATAAAGAGAGACAGCACTAAGGCATAAGTAAATAGTCATTACACATAGCTCCTTACCACTGAGGGTGCATTTGCACTGTAGAATCAATGGAGTTTGACACAATGATTGTTGGGTTTCATCCCTGGACTGCACAAGTCTCCGGTCCTCAATGGGTAGACTAGATAGGATTAGAGTGAGGGATTCCTCCCTCCACATTCCTATGCATGCTTGCCTCTATCTCCTCCCCACTTTGAAAATGTAGCAATGAAATCTCCTTGAGGGATGGGGTCACTTCCTCTTTAAAGGTATTTTTACTATCCTGAGTTTGGCCATGTGGTCATTCTCCATTTTGGCCCTCCTCTCTTCTGCTTTTGCCTTCCTTCCAGTTAGGACATATTTTTGTCATTCTCCAGACAAAATGTAGCTGCATGTATACTTTTGATATTTTATCCTTGTACCTTCCTTAGAAGATAGCTTAGTAAGCTAGTTAGCTCCAAGATCCTTTTCTATCTAGAATGGATTTCTTTTTTACTTCAGTAAATATATATAGAACCTAAACTTGTGACTGCAATCTTGTGCCATCCTGTTGAATTGAAGCTAATGCTGATTTGCCACACATACGTTTCTGCTGGTTATGAAGTGTACTTCTGGCACTCTGCTATATTTTTGGTGGAATCACCCCAAGGGAGGGTTATTTTGAGCCTAACAGCTCTGATTCTCAACAATTTTAATTTCAATGGCTCAGTGCTCTAGAATCCTCGTAACTGTAGTTTGGTGAGACATCAGCAGTATTTTTGCACAAGACTTTGTAAAATCACAACTCCTATGATTCCATGCGAAATGACATTAATTCTATAGTGTAGATCAGGCATGGGCAAACTTCAGCCCTCCAGGTGTTTTGGACTTCAACTCCCACAATTCCTGATAGCTGTTAAGTTGGCTAGGGAGTTGACGTCCAAAACACTTGGAGGGCCGAAGTTTGCCCATGCCTGGTGTAAAAGCACCCTGAAAAGCATATGTGTAAAGCTAAGCCCAGCATCAACGTCCTTCTGAATGTGAGAACTGTATGTGGACATCCTCGTCAGTAGAACCTGGAAAGAGTCCTTGTATCATCTTGTTCAAAACTGAGAAGCCTTTGACTCTTCAAATGCTTTGGAGTACAACTCCTACAGTCCTTGGCCATGTGTTGGCTGGGCTTTCTGGAAGTTGTTAATTAAACCTTATAAATGTCTCACTTGATTTTGCCACTCCTAGCATCCATGTTCTAGTTCAGCTTTCTCCAACCTGAAACTTCCAATCCTAATTTGCCTCCTTGCAATGTGATGTTACCAGATACAGTCCCATTAAATGTTTGTGCCCCATTTTTTTGTTTCTTTTTTGAACTTCAACATTTCTGTGGGTATTCTTTTTTTTTCTAGAGTCGGTGCTTTCTTCTTCATGACGACCAGTCAGTGTTTGAATAGTATTACGACTGTTGAACTTTTTATCACAGAGAAAAGGCTATTTATGTAAGTAACTATGCAGCTTGGAAAAGAAAGACACTTGAGTAGTGAGTTTATAAGGAGAGTTTAGGTCAATGCAGCCACAAATGTGCCCTACCTCCACATTTCTCCTATTTTATTTATCACTAATTTAAAAGCAATTGTTCAAAGAGTTGAATGATGATTTACCTCTGTGATGTTGCAGGCATGAATATATCGGTGGCTACTATAGAGTGTCTGCATATTTCTTCTCAAAGATCATAGCTGACATGATGCCCATGAGGACTTTGCCAGGCATTATCATCACCAGCTTAAATTATTTCACAATAGGTAAGTATGCACTCAAAGGGAAATATTATTTCCTCTTCAATATAGGGATATTAAATACATTCTTTTCATTCTCTTTTTAGCCTCCAAAGTATTTTTTACTGTAAATTAGATGGAAGTTTAATTCTAGACCATACGAGTAAAACAGAAACACAACAGAGTCAATGTAGTATAGTCGTCTCAGTACTGGTATGTGACTCTGGAGTTTGAATCTCAACTCAACTATGGAAACCCACTGAGGATTTCATCAGACGGAGCTGGGGAAAATGGGGAAATGGGGGAAATCATCTTCTATGCGTGGCATTTCATGGGGTTCCATCTTTAAAGAAGATGGAGAATTTACTCACGCACTTCATCCCTGAAATGTCTTAGAAGTGTGTGGAAATGGAAGAGGACTTGCATCTGATGAGGTCGCTGCTGTTTGCCAGTTGCCAACATAGTGTTGTAGTCCAGCCTTTGATTGTGCCTGTACCTGATCTCACTTGGGATTCTGGGCCTCTTAGGCAGCCTGATGTTGACAGTGGGGATTCTGGGATTGCAGATGAGCAAGAGAATCGGGAGATTTTAAGCTCTGAAAATGAGAGCTCTTCCAGAAAGGCAGTTCCCTTGAGATGCAAGGTCAGAGGCAGAAATGAGCTCAAGGTAGGAATATGCAAGGGAGGAAAAGACAACTCCAGGTGGAGGAGCTAATGAGCAATGGTTAGATAAAAGATTAATGTTCCATCAACATAGGGTATCTCGTGAAGCACAGCGAAGGTCAGCTTGCCTATTAATGAAGAAGCCCTTATCAGTCTGGTTTTCTGTCTATATTAGAAAGGCCAGCAGAGTATTCCCTCAGTCCAGACAACGTTGATTTTGGAGCCAAGTCAAGTCTTCCAAGGGATTTTTAGTTCCATGTTGCTTCGTGTTCACGCTTCCTGATTAAATGTTTCATGTGTCATGTTCCTGTGGACTGTTCTTGTGTTGAATATTTGGACATCACCTGCTTATACATTCCTGCACTGCCTCTGAAAAATCCCGCAAATCTCTTGGGAAGGCAGGTGGACAAATGTCAGTGTGCTGGAAGAAGCAAAGACCACCAGCATTGAAGCGATGGTCCTCCACCATCAACTCCACTGAACCAGCCACATTGTCCGGATGCCCGACCACCGTCTCCCAGAGCAGTTGCTCTACTCCGAACTCAAGAACAGAGGTGGTTCCCAGCCTTGGAGTGCAACACATAGTGACTTCCAAATCTGTGAAACTACAATTTCCATCTTGGCCCAGGGGCTATGCAATTGTTCTTTTCAATAACAAAAACAAGGCATGTTCTTCAATCTCCCGATGCCTTCCGTATTGTCTGGCAATAATGGGAATTGTAGTCCAACACACCAGGAAGGCATTGTGTTGGAAATATATGCCTTATATTTCCAGAGCCACAAAAATGATGAGCCTTGCAGCGTTTGCAGTAAACTGCCCAAAGCAAATGATGATGTTTAACCTGGAAACCCTCATCAAATGCCGTGGTATTAAATTATCAGTAGACGTATGCAGAACCACACAGTTATTATGTAAATATTCTCCTATGCAGAAATGTTCATCCTGAATATATGCATTTCATTTAAATGTTAATGTTAATTTTATCTTTTTAGGTTTCAAGCCAAAGGTAGAGTCCTTCTTTATCATGATGGCCACACTTATATTAGTAGCCTATGCAGCCAGTTCTCTGGCCCTCGCAGTAGCAACAGGACAAAGCGTTACATCGGTTGCAAATCTCCTCATAAACATTTGCTTCATGTTTATGATTGTGAGTTGTGATGACATTATTTGAATATTTTGAACATTATCTTTTTTTAAAAGGAAGTAACTGCTCCTATAATTTTCATTGTATTTTGTTATGCATCTGTGATCCTATTTTTAAGAATGTGTGTGTTGTAATTTGTTTTGTGTGCTGGTTGTGAGTCCTTTTGCACCTTTCCCAAGAAGGGTTGGATATGAATAAAAATAATACATGGATAAAGAGAAAGTTTATCCATCTGCTTAATGTAGGCTAAGG
This sequence comes from Anolis sagrei, assembly GCF_037176765.1. Classification (NCBI taxonomy): domain Eukaryota; kingdom Metazoa; phylum Chordata; class Lepidosauria; order Squamata; family Anolidae; genus Anolis; species Anolis sagrei. The sequence continues at coordinate 20,133,557 of NC_090025.1, read as the reverse complement.
GTGCATCTACATTGTAGAATTAATGCAGTCTGACACCACTTTAACTGCAATGGTTAAATGCTATGTAATGTTGGGAGTCGTAGTTTAACAGACTACATTAATTCTGCAGTATTTATTTATTTATCATATCAGGAGTGAAACAAACAGTTGCACTATATTATTTAAAAAAACAAAAAAAAAAACTCCTTCCAAGTCGCTCGGTTTTCTTTGTGCCCAGAGGGAATCCCTCATTTGGTATCAGCCATTGATTGAGGTTCTGGGTTTTAACTTCCCACTTTTGGACTCTCACTTGCTGAGGTGTTCCAGCGAGTGTCTCTGTAGATCATAGAAAATTATTTAGGCGTTGGCATGTTGGTTGATATCCGAATAGGGGATGGGCTGGAGATGTCACTGCCTTGGTCCTTTCATTATTGGCTGCTACTTCCCGGCAGATGTCAGGTGGTGCAATATCGGCTAAACAGTGTAATTTCTCCAGTGGTGTAGGGCGCAGATACCCCGTGGCAATGTAGCATGTCTCATTAAGAGCCATATCCACTGTTTTAGTGTGGTGAGATCTGTTCCACAGTGGCCATCCATACTCAGCAGCAGAGTAGCAAAGCACAAGGGCAGATGCCTTCACTGTATCTGGTTGTGATCCCCAAGTTGTGCCAGTGTAGATGCACCTTTACTTAGAATTACAGCTTTCATTACTGTCAGATGTCAGACTTTTGTAAAGCTATTGGATCTTAATTGCACATTCAGATATAAGGCACTCCAAAATCCTTTGCACTACAACAATGTTTCTGCAGAGGAAGGAAAATAAATAAATTCTTTCATGTCAGGAACAACTTGGGAAACGGCAAGTTGCTTCTGGTGTGAGAGAATTGGCCATCTGCAAGGACGTTGCCCAGGGTATGCACTGATGTTTGATGTTTTACCATCCCTGTGGGAGGCTTCTCTCATGTCCCTGCATGGGGAACTGAAACTGACAGAGGGAGCACAACCCATCCTTCCCGAATTTGAACCACTGACCTCTCGGTCAGCAGTCCTGCTGGCACAAGGGTTTAACCCATTGTGCCACTGGGGGCTCCAGCAATGTGGTGATGAGAAGAAATTCAAGAGAGAACAGAGTTTTATTCTGTATCACTCCAAACCTTTCTTTGTTTGCAGGTTTTCTCTGGCTTGCTGGTAAATCTTCTAACCATTTCACCTTGGTTGATGTGGCTGCAGTATCTCAGCATCCCTCGCTACGGCTACAATGTAAGCACTCAGTATTTTTTCTCTCTTTAAAATGGTGAGTTGTTGTACAAAGTTCTAAACATGACGTCAAATGATGTCCTCCAAGTCCAAGTTATTATGAAGGGCTGTCAAGTCGGTATCTATTTCCGGTGGTCCTATGAATGAGAGACCTCCTCTAAGACACCCTGCTTAGCACTTTTCTGAGATTTTGCAAAACTTGGGTCTGTATCTTCCTTGTTTGAGTCTTAATGCAGTTTGACACCATTTTAATTGCCGTGGCTCAAGACTGTGGAATCCTGGGATCTGTAGTTTGGTGAGCCACCAGCAATCCTTGGCAGAAACATCAAAATACTTCCTCTGCCAACTCCCATGATTCCATGGATGCATCAATACAGTCATGATTTGTTTTATTGTGTTTGCTTTATGTAACGGCATCAAATTGTTGCCAAGTGTAAGCTGACCTGAGTCCCTCTTCGGGGGTTGAGAAAGATGGGGTAAAAATTGTAGAATTAAATGATTTTAAGATCCTTTTATAGATCATAAAGTATGAGGAGGTCCACAAATCCGTTTTGAAAGTGTATTCAGTAGAAAGACAGGGAAGTAAAACAGTTGAAGGTATTACATTGTCTTCCTCTTTTGTAAATCACAATTCCTTAATATTTTTACTTGGTCTTCAGTCACTTGTAACACTTCTAAATGCAGGTGGTGGTAGCAAATATGTTATTTTTCAGAAATGCACACAGTATTAAAATTTCCCATGGAAGGCTTTCCAAAAAAGCTGAGGATTTTCCAGTTTTGTAACCAAAATCATCCTCAATATCTAACACTGACATCTAGTGGTTAGAAACCGGCATGTTTTGCACAGCGTGTGTGTTCATTATTAGAGCCGTAGCAAACTACTGGAAGTGAGAGCGAGCCCTCTGCAATGGAAAACAGGCACACTAGCAAGAGAGAGAGCAGCCTGGGGGGGGGGGGGGGGAAGGCGGGGCTTCGGAGCAAGCCCGAGCGCAAGCTTCCTGTAGTTTGCTGTGGCACGAGCGTATGCTCGCAACGCTGCCCTAGCAAAGGGAAATAGGCGGAGAAAGAGGCGGAGCATCAATCGTGCTGGCTTAGTTTGCTCTCGCAAAATTCTAGTTTGCTACGGCTCTAAAAACCAAATTCCCCTTCAGTAGCCCTGGATATTATAGAATCACGCACCGTTTGCTCCCCAAAGCAAATGATGATGTTTAACCTGGAAGTCCTCATCAAATGCCGTGGTATTAAATTAGCTCTGTGGCAGCTAAACAAAAATGGAATGGCTCCAAGTTAATGTGGGCCAATACTCTTGACCCCAGTCTGGTTGCTCCAAATTATCCCCCAGAATCTGGAGCAAACTGTGACTTTGGGCCTTTGTAAGCTGCTGGCCTGGTTTTGAGACAGACCTGGATGCAACTATTTACATATTCTGTCTTCTCCATGCTTGGCAACCCCAGGGACCCTGGATGACAATTGCTGTCCCCCTTCCATTCTTGTCATAATGATGGCCAGTGGGCACGACTTAGCTAGTGTCCATGGCTCATTGCCTGGAGTGATGATGGCTGGAGCAATGAGGCCACTTGTTCATTCCAGGCAACTCTGGTGACATTCCTAACAACAAGCAACAGATGATAGCCATGTTGCGCCCACTTGGCCATAAAAACCTTAATCTTGATCAGGTCACCTTCTTTCCATCTCAGAGGAATGCAGTGGCAAACCTCTGAATAAACCTAGCCAAGAAAATCCCAAGGTAGTTTTGATTTAGGATTGCTGTAAGTTGGAAATGTCTTGGTGGCACACAATAAAAGCAATCACTTCGCTGTTGCACATTGCACTCCTCTGGCACACAGAGGTGAACTAGTCTTGGTGGTCCCTGTCTTTTGGACTAGGGGTGGCTCTGAGAAGTACAATTTGTAGTTTGTCATTGAATATATATATTTGGACTGCAGCTATAATTTTGCTCCTCTGTATATCATCAAATGAAAGTCATCTTCTCTGCCTTTTGGCTAAGATCAAGTGTAGTATCTATTATTATCAATTTGGTATTTGAGAACTATATATTAAATGAATTTTTGGGTCTGGGATGGAATAGGGGCTTGTTCCATCCATTACCAGTATTGTAGTGCCTCGAAGAATCGTGCACCAAAAAATAAAGGAAGGAAGAAAGAAAAGGAAAGCCATATTAGAAAATATAACAAAGTAATTCAGTTGTTTGTCTTCAAAGGCTCTGCAAGTCAATGAATTTATTGGGCTCAAGTTTTGTAGGGATCTCCCGCCAGGAGTCAATGCGTCATACGTCTCGCATGACCTGTAAGTATTTTTTTTATCACATTACAAAGTGTTGCCCACTCTTAAGCTAAGAATGGGTTCTGCATCTATATAGCTTTTAGTGCTAGTCCCTTGATTAACAACATTTTAAATTCATTTCTTAATATCGAAATCCAGTAATCTGCAGTGATCATAACTGACAGGATGACATTATCTTGAATACTTGACTTTGTCCTTTTACAAAAGCAGTAGCTGAGCATGTTCTACTTGTTCTTGATGACACTGGATGCATCTACATTGTGGAATTAATGCAGCTTAACACCACTTTAATTGGCACGGCTCAATGCCATGAGATTGTGGGAATTGTAGTGTACACTGTAGATACGCCCACTTGAATGTATAGGTTGAGTTATTTGAAAAAGGACAAATAGCAACAAGACAAAGGTTCTCCAAGTTAGAGATGACAAAGCCTAGAAAAAATATGGGGGGACTGGGGCAGGGACATTTTCATTCTATTTTTTCCCCCGAGGTCTCTTTTTGCTGCTGTTACTGAAAAAATGTACTATGGGATACTTTCTTCTAGAATTATGTATACAAAGTTTAGACCAAGAGATTAATATAGTTAGTCCCCTCAAATTATTTCTAAAAATTAGTTAAGAGAAAGACGTTTACGTTAGACTTTGTATTTATGATGATGATGTTTATTTATGCCTTGCTTTTTCTCTCCACAAGGAGACCCAAAGTAGCTTTGTAAGGCATTAGCCCACAGCAATTTCAGGTTTTGACTTCCTTTTTTATTTTTGTGAATGAGTATTCAATATGTCTTCTTGCCATTATGGGCAGATAGGGGAGACAAACTGGTTCCTTGAAGTTGAAACTGGCAGAAGTAAGGAGGTTCCTTACAATTCAGATCCAGAGTGTGTAACAAATACAGAAATGTAAAAAGTAGATCCAATCTACATGATCTCCTGTCCCTTTAAAAAAGATGCCATTATTAGATTAAAATAATTTTGACAGTGGTTTGAAATACTGTAATTTATTTATTTGCTGCATTTATAAACCGTCCTTCTCACCCCGAAGGGAACTCAGAGCAGATTACATATAAGGCACAATTTGATGCCACACAATTATACATCAGACAAAATAAACAATGCACTAAAACCAAGCACTAAAAACATCAAACATTAAAACTACTTTTTAAAATCACGTAATCTAATACCATAGTCAAAGGCCATTCCAATTGTCATTGTACTATTCCACATTCACTTATTGCATTGGGAGATTGCTATCCGAAAGCTTGATCCCACAATCACGTCTTCAGCTTTTTTCTGAAGGTCAGGAGGGAAGGGGCTGATTTTACTAAGGAGTTCCACAGCTGCAGGACCACCACTGAGAAGGCCTTGTCTTTCGTTCCCACCAGTAGTACCTGCGAAGGAGGTGGAACTGAGAGCAGGGCCTCCCTAGCAAATCTTAATGTCCAAGATGGTTCATAGAAGGAGATATGTTTGGATAGGTAAGCTGAGTTGGAACCATTCAGGGCTTTATAGGCTAAAGCCACTTTGAAATGTAGCAGACTGGCAGCCAGTGGAGCTAACGTAGCAGAGTTGTGTGCTCCATGTACGTTGCTCCAGTGATTAATCTGGCTGCCACCCGTTGGACTACTAGGAGCTTCTTAGCAATCTTCAAAGGTAACCCCATGTAGAGTGCATTGCAGTAATCTATTCGGGATGTAACAAGAGTGTGGACCTATGACCTAAAAATGTAATGTTTATTACATTATCCATGAGAGATCCTGAGTGATCATGGGATGGAATAGGCTGACAAAACCTTCACTGGATCTTATCATTTTTTCTCCAGAGATTTAAAGGTATATATTCTTCTATGTTGTTCATTCATTCAGTCGCTTCCGACTCTTCATGACCTCATGAACCAGCCCACGCCAGAGCTCCCTGTCGGCCGTCATCACCCCCAGCTTCTTCAAGGTCAAGCCAGTCACTTCAAGGATGCCATCCATCCATCTTGCCCTTGGCTGACCCCTCTTCCTTTTTCCTTCCATTTTCCCCAGCATAATTGTCTTCTCTAAGCTTACCCTGTCTTCTCATTATGTGGCCAAAATACTTCATCTTTGCCTCTAATATTCTTCCTTCCAATGAGCAGTCGGGCTTTATTTCTTGAAATATGGACTGGTTGGATCTTCTTGTGGTCCAAGGCACTCTCAGAACTTTCCTCCAGCACCACAGTTCAAAAAGCATCTATCTTCCTTTGCTCAACCTTCCCTATGATCCAGCTCTCATATCCATAGGTGACTACAGGGAATACCATTGCTTTTACTATGCAGATCTTTGTTGCCAATGTGATAGAATCATAGAATCATAGAATCAAAGAGTTGGAAGAGACCTCATGGGCCATCCAGTCCAACCCCCTGCCAAGAAGCAGGGATATTGCATTCAAATCACCCCAGACAGATGGCCATCCAGCCTCTGTTTAAAAGCTTCCAAAGAAGGAGCCTCCACCACACTCCAGGTCAGAGAGTTCCACTGCTGAACGGCTCTCACAGTCAGGAAGTTCTTCCTCATGTTCAGTTTGAAGCCATTGTTCCGCATCCTAGTCTCCAAGGAAGCAGAAAACAAGCTTGCTCCCTCCTCCCTGTGGCTTCCTCTCACATATTTATACATGGCTATCATATCTCCTTTTAGCCTTCTCTTCTTCAGCTAAACATGCCCAGCTCCTTAAGCCGCTCCTCATTGGGCTTGTTCTCCAGACGCTTGATGTCTCTACTCTTCACTATTCTTCTATACTGTTTGCCTTTTAACCTCCCATACCTTCTATCTCTTAATTATTCTTTTGAGAATTACACTAGGAATCTTGATTTACAGTAAATAGTAATAATAGTGTGCTTATGGGGCATTTCTAACAAAAATTGACTGCTGGTTTTAATTCCTTAGGTGCACTGGAGAACAATACCTGGCGAGTCAAGGCATTGATGCCAGTGATTGGGGAATGCTGCAGAATTATGTTGCACTTGCAGTCATGACAGTGATCTTCCTGGCAGTGGCATACCTGAAACTGAGATATCTAAAGAAATATACTTAAACAAGTAGAGTGCACATTCCTCCTCAAGACGGCAATGTACTGTTATAGGAAACGTGTAATATTTATAAAATAAGCTATTCATTAAAAAAATTTCTGATTGAATTATGTCCCCTTGTAGTGAATTTTATAGAACTTGTAACGGCAGGTATGAATCTGTTAACCATTATTGGAGCAGATGTGTTCCTGGGTATGGCTTCTTCAATAGAAAGTGTGCTACCAGAGACAGACGTTGCAAGGAAAGAATAGGTTACTACACTATGAGAAAGAAGAGCGTTTCTTTGACCACCCTCCACTTTTCTTACAAATTCCATTTTAGCGGCTATCTATGCTTTTATTTTAACATGATGGAGATACGTAGCTGGTAAGTAAGCTTACCTGCACTCATGGTTTTTTTTTGCTGTGTTTTGTTTATGCATGTAAGAAATTCTGGAGACTAGTTGTTGTGTGCCTCTAAATTATTTCTGTCTTATGAATCCCATTCATTCTTAGCTCAAGCTTTATAGTTTACTGCTAACACATTGCTGTAAACTGACTCCAAAAGTCTGTGTTTGTCCTGTCCTGTTTCACCATCCTCCTCCTAATGCGGATGCTGCTAAAAAATCCAGTTAAATGCATAAAAAGGCACAAAAAGGCTGTAAAAAGTATCATCTTTGTCAGAGGCTTTGTTAACTGAGGTAAGTGTTTGTATAGATCAGGGGTCCTCAAACTTTTTAAACAGAGGGTCAGGTCGCAGTCCCTCAACTGTTGGAGGGCTGGATTATAATTTTGAAAAAAGAATGAGTGAATTCCTATGCACACTGCACATATCTTATTTGTACTGCAAAAAACACTTAAAACAATATAATAAATAAAATGAAGAACAATTTTAACAAATTTAAACTTATTATTATTTCAATGGGAAGTGTGGGGCTGCTTTTGGCTGATGACATAGGATTGTTGTTGTTGTTGTTGTTGTGTGCTTTCAAGTTGTTTCTGACTTAGGTTGACCCTGAGCGAGGGCCGGGTAAATGACCTCCGAGGGCCGTATCTGGCCCTCGGATCTTAGTTTGAGGACCCCTGGTGTAGATGTATGCAGGGAAGAAGGACAAACTGATCAGAAGAATTCTTTGCCCCATCGTTGTGCTGGCATCGAATTGTGCCTTTTGTAAGCCGCCCTGAGTCCCCCCTCGGGGGTAGAGAAGAGCGGGGTAGAAGTGCAAGAAATAAATACATAATAATAAATTGTGGTCCTAATCCGTGTTTCCTACAGAACTCTTTATTTACTGCGGGAGGAAAGATTCCAGTGATAGCAATGGATGATTTCCTCTAATTGCAAATGGCAGAGCTGAAAGATTGAAGTGCAAAAAAACTCGTCCCAATCTGGCTACCTCCCTCCGTGTGTGTGTGTGTGTAGAGAGAAACAGAGACAGACAGACAGAATATCAGTCATGTAAAACCAAAATGTAAGCAATGCCCTTTTGATCTTTGAATGATAATAATAACAGTATTAATAATGATGATGAGGAGGTGGTGGTGTAGGAGGAGGAAGAAAGAAGTACTCTCAATAACACAAATATAGCAGTTAAAATCACAAATAAAACCACATTAATATCTATCAATAGATATTTTAGAAGCCACAATTAAAAACTGATCTTAATAGGCCTGCCAAAATGTATGGGTTGTTGTAGGTTTTTCGGGCTATATGGCCATGGTCTAGAGGTATTCTCCCCTGACTTTTCACCTGCATCTATGGCAAACATCCTCAGAGTAGTGAGAAACACATTTCAAAATGTGTTTCTTCCGTGTCTTCCATTTATTCGGAAGCACGAATCAGGAAACCCCCTCCTCACATGAAACTCAGCCCGACACAAAAACCTGCTTTTGTGTGGAGCCGAAATTTCATGTGTGTCTGCTTCTTCTCTTTCTCTTCCTCCCTCCCTCACGCCCACAATGCCCCACATTCATTGACAGGAGTCACAGCCAGGCAGCCCCACATCTGGACCTCAGCATCAGGATGGAAGGAACCACCACCCCTCCCTCCTTTCCAGGCTTATGACCGTACAGGCACTCAGCTGCAGGCAGTCACTGACAGGTACGCGTGCGCTTTCCAGGCCTGCCTGTGCCCTGCCATACAAACACTTTCTTTCCAGAGAAAGAGTGCATGTGGCACCGGGTGTGCAGGCAGACCTGGAAAGCTTGCGCGCACCTGTCAGTGCCTGCCTGTAGTTGAGCGCCCGCAGTCACACCCCTCATCACACATACACGCTCTGCTGCCCACCACACACTCCGAGTGGAAAGGAGGGAGGGGTGGTGCGTCCTTCCATCCTGATAAAGCATGCTTGCTGAGGTCTGAATGTCGGGCTGCCCGGCCATGACTCCCATGAGTAAATGTGGGGCATTGCGGGTGAGAGGGAGGGAGGAGGAGGAAGAGAAGCACAGTGACTCCCAATTTCGGGAGGCTTACTGAAAACGGATTGGGTCCCGCAACAAATGCCTGGAAACAAAATGGGACAAGTTTTTACCCAAATGCACGTCACTAATGGTCTTCATGCAGTCATGCCGGCCACATGACCTTGGAGTTATCTATGGACAGTGTTGGCTCTTCGGCTTAGAAATGGAGATGAACACCACACCACAGAGTCAGACATGACTGGACTTAATGTCAGAGGACAACCTTTACCTTTAATGGTCTTCACTGCTGATTTGAATTCAGATAGCATCTCAAGCTAACTAATCTCTCCCACGAAGTCACTGAACAGTTTGGGGATGGTCAAAAGAAATTCCTCTGTGTAATTCAGACTAGTTTGAAAGTAAATGTCTCCCAGAGGACCTGAGTGTATGTGGTGGATTGTAAAGGAGGAGGCAATCTACCAATAATCTGGACCTAAACCATGTAGGATTTCGAAGATAATAACCAATACTTTGGCAGCCAACAGAATGGCTTTAGTGTAATATAGTCATTTCTAGGTAACCAATCTGGCTTCCATGTTTTGACCTAGTTTTCACAAACAAAAGAGAAGGTGGAAAACCTGAGACTTAATCATTGACATATTAGTTCCCTGTGTGCAGGGATTTATTTGTCTGTACTGAGAAGCAGCCAAACATGATGATAAAGACAGATTAAGTATTAAAAAGAGAGATTAGATCTCTAACCCCCCATAATAATCCAATAGAGCAAAACTACTGTGACCCAGTGACACCAAACACTGCCAGGTCTAAGGTTCAGCTGAATAGTCATCCAATTGTAAGCAGTCACCTGTGATTGTGTAGGATTAATGGAAACATTTGATGTCTATGACATTTTTTTCTCATTAACTTCAAAAATGAGTCAATGACCATTTTACCCATACCATTAGTATTCCCTAGTAAGGGTGTAAATTTGGCTGAGGTTGATAAATAGGTAAAGGACAAAGAAATACTGTAAACCACATTTCCTGAGCTGCTATTTTATATGCAGCCTTTTGCTTTTGTTTAAAAACAAAAGAACAAAAGGTCAACCCTCCTGTACAAGGAGCTCCATTGGCTGCCGTTCATTTTCCGGTCCCAATTCAAGGTGCAGGTGCTTACCTACAAAGACCTAACCGGTTCGGGACCCGCCTACCTGCGTGACTGCATCTCTGTGTACGAACCCACACAATCTCTTCGTTCATCTGGAGAGGCCTGCTCACATTCCCACCTCCATCGCAAGCACGATTGGTGGAGACGAGGGATAGGGCCTTCTCGGTGGTGGCCCCTCAACTCTGGAACTCGCTCCCCATGGACATTAGACATGCCCCAACTCTGGCAGTCTTTAAGAGGAGCCTGAAAATGTGGTTGTTCCAGTGTGCCTTCCCAGAATAAGGAACCCTAAGCAATATGTCCCTAATCGCACTTTACTAATGATCTAGGATTGTCTGCTCACTCCACTTCTCTTCTAATACCCATCCTAGTTATATGTCACCTTGTCATGCCCAGTATTTTAAAATTTGAATTACTACATTTGGCCCTGCCATAGGTTTTCATGCGTCGTGGTGTTACTGTTATTGTTTATTGCTTTGTTTATGACTTATTTATTGTCTGTATTGCTGTGTTGTTTTTATTGATGTATTTGGGCTCGGCCTCTTGTAAGCCGCACCGAGTCCTCCGGGAAATGGTAGCGGGGTATAAATAAAGGTTTATTATTATTATAATTATATAACGCCAATACAAAATGACCCACATCCTCCAGACAAATTTCAATATACACAAACTTGGGTAAATCATATAATGTCTTTATTAGATGAGAAGCCAACTGCTACTAGTCCAGTACATTTTTCCAATATAAATGGTATGTATAATTACTTCCTAAAGCAAGGATATTCATATTTTTGGTATAAAGACAATTATTCTACAATCAAGGAGGCAAGGATTTACTATCCTTACCTTTGGGGAAATAAAAAGGTACAGTCTTAGCCGCCATACGTTAACCGTATGTACATTGTCAGCACACATGGACAACCATGAAATCTTACTGCACTTCAAAATGAAGTTTGTTATTACGTAACAACATGTTACAGAAATATAAACGAATATGATATATGAAAGCAAACATTTTGGTTTTCATATAACAGACTGCAAAAGAAAGACTGCAAAAGTCATTCTGGTGGCTGCTAATAAGACCAAAAAGCATTTTACAATGCATATTTCAAGCCGTGCTCAACTGCTTGGCACTGATATGAGTTCAGGAAATGGTGCTGAGAAAGGCACACAGCTTTTCCCTGAAATACCTTTGGCACTGCTGCACAAAATAAATGTGCTTGTTTTCCTTTGCCATGAGAGTCAAAAGTGGCCAACACAACAGGTTTAGCTCCCAGAATACAAGCAATGGGACATGCCCACAAAAATCATATTCATTTTCATACTTTTTAAGAGAAGCACCATGTTCATTTATTAACTATTAAACCTACATCTCCATGGTCACCATAATACCAACTCAACTTTTGATTGTTGTGTCATATCTAATATTAGCCATATATTGTTGGCAATTGCTATTTAACCATTCAGTAAAGTCAATGTTTTCTTTTCTGAGAATTTGTCATTCTCTGGGGAAGCAGGAATTTTTAACTCTTTATGTTTAATTATTTTCCCCTTGAACAGAAACAACTCTCATCAAAGAAAGACATAACTCTCTTGATTTCATAAAAAATCATAATACTGTAGGTGACGTTTTACAGAATCTTTCTCCTTTGGGATAATAATTCATGACAAGTTTGAGATCCTACAATCATAGAATCATAGGAAGAGACCTTGTGGGCCATCCAGTCCAACTCCCTGCCAAGAAGCAGGAGAATCGCATTCAAAGCACCCCCAACAGATGGCCATCCAAACTCTGCTTAAAAGCCTTCAAAGAAGGACCCTCCACACTATGGGGCAGAGAGTTCCACAGCTGAACGGCTCTCACAGTTAGGAAGTTCTTCCTAATGTTCAGGTGGAATCTCCTACCCTGTAGTTTGAAGCCATTGTTCTACATCCTAGTCTCCAGGGCAGAGAAAACGAGCTTGCTCCCTCCTTCCTATGACTTCCCCTCACATATTGATACATGGCCCTCATTGTGCCTCCTCTCAGCCTTCCCTTCTACAGGCTAAACATGGCCAGCTGTTTAAACTGCTCCTCATAGGGCTTGTTCTCCAGACCTTTGATCATTTTAGTTGCCCTGCTCTGGACACATTCCAGCTTGTCAACATCTCCCTTGACAAGCTGGAATGTGTCCAGAGAAGGGCGACTAAACTGATCAACTGTCTGGAGAACAAGCCCTTTGAGGAGAAGCTTGAAGAAAAGTATAACAGTATAACTGTTGTTCCCAGAGAAATGAGTTAAAATACTCAACATGTGTTCTACATTTTCTCTAGGGAGCTCAAGAATCCATAGAGGTAGTATGGATGTGGGTGACTGATCCAAAGTGACATTGAACAGTCTTTCTATCTCTGATCTTTGTTTCCAAAATATCTAGTGTTAGTCATTCCTTAACACTGGAAAATGGAATATTGGTGGGTAGGAAAAGAGATTTAAAGATGGGCTCAAAGCCAACCTTAAAATCTCTGGCATAGACACTGAGAACTGGGAAGCCCTGGCCCGTGAGCGCTCCAGCTGGTGGTCAGCTGTGACCAGCAGTGCTGCAGAATTTGAAGAGGCACAAATCGAGGGTGAAAGAGAGAAATGTGCCAAGAGGAAGGTGCGTCAAGCCAACCCTGACCGGGACCGCTTTCCACCTGGAAACCAATGCCCTCACTGCGGGAGACAATGCAGATCAAGAATAAGGCTCCATAGTCACCTACGGACCCACCTTGGAGGATTATCCTACTCAAACAATGAAGGATTGCCTAAGTAAGTAAGTAACACTGGTATACCAAACAGTCAGGGCAAAGTAACTGATTTTATGAATGACTAGTTCATTTTGCCAGTCAAGCAAAATGCCACCACACACTACAAAAAAGAACCTTCCATCACATGGACAAAAGATCTTAATATAAATTCTTAATATAAATTCAAAGTCTAAAACTGTTGGATCTCTAAGCTGAAAAGATCAAAGATACCTTTTCCATAATAGTTAGTAAGCTCCACTGTGATCAGAGGTATTTAACTTTTGGGTAAACAAATAGGATTAGGCTCTATAACAGAAAAAGTAATCATTGTTATTACTTCAGCTATTACCAAGACTGCTGTGGATTCTGAAGAAGCACAAATAGAGGGTGAAATTGAGAAACATGCGAAGAGGAAGAAGGCACGTCAAACAAACCCTTGACTGCCTTCCATCTGCAAATCTATGTCCTCACTTTGAAAGACCACGCAGATCCAGAATAGGCCTCTACAGTCACTTATGGAACCACCACCAAGACTTTGTCTTTGGAAGACAATCCTACTTGGCCACAAATGATTGCCCATAAGGTGTATATGAAACATGATTTTCATATTGAGACTTGGTCCCATCTCCAAGATACCACATAATGTAAACATATACATACAATTATTATATGGGAGGGGGGGGGGATCCAAAGCAGTTCTAGTCTCAAAATTTTCAGATAAGGCATATTCAATTTGCACTTAATTTGTATCTAAAGTACATGTTTACTGAAAGGTAAGTCCCGCTGCATTCCATGGAGCTTATTCTCGGGTAGGTCTCTAGGTAATTATAGAGTAAAACTTTAGTCTATAATTAACCTCCCTAGTTTGGCCATTTATTTCCTTCTAACTTGAAAAATGGATGCCATTTCAGTGTAAATGGCTGGAATGGAGTTTAGCTGTATCTGGTCCTCAAAACACAGGTAGGAATATTTCATATAAGTGTCTTGTTCTTTTTAACCAGAATAGCCAAGCTGCTTCTCTGCTTGTTGACTCTACCCAGCTGTGTAGGTAAGATACAGCACCGTTTCATTTACGTAGGTCACTAAATGTGGGAGTTTTTGAAATTACAAGAAAAATGCCCCTAGACATTTACGTTGCTCCCGCCGTTCCCGGCCCCGCCACCCTCGGCGCCTTCTGTGGACTGGGAGGAAGAGGGGCGGGAGCTCCTTGCCCGGCTTTGGCCATTGAGCCCCATTGGGGTCCCCAAGCGGTGGCTCACTTGGGAGGCGGCATCGTCCGATTCCCAGCGCTCCAGTTCTTCTCGCACAAGCCTCTCCATCTGATCTCTGTGGACCTCATTTTCACGGCCCAATCTTTCATCCTAAGTAGAAAATACCGTAACAGATCATGAAGAGATTGCCAGAACCTTAAAAAAAAAACTCTACTGCAGCAGAGTAAATTGGAACCTGCTACTCTTTCTGTTGGAATTCAATTCCACACTGCCCAAGTCTCAAGTCTTCAATGAGGAACAGTTTAGTTAGTATAGACTAAGGATTTCTCTTCCCCCATATCTCTTGTATGACAGTTGAGAATGTATCTATTTCTTCTTTCCTCTGTTGCTGCTCTCATTCTGATTGGTTTTTTAAAATGGATATTTTTCTACTACAAGCTTTTTGAATATGACTTCTGCCTCCTTACACTTTAATATGGAGAGTATGTGCTGTGTGCTTTGAGATCTCTCTCTGCTTGTGTGTAAGAAGAGATGTAGAGATTGGGTTTTTTTGAAACATTAGAAGAGATGAGTGTTAGAGTAGCTCAGACCCAGTTCTTTACCATGAAGAAATGTAGTTCGTTATTATTGTAAAGAAGCCTTTTGTGATTTTTTTAAGATTGGACTCTGCATGCTTGCTTCCTAAGCTCTGAATTCTTTACAGTCATCACACAGCACTTCACGCTCTGCTGAATGCTCAACTTTTGTATCCTGTTTGTTTTTGGATGCTCTGCTATATTTTAGGAGTTTCCCCTAACACTTTCAGCTTTAGAAAAGGCTACAAAAATATCACTGCACAGCAAAACTGATATTTTTCTAGAAGCAGATGTACCTCTGTGACCCCATCCAACAGTCTTCCTAAGACCTCCTTCCTCTTGAGTTTTGCTTTCTCCATAATTTCCAGTTTCATAATGACAGCATCGACCTTTGAAACAATGCTGCCTATGGAATGTTCCATGCGATCCACGCGTCGAACCAATCTAGAAACCAATCACATGTTAGTGTTAATCACTGTTAGTGGCTTATTTTTCCCACAGATCAGAAATATCTGTGGGTCTTTCTAGGTCCTCCAGTGCAATTCAATGGATTTTTCCAGCTCCAGCAGAGGCAAAATACAGTGTGCTTCAAAAAGATGGGCCCAAATTGAAATCACAGTATCTCTGCAACCAGGAATTGCCCAGGAATGAAAATCTTACCAACTGAAAGAGTGGGGGGACTCAGAGTGGATTGCAGTGTAAACAGATAACAGCAAACATTCAATGTCTTGTTACAATACAATGAGACACACAAACGTAAACAAAGCTTCTCCTTTCATTTCCAGCTTTGAAGGCAGTGCTCATCTATGGCTCTGGGGAGGTGCTGTTCTCCATTTCCAAGCTGAAGAGCCTGTATTGTCACCTTCTGGTCATGTGACCAGCATGATTGCTTGGAGTGTTTAATGCCTTTCCCACCTAAGCGGTACCTATTTATCTATTCACATTTGCATGTTTTCGAACTGCTAGGATGGCAGGAGCTAGGGCTAATAATGGGAGCTCACCTCATCCCACAAATTCAAACTGCCAACCCTCAGGTCAGCAGGTCAGCAGAACAAAGGCATTAACCTATTGTGCCACCACAACCCTTTATACATTGTTTCAGGTACCTGGATGTGGAGATCATATTACATTGTGCTGGACAGACTAGTATTCAAAAGTGTTTTCCTGAAATATTTTCAAAAATCAGTAATACAACACTTAAAACCTCACTTACACTTGAAACTCTTCATATGACACTCCACTTGAGCTGCTGCCTCTCCTCCTTGAGCTATGCCCGCTGTCATCGTCATCATCCTCTTCAGAGTCATCAAGGCTTCGTGGAAAACTACGGCCACTCAGTGGACGGTTCAGAGAGCTTCTGTCTAGATCCAAGTCCTCCTTGGTGAAAACATCCAATGCTATTTAACACTGACATTACACCCCAAACACATCACATCTACCCTGTCTTTCAACTCAAACCTAACACAATTCAGGCAAAGCCACTTTTTTTTTTAAAAAAAAGGAACAATCATACTGGTTATTGTAGGTTTTTTTGGGGCTGTATGGCCATGTTCTAGAAGCATTCTCTCCTGACATTTCGCCTTCATCTATGGCAGGCATCCTCAGAGGTTGTGAGGTCTGTTTCCAATAGACCTCACAACCTCTGAGGATGCCTGCCATAGATGCAGGGAAAACGTCAGGAGAGAATGCTTCTAAAACATGGTCATACAGACTGAAAAAAACCTACAACAACCCAGTGATTACGTTCATGAAAGCCTTCGACAATACAACAATCATACTTCTGGATCTAATAAACTTTAAAGATCCTATAGCTGTAAAGACTTCTCACTGATAAGAAAGCGTAAGTAAGAAAAATTAGCCTTTCAAGGAAGTCCATTAACTCACTCGCTCTTTCTCCAAATCATCTCTCATCTGTTGATGCTCCAGCTCAGTCAATTCCTGATCACCATCTTGGTCATACTTTGTAAAGATAGCTTCAATCTCAGCATCAGTATGTCCTTTTCTATAAAGATAAGATAGCAAATCTCTCTAGTTTCTCACCTAATTACTTTTAAAGTTGCCACAAAAGCTTACAATAAGATGCAGAGTTAGATGAATGAACTATCATTTTTCCCTTAAGATTTGTTGTAAAATATTGTTTAGAAAATAAAATCTGATACACTTCAGTCAGTTCCATGAATCTTTGATGGTACTGACTAATGCAACAAGATTTTAAAAAATTGGGACTGAAAAAGATTTTAAAAAATAACTGTTGGGCAAGTGGGCTTATTAACAAAAGACCCTCCCAATGAATGTATAGCAGAATAACTTATCAGAAGCAGCGTGATCCATCACCAGTAGCCCAAAGTGATTAAAAAGAACAAAAACATACAGGCCAATGTTATATCTTCCTTAGGACGCTTTTCTTTAGAGCAAAATAATATGGCCGCACTATTTACAACAAGTTTTCCATAACACAAATAAAGTTCTTTATACTTCTTTCTTTGCTTCCATGCTGGGCTTCTTTCTCATGCAGATAAACAGCTTCGCTCTCACAGAGCTTCCTCTCACACCGAAGTTACACAGGAGCTTTACACTATAGCTTTACACACAGCAGCTTTCACACTGGATCTTCACACACAATGGCCTTTAACCTGGGGCTTCTCTTGCCGAAGCTTCTCACACCAGGGCTTCTCAAACTGAGGCCTACCTCACACTGAGGCCTTTCTCCCACAGAGACATCTCACAGACTGAGGCCTTTTTCCCACTGAGGCCTACCTCACACATAGGGCTCTCTAAGACTGATGCCTCTTTCACACTGAGGCAAACTAACACTGAGGCCTACTAAACTACAAGCACACCTGCTTATATAGAACTACAACTTTTGCTGGGTTATTGCATCCATTAAACCCTTACAGTGCTTGACTCACATTTTTGTAATTAAAAATGCCTAGTTAATTTTTTATATTTCTGACAAAAACTACCTTTAAGAAAAAGGTTAGGATGCGCAAACAGAAATGTCAGTTTATATGACAAACAGCACCTCCATTTGCCATATTCCCAAATATTGTAATTTTTACTGCTTTTATTGTCAATTGCCAAAGGATTTTGTTCAGACTTACCCCTTAAGGTTTTGCCGTAGTTCATCAAAGTTTAATTTGCCTCCACTTTGTCGTAAACTCTCTGAAATGTCATCAACTGGTGTTTTCTTCAATTTTAATTTCACCATGGCTTTAGTGTATTCCTGAAACACAAAGACCTGGAAGTTCTGTATCCAGTCAAAGTTATTTAAGCCAATACTATTTGACCATGTCTAATTGGTTCACAAGTCCAAGATCATATAAGCGTGGGACATTTGGTGCACTGAGAATTGTAACTGAATTTATTCGTTATGTTTGGTTAAGGAAAATAAGTTGTTCTTCATCTATCTGTCAATAATATGCAATGGCACTTCTTCAGATGGGGTTTCAAATAACTGCATAGTTCTATCTCCCACAATACAGGTTGTACAATGTGCTATGACTATGCTTTCTGTAGAATGTTATTATACAGCAATCGCAGCTTTTCACAATTAAAGAGAAGGAAACAAGATCTCTTGTTTATGCTAAAAAAACAAATCAAAGCAACCACTCACAAATAGCTTTCTATCAAAACATAAAACAAGAGGAAATGGGAGTAATTTTCTTCTATGAAAATTTGTGGACGCCCCACAGAAAGTGAGTAAGTAACTATAGATATGTTGGGACAATATGAATAATTGATACATTCTTACCTTTTTAATAAGATCTGACAGTTCCATTTCAGACTTCTGTTGTGCCATATCTGACTTGACCTCTGAGTATGTATCATTGATGATAGCCAAAAACATGTTCTGTTTAAGACAAACATTTTTAAAAATAGCATTATGACACCAATATCTTTTACTTCATTAACGTATATACTCGAGGATAAGCCGACCCAAATATAAGCCAAGGCACCTAATTTTATCACAAAAAAACTGGGAAAACGTATTGACTCTAGTATAAGCCGAGGGTGGGAAATGCAGCAGTTACTGGTAAATTTCAACATACAAAATAGATACCAATAAAATTACATTAACTGAGGCATTAGTGGGTTACATGTTTTTGAATATTTACATAAAATGTAATTTAAGATTAAACTGTCCAACTCTAATTAAACCATTATTCTAACCTTCTTTAATGTAAATGTCCTTCCAATAATAAAAGAGTAAAATAATAAGTATAATAATAAAGTAAAATAATGGAAAGGTAATAATAATAGAATAAAATAAAAAATGTTATAATAACAACAATAATAATAGAGTAAAATAATAAATGTAATATAATAATTAATAGAGTAAAATAATAAATATAATAAAAATAAAAACAAGAGTAAAATAATGTAAATATAATAATAAAGTAGAATAGGTAAAGCCCTGACATTAAGTCCAGTCATGTCTGACTCTGGGGTGTGGTGCTCATCTCCATTTCTAAGCCGAAGAGCCGGCGTTGTCCGTAGACACCTCCAAGGTCATGTGGCCGGCATGACTGCATGGAGCGCCGTTAACTTCCCACCCACTGCGCCACCGGGGGCTATAATACTAATAACAGAGTAAAATAATAAATAACTTTGATTCGAGTATAAGCCAAGGGGTGGTTTTTTTAGCATTAAAAAGGGCTGAAAAACTCAGCTTATACTCAAGTATATATGGTAATGGTAATACCAATCGTACGCTAAATTTCAACTTTCTTGTAGTTTATGAAGGAACAGCATCAACATCACCAGCATCAGCATCAACATCACCATCAACAAACCAAAGGGCTAAAATCTTATTGGTTAGTTCCCACTACAGCAGACCCATTGAACTAAGTGTTGTATGGTGAATGCGGATGTAGCTCAATGCAATGATTAAATAGGTCTGTTGTTACTAAAAATAACAACAGCATTGAGGCCAAGGTTTTCCCAAATCAGAGGCAGAAGATCTTAATATATGAAGAGTAATTTGAACTCTGGATCCAAGACAACTTTCCTTGGTCCTGTCAAAAGGTATTTCACACGCCTTAAATAAAAAGCATGTTAATACCAGTAAGCACCTTCAGAATAATACATATGTTTAATGCAGAGGGAATTTAAAAGGCAGCTTGAGGATCATCCTGTTCATGACTCTGGTCCCCTTTTCGACACATATCAAAAGCATTGATCAGTTTACTTGGATTACTATTAGCCAGCTGCTTTTGGAAATAGCAAAACATATATTAACATTGAGTTTCCTACAATGCTGAGAAAACAGACCTCTTTAGATTGGTCCTTAGAATACATAAAATACATAAAATAAATCTGTTATTAGGTCCTGGCACAAAGAAGACAATACATGAAAATGAAATTCAGTTTGAATGGATGGTGACATACAGTATTTCTAGAGATAAAGTATTTACATACCAAAAGAATGAAGAACATAAAGAATACAAATGTAGTGAAATAAACTGGTCCCAAAATTCTGTTAGTCTCTTCAACCTCTGTAAAGTCAAAATCTCCCAACAGGATGCGGAACTGTGTAAAGCTTTAAAGAGGACAACATAATTTTAGCCAATACATTAATCAGCATTAAAGAATTAACATTGTTTGAATTTCTAACAACGGTATTTAATCTTTCATTATATTTTATCAGCGCAAAGTCATTGGTCGTAATGTTTGCAACAATCAAGTCAAAATTTAGATTCTGAAGAGAAGAGGCAATGGACCACTCTAACAACCATCACGTCAGACTACACAGAGAAGCTATTGAAATCCACAAGCACGTGGACAATTTCAACAAATAGGAGGAAACCATGAAAATGAACAAATTCTGGCTACAAGTATTGAAACACTCTAAAATCAGGACAGTTAACAAAGCACAACACTCAGAAAACAGAGGAATTCCAGACAAGAAACAATCAGGGCCAGCTAACACCTCCCAACAAAGGATTCCCCCAGGCAGGAAGCAGCCAGGCTTTGAAGCTGCAAGGCCATTAAATCCTAATCAAGGTGGCCAATTGCAACATTCACACTTGCCTCAAACATACAAGAGTTCTTTCTCCCACCCTGGACATTATACAACAGATACATACACACCACTTGCCTCGTTTCCAACAGACATCACAACACACAGTAGATATATTACATCACAATACAACACACAGTTGATTTTGGATGACCAAGTTTCCTCAGAGGAATTTATTTAAAGCTAGAATTCTGGAACATGACAAAAAGAATGTCATTAAAATTGATAGAAATTGAAGCCAGATGCAAATTTCTGTATCTGAAAAGGAGGCAGGCACTTCAATGGCAGCTTCAGAGACATTTGATTTTACTTACATACTATCTGGGAAGGTACTGAAGTCATCCACTTGTGTGCCAAATACTAGGTAGGCTAGCTGTGCATAGGCTAAAAAAATGATGAAAAACATAATAGCAAAACCAAGGATATCTTTGGCACATCGCGACATTGTGGAAGATAACTGGCTCATTGTCCGGTTGAAGTTGATGAATTTAAAAAGCTGTTGACAATAAAAAATATTTAAATAACCAGGTAATTCAGCAAGAAAAGATATCCATAGCTTAAAAAGGATTAAACTGTCAATTACAATGAAAGAGCTGGAATATTGAATAATTCAATAGAGTGATTCAAACACAACAGCAGGCTGTGGTTTGTGTTAACCATTATTTGTAGCCCAGAGATAAAGGAGAAACTTAGTTTTTAAAAAACAACATAGGAGTGTTGGAACACATTACAAACTAATGTATTTTATTATTGTAAGCACAACATGAACTGAACCCATTTCAAAAGATGAAGGTGATTAGTATGCTTTTAATTTTTTTTCTGCCTCCTATGACATTGTTTAGATAATCTTAAAAATAAATGCCTCTAAGTCAGTGTTTATCAACCTGGGGGTCGTGACCCCTGTGGAGGTCGTGACTGGGTTTCAGAGGGGTCACCAAGGACCATCAGAAAACATATATTTCTGATGGTCTTAGGAACCCCTTAAGCAGAGAAGGCTGAAGATCTCTCCGCCTGTCCTTCTCTTCCTTTTTGGAAACAGATGGCAAATCCTCCCATCAAAAACCTTCCTCCACTGTGATTGGCCAGCCTCTCAGCTGACCTTTCGGCCAAGGGGAGGGCTGTTTCTGAGGGGAGAGGAGACATGCTCGACGCATGGCAGCATGGTGCACATGTGCGGGTGAGGGAGAGCATGCGAGGCTGGAGGGAGGCTTGCACCAGCAGGTAACTTTAAGGCATGGGAGTTCTGTGTGAGAAGTTTGGTCCAATTTTATTATTGGTGGGGTTCAGAATGCCCTTTGATTGTAGGTGAACTATTAATCCCAGCAACTACAACTCCCAAATATCAAGGATATATTTTCCCCAGACTCCACCAGTGTTCACATCTGGGCATATTGATTATTTGTGCCAAGTTTGGTCCAGAGCCATCATTGTTTGAGTCCACAGTGCTCTCTGGATGTAGGTGAACTACAACTCCAAAACTCAAGGTCATTGCCCACCTAACCCTTCCAGTATTTTCTGTTGGTCATGGGAGTTCTGTGTGCCAAGTTTGGTTCAATTCCTTCATTGGTGGAGTTCAGAATGCTCTTTGATTGTAGGTTAACTATAAATCCCAGCAACTACAACTCCCAAATGACAAAATCAATTCCCCCCAACCCCACCAGTATTCAAATTTGGACATATGAGGTATCTGTGCCAAATTTGGTCAAATGAATGAAAATACATCCTGCATATCAGATATTTACATTACGATTCATGGCTGTTGCAAAATTAGTTATGATGTAGCAACAAAAATAATTTTATGGTTGGGGGTCACCACAACCCAAGAAATTGTATTAAGGGGTCACAGCATTAGGAATGTTGAGAAACACTGCTCCAAGGCAATACAATGATCCAAAACTTGGATTGTTAGTTCAGACCTAAAGCCATCCCAGTTTGCTGAAACATTAAACAGTGGCTTTACAGTACGGTGCATTGGTTTGAGCAATGATCATGTCTCAAGAGACCAGGGTTCAAATCCCAGCAATGTAAACTTGTTCTAAGTCAAACACAACTTCTCAAAAAGAACTAAAAACAGAATGTGTCCATAATGTGACCTTGTCTGCTTGAAATATTACAAAAAAGTGTTTTAATTACCTTCATCCAGACAAAAAACATGGTGATGGCTGCAATACTGTTGAACTGTGTTTGCCAGTATGATAAAGGCTCAAAATTTGGGAAGCTATTTTGATTTTCCAGCAGCTCCTTCAGCATCCTATCCACAGCAGATGTTTGATATATATTAATTCCAATAGCTGCGACTGATAGCTGAATGTAGAAAAAAAGTATGTAAATAACATAGTCTGTTTTTCACCTTCCCTGAATAAGAATTTGGCATAGTTCTGTTAGCTAACACCTGCCTACCTAGACTTTATTTCTCATTTGGTACCAAATCAACACATAGTGTATCAAGGGATTATTTGAGATACTAAGGTATCCAGGTAAGCACAGCAGTGAACCTAGCGCTCTTCTCCAGTCATATGGCTAGCTGATCTGTTGCAAACAATACTTCTTTCCCCTCATTAACAAGAAGAACTAAGACATTATAATTTCAGAGAGCTCTCATAAAGTTGCAGCAATGGTGGTACTGAAAGACAAGTCCTTGTTCAATGGGAACTCCACAGAGACATCTGCTATGGACCCGAACTATAAAAGACAATAGTGTTGATATTTAAAGACTTATATTTATTTCACTCACCAGAATAATGAGAACATCAAGACAATTCCAGAGACTTCTGAAATAGAATAGTCTGTGAATGTGAATTTCTAGGATTTCTTCTACCACGTAATAAATAATAAAAAAGCAAAAAATTATTTCACAGGCAGCTAAGAAGAAGTCAAAGGTAGAGATGTAGTGTATCAGCTTCACTGGCTGGAATTGCCAAGACGTAAGGAGACCTCCTGTTGGTGGGAACTCCACCAATAACCTGCATTTGAAATACATGAATAAAACTCCTCTTATTATTTTACAAAAAATCTTATTTCATTGTTATTGTTTCTATTAGTGGGATTCACACTGAAAATGCTTTTTAACTGACAGAGTATTAATTTAATATGTAGAAAAATTAACAGCATTTGCGACTTGATGCTGTGGAAATATGCCTGCAGTCCATTTAGAAGTTTTAAACAAGAACATCTACAGAATTCATAATTATTTTATAAACTAACTTGAAAAGACTGTTTTTTCCAGTAGGCATTAGAGTCACGCCAACAATATATAAGCACATAGACATTCCTCTCATATTGTAAATTAGACTGAGAAATTAGACTGAGAAATTTGCAAGTATCACCCCATGTATTTATTATTTATTTATTTACAGTATTTATATTCTGCCCATCTCACCCTGAAGGGGACTCAGAGCGGATCACACACGGCAAACATTCAATGCCGTTAAACAGACAGGACAGACAACAGATAAAGGTATATGCTGGCATTTTCCCAACTTCAGCATCCTGAAAGGAAGAAGTCTTTTATCACATACTTCCTCCTTCCTTTGATTGCAGGCATTTTAAGGTATTTCCTTTTTATGGGGCTGTAAAATACCTCCCTGCCTAATTTCTCACCACTCACAGCTATTTTTGAACTGCTTAGGTGGACAATGAGCCTGGTACTTGATCCTAATCAGAGATACAGCCAATCCTCATTGTATATTAAATGAGAGATAATCAAGTTTCTGGTTCTTCCTTTGCACACAATTCAAATGTATGTCTCTGCCTACAAAAAGCTACAGGAATATCAACACTATGACTCAAAAATAATGACACTGCATTATTTGTCTGCTATAAAAATACAAAACATTTACAGTTCATCCATCTATCCCACCAGTCACCAGAAGATAGGGTTGAGCAGGTTAAAAACTGCACTTTGTGTGTTCAAACCCAAAACAATGCAACGTCTTAACCTGCTCAAGCCTATCTTCTGGTGATTGGTGGGATCGATGGATGAACTGTAAATGTTTTGTATTTTTACAGCAGACAAATAATGCAGTGTCATTTTTTTTAAAAAAAAAACAAAACCAAACTTACCTGACAATACAGAAGAGATTGATATTGGCATTGTATACAGAAAAATCAATAAATGTTGCCCTTGTGCCCCTGTCAAGCCACAAGTTGTTCTTAAGGCCAGCAATCAAGTCAGAAGTCTTTTCTCTGCTTTTAGAAAGATCCTGGTAATAGCCACCTCCGCTGTACGTTGCAATGAGCCCCCAATGGCTGCTCCCTTTGAGATCTTTTTCACTGGTGTACATCCAACTGAAATGCAACATGAAGAGATCCATTATAGGTATGGCCTTGGTTTCCGAAACAAAGTTTAACTGGTCTAAATTATGGCATCAGTTTAGGAAAATATAAGAAATTCTTCCAACTCTTTTACTCTTCATCAGTAGAGTACAGAAAAATATGGACAAGTGAGTTATTCAATAACATGATTTGGAAAATATAAATAAATCAGATATTAAACAAAATTAAGCGCTTCATAAAAGACAATAAAAAGCATTTAGTGTGCTAGGCATAAAAACCTGATTAAATATTTGTCAGAACAAGAAGCCATGCCTCTGTATATATTCATGTAGGAAAAATACATACGCAGTTCCATTGCGAAGCCCAAATGGAGCAGTGTCCTCATTACCCACAGAGTAAACACTGTAACAGTCTTTGATTTCATCCTGTAAATCTTCAGGTATTAAACATGAGCCATTTCTCACTTTCAGCTGCCGCATCCGAGGGACTCCCAAAAGCAGGTTCTCGTGATAGATGAAACTTCTATTCTCTGTCACTGTTTTATTGTTGTACCATATGTCCCAATACAATCCATCAAGTAAAGGTCCCTCAGCAAACTGAAACAGAAAGCTAACCATTGTTAAAATTTTGCATGTCTTGAAAGAAGGCAATAATTTTTGTTTCAGCAATGGATTAATTTCAATTTAACTCTTAAATTAGAGAATTTCATCTATGCTGACGATCGTGCCATCACCGCTCAAGCAGGGATGGTTTGAAATGGTTGGACAGAAGCTCTCTGAAGCTTAGGAGCTCGTACTATTACATTTGATTCCTAATCCATTTAAAATGTAGACCTGTGCTTTCCACCTTAAGAACAGGTAAGCATCTCGAGTTCTGATTATCTGGGGTGGAATCCCCCTGGAGCATTGCAGCACACCAAAATATCTGGGAGTTACTCTGGACTGTGCTTTGACTTATAAGAAGCACTGCTTGAATATCAAGCAAAAAGTGGGTGCTAGAAATAATATATGAAAACTAACTGGCACAACTCGGGAATCACATCCAGACACAGTAAAGACATTTGCCCTTGCTCTTTGCTATTGTATTGCTGAATACACATGCCCAGTCTGGAATATATCTCACCATATTAAAACAGTGGATGTGGCTCTTAATAAGACATGCCACATTATCATAGGATGTCTACGCCCTACACCACTGAATAAATTATACTGTTTAGCCGGTATTGAACCACCTGACATCTGTCAGGAAGGAGCATCCTGTAATGAAAGGCCAAGGCATTGACATCTTTGGCCCATCCTCTGAACTGCACTGCATATGATATGATTAGAATTACACCTCGGCTAATACAGAAGAGAAGTGTTGGTACATTGGACAAGAAGTAAATTTATTATTTTCTCCAACATCAATGTGATACCAGACTGGGAAACATACAAAGCAGGTGACCTCGTGGTACATGACTTCTGGTTTCTATGGGAGCTTACAGTAAGCTCTGTCAAACAATATCAGTCTTTTCAAAATTATGATAGACAATGATAATGTGCATTATTCACATAATATGCATATCAATTTAATATAGCAATGCTCAAAGATCAAGTTCCAATCTATACCTTCCAGAAGTCTTCCATTGAGGACAAAGTTTTGAAGTTGATCTTCTCCATTTTTGATACAGGTGTGTCTAGAAAGAGCTGTGACATTGTCTTTGTGTAGTAGTACATATTAGAACTCACCATCCCATAAGACACTGGAAATATGAAGTTTGGAGATAAATAGCATTTCAAACACAAAACATCCAAGAGCCTATATACAACATACAGTCATTGAATAATATATTTATGTCTGAGGGCCCTTCCAGACAGGCCCTACAACCCAGGATCAAATCCTAGGTTTTCGGTTTAGTCCAGATTATCTGGACTCATATAATCCAGTTGAAAGCAAAAAACCTAGTATCAGATCCTGGAATATAGGGCCGGTCTGGAAGGACCCTGAGATAATACAAGAGCCATTCTAATAACTGACTGCAGAAATTCATAGAACAACGCAAGATATATCTAGACTCAATGAAGGGGCTGGGGCTGATGATTAATTGATCCAGAGAGAATGGCCTCCAACCCACATTTTGTCATTTATTATCACCAGTTTCAGGCCCCGTGGAACAAATTTTCTGTGCTTAAACACTCTTCTTTAGATATCACAGTATCACTTGCATCATCACAACATCAAAGGCAAGGCAGGCAATAGCAATACGTTTTATTGATTGGCCTATTGGCCGTATCAAAACATTTAACACATAACACATTTAACACATAACACATTTAACACATAACACATTTAACACATAGTCATACAACATACAACGCTCGGTATAAGAGAGGTTAAAATAAAAGCAGTTAAAATAAACAAACTGTTGGCAGATCCCGTTCAGATATCAAATATCTGTGTCACCTCCACAGTTTACCCCAATTGATTCTAAATGTGCAATTCTCAGCTGTGTTGCTTTGAATAGAAAAAGGGCTGTTTTGTGTGTTATTTTAGGATTCTGGCCGGCCAACAAAAATGAAGTTTTAATATGTGGATCCCAGTGTGTTTTGTGAATAATGTATGGTCCAAGGCAATGGCCTCTCTCTTTCTTATACAGCTCACAGTTGAACAGAACATGTGTGATATCCTCCACCTCTGATGCTCCGCAAATACAAACTCGATCGTTGTATGGGACCTGATTAAACCTTCCGTGCTTGACCATTGAATCCAGCTGCTCAAAACGAGCTCTGGTAAATACCCTCCTGAGGTGTTTTGGCATAACTGTTTTTAGGTATCGAGCTGTTTGGAAGGTGTGTTTAAAGCGGCTTAACCATTTCAATGAGCCAGCTTTACTGAGAGTAGCAATGTCTTTTTGGCCTTCTATATCCAATACTCGTTGAGCAAGGCAGGCAATGTTTAGATGCCAGGGAGTCCAGATCCTGAAGTATCTAGTAATTTGGTATTTTATCTGGGGCTTATTGGAGTTGCATCCAAGAACAACTGCAACACACCAAGGATTGCCCAAGAGAAGAGGATGCAGGCGTATTCTCTTATGGTTTTAAGTTTCAAGAGAGTAGATTTCAACTGAAATTAGAAAGAACTCAAGATGAGGTTTGATAATGGAACAAATTACCTAAAGACATGACTGGAGCTCTTTCCCTAGAAGTCTTTAAAAAGAGGATTACAGCTACTTCTGAAGATGCTTTTCCTGGAGTTCCTTCATTGGGCTACTTTCCAACTCAATGATCCCAATTGTTTATTTGCTATAACATTTAAGAATGTTCATTGTTTTCAGATCAATCGTTCATTTCAACACTCAACATATTTATTTCTAGTGCTTCTTTCTCTCTCTCTTTCTCCAGTCTTTAATAAGCAGTGGTACTGCTGTTGCTTATTTACTCCATCTCAGATTGACTTCAAATTGCTGGTTGATGATTATGATATTATATTCACTAATCCAAATATTTAAGAACAACTTGCTATGGCAATTTGAAAAGGGTGCTTGCATTCCCACAGTATTTGGGAAAGAATGTTAGAATTATACAACAACATTTCACTGAAGCATTGCTTCCAAGCTCAAATTCAGTTAATCAGTTAACCATGTAGTTAATGTTTATAGTCTCTAGCAGCAATAAACTTTGCAGGAGACTGTCCTATACCTCTCTAAGAAGCAATATTATGGCATGAGCACTCATGATATGCTCTAAAACAGTAGAAAAGGGAAGTCTAACAGTACTGGCTTTATCTTGTCAATTTCCACTGGCGAGGCAATGAAAATGCATTAGTTGAAGGTTTATTTTCTTACCAGACAATAAAGAATTAAATACAATCTGGATATTTGTAAAAGTGAGATTTGTAAACAATGCATAGCCATAATGCATCTGAAAAGTTGTATTATTATTATTATTATTATTATTATTATTATTATAAAGGGCTGAGAATGGCGGTTAACAAATGCATCAAATAAATAAATATTATTATTAATGAATAACAGCGCCAATCTAAAACCAGCCTGGAAAAAGCAACCCTGTTAAAACACACATACATTACATTTGATTACTTGATAAATATAGTAGTTACCAGTGCTACAACACCATCAAAATGAATACTTACAGATAGAGAGGACCAGGAGAAACATCAAATACGTGATTAATTCTCGCAAAACACTTTTCAGGTATTTCTCTCTGGTTGTGGTTTCTTCCATTAATCTTGTACCCCACAGACCTTCACAAAGCAGCATTAGAAACAGAGAAAACAAACAGCAAGATATTACTATACTGTGTTGTTCTCAAACAAGCTAAACAAATTGTTGCCATTATTAAGACTTAACTGATAACTTGTTACATTAATTCCCTCCTTACAGGTTGTACTGCTAGCCAAAGGGACAGGAGCCTTGCCAATGGAAAAAATGTGAAGACTTCTGCATTATATAAAAACAGATTTACATACATTTTAAAGACATGAAACCAAAATAAATTAACAGAGTCTGTTCCACTTTGTATGCGTCGTGAAAAGTTATGGCTCACTGGAAAAGGCAATAATGCTTTGTAAAGTAGAATGAAAGAGGAAAAGAGAGATAGTTTTATAGGTGGATCAATTCAATCAAGAAAACCACAACAGTGAACAAGAAATGAGCTGGGTAGTAGACATATGCATTTGGAGTAAAACTTGCCCTGTTTAGTGTTCTGGCTTTTGTTGGGGCGGGGGGGGGGGGGGGGCAGATTCATTTTTTGTGAGCCTCCCGAAATAGGGAGGGTTGTTTTTGGTTCTTTTGGGGCCCCAAAAATCAGACCATTTTTTGAGAAGGGCTTCCCATCCACTGGCTCCCCTTTCCAGCGTGTGTTTTTACCTGGCAACCTGCTGTTTCTACTCTATAATAAGAGGCGCTTGGCTGTAGGAACTGGCAGGTGCGCACGCTTTCCAGGCCTGCCTACATGCCACGCCACGCCACACACACTCTCTCCTTGGAAAGATTGTTTGTGCATGGCGGGGCATGCAGGCAGGTCTGGAAAAAGCATGCACCTGCATGCGCTTTCCGGACCTGCCCGCACGCCCCACCATCCTCTCAGAGCCTGCATATGTGGCAGGGCATGCAGGCAGACACAGAGCACGCCTGCAGCCGAGCTCTGGGTCTGCCTGCCTAGATGCCCCACCAAACACGCGCTCCCTTTCCAAGGCAAGGAGGCAAGTTTGGATGCACATGAAAGTAGGCTTTCGTGACGGGTATATTTTCATGTGGGGAGGGGGCTTCCCGTTTTGTGGTTCCAAAGAAACGGAAGACATGAAAGAAACAGTATAAACTGTAGGAACGAATTCTGTGAACAACTCTACTAGGCAGCAGATGACTTGTGGTTTTGGAAGAGTTAAAGTTGACGTGATGGCAAATTAAAAAAACAACAACAACAAATGGCTGGTCAAGTATTTGAATGGACACTTCTCTCTTTTTTTGCTGCATGCTTATTTATTTATTTATTTACAACATTTATATGCCGACCTTCTCACCCCGAAGGGGACTCAGAGCGGCTTACAAGGTATATATTACATGGAATATAATATATTATTAGCATAGTACAATATCAGCATTAAACATTGCTATATTGCACCAAACCACTATATCGTAATGTTATTAGTAATATTATAAGTAATGTAAATATATAATTATAATATCATATTATATTGTAGGTAATGTAAATATATAATATAATATCATATTAATAATGTTAAGAGAATGGACACTTCTCTCAACAATACTGTGAATCTTTGATAAATATTCTGGATTCATTTAAATACTGGATTAATTTTAACTTTGCAGAGTTAAAACAAAATGTAGTAGCACCAAATGGAAAATTGAAAACACACACAAACACACATGCAATCAAACTAAAAGTGTTGCTGTAATTTTTATACATTTGTGCTGGCACCAAGGTTTTGCCAGAAATATTCCTTGGTTCATCAAACCACTAGATGCAAAGTGAGAGGTAAATGCTATAATTTTCCAACAAGAGAGAAAGAAAGAAGGGAAGGAAGCCAGCAAAGAGGCTGAGTGTATTCCCTCTTCAGAGAAACTTTTAAAAAGCAATTAAATACTAGTTTTTTTATGAATGGTATGCTTTATGTAAAAATATGCTGCAAAAAAAATAGCTGTATGAACTCCCATCCCATGGTGGAATGCATCCTGAAAAAAGAAAGCTTTCTTTATTTCTGTTTCAACTTCTCCCTGCTTTCTTGTTTTCTTAATGTAAAATTTTAGTCCCTAAATGCCTGAGAAAGAACCTCCTGCTCTATAAAATCTAATACACACTAAAATAATACATTAATAAAGCGAATGTGAAAAATATGAGTGAGACATGAAATAAAATGTTTGCAAACACTTGTACTGAGAATCGAATACATCGAATTACAATCTGGGTTAAGATGGCAACACTTCTGGAATGTGTACATACATGGTTATCCCGGAGTGGAACAACTGAGCAAAGGCTGGTTGGCTAGGCAACAGGAAGCTTGAAATGCGCTTAGTGAGCTGGAATCTGCAAACCTTGGCAGGGAACATTGAGAGCACACACAGGCCTAATATATTTTGCAGGATTTTGTCAGTCTTAATAGACAGGCCTGGGCAAACCGGCTGTTAGGAATTGTGGGAGTTGAAGTCCAAAACACCCAGAGGGACAAAGTTTGCCCAGATCTGTTTTAGACTCATTGAGCCATTCCAGTTAAGCTGCGTTTCCCAAACTCTAGGCCTCCAGGTGCTTTGTTGGATTTCATCTCCCAGAAGCTTTATCTGTCTTGGTCTACTGGCTGTTAGGAATTGTGGGAATTGTAGTCCAAAACACCTGGAGGGCCGAAGTTTGCTCAGGCCTGCTTTAGCCTCTTTGAGCCATCCCAGTTAAGCTGCATTTTCCAAAGTCTCTAGACCTATAGGTGTTTTGGGTTGTTGTAGGTTTTTTCGGGCTATATGGCCATGCTCTAGAGCCGTGATGGTGAACCTATGACACATGTGTCAGCACTGACACGCATGGTTATTTTTGATGACACGCAGACACATGTGGCCACATACAGAGAAATACACCTTATAAGAGCTTATCTAATTCCATCATTAAATTTGTAAAAGGCTCCACAAATTTAACATCTGCACGTTTGAGCATTGTTCACTCCATAACTCAGCATGGATTATACATTTTTCTTATTTAAACTATAAATATTGCAAAATTATGTTTTTTTTTCTCAAAGTGATACTCCACCCAAGTTATGCTCAGGTTTTTGGCAAATTTTGACACACCAAGCTCAAAAGGTTGCCCATTACTGTTCTAGAGGCATTCCCTCCTGACGTTTCGCCTGCATCTATGGCAAGCATCCTCAGAGGTAGTGAGGATGCTTGCCATAGATGCAGGCAAAACGTCAGGAGAGAATGCCTCTAGAACATGGACATATAGCCCGAAAAAACCTACAACAACCCAGTGATTCTGGCCATGAAAGCCTTCGACAATACTATAGGTGTTTCGTTGGACTTCATCTTCCAGAAGTTTTGCCAGACCTCGCAACCTCTGAGGATGCCTGCCATACATGCAGGCGAAATGTCAGGAGAGAATGCTTCTAGAGTATGGCCATACAGCCTGAAAAACCTACAACAACCCAGTTTTGCCTGTCTTGGCCAATGAGCAGGGATTTTGAGAAATGTAGTCCAAAACACCTGGAGGGCTGAAGTTTGCCCAGACCCGCTTTAGACTGAAACACCCCACTTAAGCTGTGTTTCCCAAACTCTAGGCCTCTAAGGTGTTTTGGACTTCATCTCCCAGACTTGGCCAATGAGCAGGGATTCTGGGAAATGTAGTCCAAATCACCTGGAGAGCTGAAGTTTGCTCAGACCCGCTTTAGACTGAAACACCCCACTTAAGCTGTGTTTCCCAAACTCTAGGCCTCTAAGGTGTTTTGGACTTCATCTCCCAGACTTGGCTAATGAGCAGGGATTCTGGGAAATGTAGTCCAAAACACCTGGAAGGCTGAAGTTTGGCCAGACACACTTTAGACTGAAACATCCTAGTTAAGCTGTGTTTCCCAAACTCTAGGCATCTAAGTTGTTTTGGATTTCATCTTCCAGAATTGGCCAATGAGCAGGGATTTTGGGAAATGAACATGAGCCATCAATAAGAGCATAGTGTCTAGATCTAGGGAAGTAATGCTTCCCCTCTATTCCGCCTTGGTTAAACCACACCTGGAATATTTTGTCCAATTCTGGGCACCACAATTCAAGAGAGATGTTGACAAGCTGGAATGTGTCCAGAGGAGGGCGACTAAAATGATCTAGGGTCTGGAGAACAAGCCCTATGAGGAGCGGCTTAAGGAGCTGGGCATGTTTAGCCTGAAGAAGAGAAGGCTGAGAGGAGATATGATAGCCATGTATAAATATGTGAGAGGAAGCCACAGGGAGGAGGGAGCAAGCTTGTTTTCTGCTTCCTTGGAGACTAGGATGCGGAACAATGGCTTCAAACTACAAAAGAGGAGATTCCATCTGAACATGAGGAAGAACTTCTTGACTGTGAGAGCCGTTCAGCAGTGGAACTCTCTGCCCCGGAGTGTGGTGGAGGCTCCTTCTTTTGAGGTTTTTAAACAGAGGCTAGATGGCCATCTGTCAGGGGTGCTTTGAATGCAATATTCCTGCTTCTTGGCAGGGGGTTGGACCCATCTAAACATGAGGAAGAACTTCCTGACTGTGAGAGCCGTTCAGCAGTGGAACTCTCTGCCCTGGAGTGTGGTAGAGGCTCCTTCTTTGGACGTTTTTCAACAGAGGCTGGATGGCCATCTGTCAGGGGTGCTTTGAATGCAATATCCCTGCTTCTTAGCAGGGAGTTGGACTGGATGGCCCATGAGTTCTCTTCCAACTCTATGATTCTAAGTCCAAAATACTTTGGAAGGCCAGAGTTTGGGAAACACTCTTTGGCCTTCTAAAATGTTCTGCACTACAGTTCCCAGAATGCTTGCTCATCTTGGCCTATAGCTGGGAATTCTGGGAAATTGAGTCCAACAAGAGTAGGCCTGGACCAACTTGGGCCCTCCAGGTGTTTTGGAGTTCAACTCCCACCATTTCTAACAGCCTCAGGACCTTTTCTTTTCCCTTGGTGTCTGTCCATCTTTTGTCTGAAAAGAAAAGGTCCTGAGGCTGTTAGAAATGGTGGGAGTTGAAGTCCAAAACACCTGGAGGGCCCAAGTTGGTCCAGGCCTGCTTTAGAAGTTTGAGAAACACAAGATGCGCTTGGCCTCCAACTCCCAGAGGCCTCACCCTGTTTCCCTAAGGGCCGGGGATTCTGGGAAATGAAGTCCCAAAGCCAGAGATGACGTAAGCGAAGGAGGATGCAGGAGGCAGGAGAGACTTACCCCTGAGGCGCCTGGCCCATCCTTTGGCCCAGGCCAGGCGGCGCGGAGGCGGAGGAGAAGGAGAAGGCGAAGGAGAGGAAGGCAGCGGGCTCTCCGCGGCCTCTCCGCTCTCCTGAGGCGGCTGCGAGGGCAAGGCGTCGCCGGGGTCCATTTGCAGCACCGGCCCTTTGCCCGCCGCCGGCTTCCCCTCCTCCGCCTCGGCCTCGAAGCCCGGGTTGTCGCGGCTCCAGGCCTGCCTCGAGCAAGAGGAGAGCGGCGAAGGGGATGGAGAGGAGGGAGGCTGGCGGAGCTGCCCCAGCTCCAGCTGCTCCAGCCCGCCCGCCATGCTGGGAAGTGGGCCTCTTCCATCCCCGCCTCTTCCCTCTCTGCCAGCCAAGGAGGGAGGGAAGGAAGGAAGCCATGGGCCCTCGTGGATTTATTAACCATGTCAGCAGCGAATGAAGAAGGAATATCCTTACAATCCTCTTATCCTTCATACACACACACAGATACACACACCCACACATATACTAGCTGCCACGCGTTCTTGTGGCCCAGTCTGGTGATTTGGAAAATAAAGTAATGAGAAAGTGTTGGTTTCTAATATATGAAATTCCTTCATGCTTGTGGGTAAACGGCATTTCTTGCTGTTTCTTTGTCAGTGTTGATGTGAAGATTGTCTGGTTTCCCTAATCTGGAACATGCTACACAACAATCATTCAGAGGTTGCATTTTGAATTCCTGAAATGTGGCTGTATTTTGTTTGTGATGGTTTAGAATTACGACGAAGCACTGCAAACAGATGACAAAGAAGAGGCTTTTAAAAAAGCATTGACTAGTTCAAATTTGCCTGCTGTTGAAGCCCTGTTAAATTCAGGTGTAAGTGCAGAATCCAATTTTAAATCTGGATGGACTCCGCTGATGTATGCTGCCAATTTTGCAAATGTGGAACTCATGCGTATCCTTCTGTGCAGAGGTGCAAATGCCAGCTTTGATAAGGATCAATATACAGGGTTAATGGCTGCATGTAATGCCCATGCTTCAGAAGAACAGATTCTAAAGAGTGTAGAACTGCTTTTGTCAAGGAATGCTAATCCTAATACTACATGTAGAAAGAAAATGACTCCCCTAATGTATGCAGCCCGTGAAGGTTATCCTCAAGTTGTGGCTCTTCTAGTTGCTCATGGATCACAAATAAACGCTCAAGACGAAAGTGGTTACACTGCATTAACATGGGCAGTTCGCTGTGGACATAAAAAGTACGGTTACTTGAACTTGGAGCTGATAAATCAATACAGACAAAAGATGGACAGACACCAAGAGAAATTGCAAAAAACAAAACAAAAAAAAAAAAACCAACAAAACACACACACTTGCTTCCACCTACCAGGCTTTTCAGTCTAATAATTCAGCAATAGCAGCATAAGAACTTCTCCATCAGAAGAGACGCTATAAGCTCCAACTGGCTCAGAAAAAAAAGGGAAGATTAAGGGAAAACTATTTGTGTCTGGCTATTTTCCCAGTGACCATCGGTATGCCCTAAATATACTTTATATATATATGAATTTGTCATTTGGGAGTTGTAGTTGCTGGGATTTATAGTTAACTTACAATCAAAGAGCATTCTGAACTCTACCAATGATGGAATTGAACCAGACTTGGCACACAGGACTCCTGTGACCAAAAGATAAAACACTAGAAGAGTTTGATGGCCATTGACCTTGAGTTTGGGAGTTGTAGTTCAACTACGCCCAGAGAACACTGTGGACTCAAACAAAGAAAGATCTAGACCAAACTTGGCATGAATACTCCATATGCCCAAATATGAACACAGATGGAGTTTGGGAGAAATAGACCTTGATATTTGGGAGTTGTAGTTGCTGGGATTTATAGTTCACCAACTATCAAAGAGTCTTCTGAATCCCACCAACAATAAAATTGGCCCAAACTTCACACACATGACCCCCATGACCAACAGCTTTTTGTACGCTTCTGCTAAGGCATTTAGAGTGGCTTATAGGACTTCTGAATGTGCACAGACTACATTATCATCAGCATATTCGAGTTGTATAACAGATGTGATCTTGTTTTTGGCTTTCAGTCTGCTGAGGTTAAATAGCTTGCCATCTGTCCAATAGATGATTGATTTCCATGCCGGTGGAAAGCTTCCCATCAACAAGGTGCAATATCATAGCGATAAAGATGGAGAATATTATTATTATTATTATTATTAACTTTATTTGTACCCCGCTAGCATCTCCCGGAGGACTCGATGCGGCTTACACAGGCCGAAGCCTCAAAACACAATACAATAGAGAATATAACATCACAACAACAAGGCAACTCAAACAATAAGCAAAATAACATAACACCGCAATACTAAACAAATCAAACAATAAGCAAAATAACAACAATGGCAGTACATCAGGACATTATTAAAAACTGGTTCGGCCGGCGCACTGGGGTACAAGGGTTAAAAGTGCTGAATGGCAGGAGGCACGTAGGGTTAAAAGTGCAATGTGCAGCGACAATTTGTTATGCTAAGGTGCTACTAGGACTTGGGGTGGGGATTCCTAGTCTGGGAAGGCACAACGGAACAGCCAAGTTTTTAAGTTCCTTCTGAAAACGGCTAGAGTGGGGGCCTGTCTGAGATCTTTTGGGAGGGCGTTCCAAAGTCGGGGGGCCGCCACAGAAAAGGCCCTGTCACGTGTCCCCACCAAGCGCGCTTGCGACGTGGATGGGATCACGAGCAGGGCCTCTCCAGATGACCGTAACGAGCGCGTGGGTTCGTAGATAGTGATGCGGTCACGCAGGTAGGGTGGTCCCAAACCGTTTAGGGCTTTGTAGGTGAGCACCTGCACCTTGAATTGGGCTCGGAAAACAAATGGCAGCCAATGGAGCTCCTTAAACAGAGGGGTAGACCTCTCTTGATAATGAGCTCCGGTTAGTATCCTGGCTGCTGCCCGCTGGACCAATTGAAGTTTCCGAGCCGTCTTCAAGGGCAGCCCCACGTAGAGCGCATTGCAGTAATCCATTCTAGAGGTGACCAAGGCATGGGCCACCCCAGTCAGATCAGCCTTCACGAGGTATGGTCGCAGTTGGCGCACAAGTCTCAGTTGCGCAAAGGCCCTCCCGGATACTGCCGACACC
This sequence comes from Anolis sagrei, assembly GCF_037176765.1. Classification (NCBI taxonomy): domain Eukaryota; kingdom Metazoa; phylum Chordata; class Lepidosauria; order Squamata; family Anolidae; genus Anolis; species Anolis sagrei. The sequence continues at coordinate 20,096,068 of NC_090025.1, read as the reverse complement.
TGAGCCTCAAGTGTAAGCGAAGAATCCAAGAGGACGCCCAAACTGCGGACCTGTGGCTTCAGGGGGAGTGTAACCCCGTCCAACACAGGTGACCACCCTATACCCCGATCTGGTTTGCGATCGACCAGGAGGACCTCTGTCTTATCGGGATTGATCTTCAGCTTGTTCTTCCTCATCCAGATCGACACAGCGGCCAGGCACTCGTCTAGCACCTGAGAAGCCTCCTTGGAGTTAGGTGGAAAAGAGTAGTAGAGTTGTGTGTCATCCGCGTAGAGATGGCACCCAACTCCAAAACTCCGGATGACCTCTCCCAGCGGTTTCATGTAGATGTTGAAAAGCATGGGCGACAGAATGGAGCCTTGCGGGACCCCACAGGTCAAAGGCCAGGGGTCAGAGCAGGCGTCTCCCAGCTTCACCATCTGAGTTCGTCCCTCCAGGAAGGACTGGAGCCACGACAGAACCGTGCCCCCAAGGCCCATCCCGGAGAGACGACCCAGAAGGATACCATGATCGATGGTATCGAAAGCCGCTGAGATGTCCAAGAGAACCAGCAGGGTCACACTCCCCCTGTCCAGTTCTCTGCGGAGGTCATCCACCAAGGCGACCAAGGCTGTCTCGGTGCCATGACCAGGCCTGAAACCAGACTGTGACTGATCTAGGTAGTTGGTATGGTTGGGGCAATAACACATCCCTGTTTGACACCTGATTCCACCTTAAATGGGTCACTTTGGGAGCCTGTTGCCATCATGTCACTATGGAGGAGCTGCAAGATGTTAACAAATTTGTCAGGGCAGCCGAATTTTTGGAGGATGGTCCAGAGAGCACTGAGATTCACTATGTTGAAAGCCTTTGCAAGGTCCATGAATGCCATGTACAGAGGTTGGCTTTGTGGGGAATAGACAATGCTTTAACTTCTTTCTTATCCATTAATGTTAAACTGTATTGATTGCAAATCTATGTAGTGATTAGGAAAGTTGCCCACCTAGTGACTGGAGATAGTATTGTATTCTACAAACAACGACTATTTAACCTATATTTCTAAAAACGTCAGGTGTAGGTAACTGGACTTTCTTTAGGAAGCATTCCAGGTTTTGGGATTCATGGATATTTAGCTGCAGCTCAGGCAGGCAATCAAGCACACACACACATCTTTCTACATTACAGATTTTATTTGCAGTACTAAAATGGTTTAATTACAGCACAGAGAAATAGTGCTCAGTCCACAAATAAACAGAGATGTGCTTCTCTTTTTACCACTTCATAATTAATATTGCTCAGAAATCAAATATGTAGCAAAAAAGATTACATTAATACAGCAGAAAGGAGAGTGGATACCATAGGCTCTAATTTGCTTAACAGGCCTGTTATATGGTATTTTTTAAATAAAGTTGAAATTAAAATCATTCTTGCATAAAGCAGAGAATAAATATTGATACAAAACCATATTGCCTGCCTCTTTGGCTCAGAAAAAGAATAGAAGTGATTTGTACCCAAAATTTATCTGGAAACATCCTTTATTTGGAAACAGAATTTTTATTATCAGTGGCAGGCAGTGTAAAAAAAACCCCCAATGGGATTATTGATCACAAGCTTCCGATTAAGCTATTGGAGTTAGAGGTTCATTTTCTATATCCACACTAGCCAGGACATTTTCAAGGCTGTCATCAGCAAATTCAGAATCAGCATCAGCCTGTTTGTTAAAAAGACATCATATTATATTAGCTGGTGAGTCCTGAGAGGGGAATTTGATAGAACTGAGAGAGTAAGGAGATGAGAAATTACCTTACACTGATGTTCCTGAAGGGATTTCCAAGCACAGGTGGCAATAAGAGAGAAAGGACAGAGTCTTTTGAGGGAACAAGGGACCATTGTAGGACCAGCCCTACCAACTAGCAGTTTGCCTGTTATCTTGGGCAGCAAATTCTGAGAGATACTGGGCTACAACCTGCACCCTCCAAAAACACCCCGTTCCCTTTAGGTGTGATACGAGAATGTCAGATGTATTTTTCATCAAGGGACCCATCAGCCTCATTGTTGCCTTCAAAGGGCCATTGAATCCATGGATGAACAATTAGTGGCTATGGAGAGCCAACTATTATTTTTTGACAGAGTGGTCAGTGCTCTTTTGTTTTTATCCAGTTTGGTTCCCCAGATGATATTGAATGACAACTCCCATCACTTTTGATTATCTGCCTTGTGGCCTAGGGATAATGAGAATTGCTACCCAACAACACTTGTTGTTCTGAGGTTGGGGAAAGATTAAAGGATATTTTAATGCCAAAGATCATGTTCAAACCCTTCCATCCTGACTAAATACAACAAACAGCAGCCTTCCAGTTGTTACTGTATCACAACTCCCATCAGCTCTAGTCATAATGTTTAATGATGAAAAATGCAGTTATTGTAATTCTGCATCTGGACAGCCACATAAAAAAGTCATGAAGAGTCAAATTCAGCCCACCGGACTTAAGTTTAACACATATGTGATATATGTTCCCTCATTGCAATGTTGTTGAAAAAGTCCCTCTCCTACCCAGTTGGATTGGGAAATGTATTATTCCTATTCATCAATGCAATTGAAGAATGGCAGATAACATGAAAAGAATCTAGTTTAAACTCCACTGAAAGTTATCATATTAAAGTCATAATGGAAGACCTAGAAAATAACTATAGAGGTATCCTTTCTAGGAATTTCCTATGTCCCCCAGAGAGGCTCAATGCCTTAGAACCACCTGGAAAATTTAGAGAATTTAGACCTGGGCAGATTAATACAAGGCTCATTCTGTATTTTAACTAATTGATAAATATTTGTTAGGATAAATTGTACTAGATTTATTATGTGGAAGGAAGAACATATCCATTCATGATTGTCCTAGTATGATGGCAGATGCAAACTGATAGGAAACTCCGAGGTTTTGTTCCTGTCCTTTCTGATTTTTGTGATAAGTCTCTGATTGTATTGGGAACTAACAGGACATATTCAGAAAATGTGTAAGGATCTCCAAAATAAAATCAGAAAGAACAGGAACAAAATCTGGGATTTTAATCAGTCTGAATGTGCTCTAAATTGGGAGGTACCGAATTTTCATATACAGTATCAAATAGCCCAGGCAAGAATCACATTAAAAGACTCTTAATTGTGACAATTAGCATCACACATGCATATACATACCTGGCTATGTGTTGCTATCTATAAAATTATGTTCTCTATCAAACGTTTCCCTAGTTTTGTTTTTTAGATGCATTTACAGTAGGTATATAATCTACTTTTAACAGACATTAATGGCAACCAAAGCTTACTTGCAACTGCAAACAAGAACACCTTGTTAACTATCCAGTAATGTGAATCTATATTCCTTGAACATCTTGTTAACTATCTAGTAATATGAACATATATTCTCTGTATTAATATCTGCAAGAAGTCTTACCTCTGGGTCATTTCCTGCATAACCATCATCAAAGGCCCGATCACTCTAGAAAAATAAAGTATCATAAATAATTATGTATTCAATCCTGTAACTGAAATACACTGAAAGGTTTAACACATGCAAAAAATTGAATGCTATAGCTTTTACCATAGGTGCAAAGGCATTTTCACTGTCATCTGAAGCATATGATACCTAGAAACAAAGGTAAACCAAGTATTAGTATGAATGTGTGAGCATACTGTATTTTCAGAGAATAAAGTTCTATAGGATAATCATTTGCACACAATACTTTTATTGAGTTGCTGTGAGTTTTCCGGTCTGTATGGCCAAGTTCCAGAAGCCATAGATACCTGCCATAGATGTGGGCAAATGCTTCTGGAACATGGCCATACAGCCCGGAAAACTCACAGCAATCCAGTGATTCCAGCCATGAAAGTCTTCGACAATGCAATATATTTATTGTTTCAGTTGACTCAAACAACTTCCTGATCCATTTTGTAAACTCAGTGTAATGAATTGTTAAGGGCGCATCCACACTATAGAATGGATGCAGTTTGTCATCACTTTAACTGCTATGGCTCAATGCTGGAGAGCATGGCAGTTGTAATTTAGTGAGGCAGCAGCATTCCTTGGCAGAAAAGGCTGGAAACTTTGTAAGACTACAACTCCCATGATTTCATAATGTTGATCCATGGCAGATAAAGTGGATTGATTCTCCAGTGTAGATGCATCCTAGGTAAGTATTTGCTTATGAGATGAAGCTAAATGACTACATCTCTTGATCAGTATCCTGTAACCACCAAAAAAATTCCAGAAATCCAAAGTTTGCCCATGGAGACAATATTCCCAGTTCTTACTCCATCTTCACAACTACAACAAATACATCTCATAAGCCTTTTGGGGTCATAATCAAAAATCTTTCCCCTTAGTTGCCTAGATTCTTGGGCTCATTATAAATAGAGAAGACACTATGTTTCAGGAGATAAGAACAAATTGTGGCTATCTAAGGTAAGATCCTGTGACCATAAAACAACCTACACTGCCATATAATCCAGTTTCAGAATGCAGATTAACTGCAATGAACTGGATTATATGGCAGTGTAATTTTATACAATACAGTTCAATGCAGATAATCAGCATTCAGAAACTGGATTATATGGCAGTGTAGATCCATCTTAAGAAAGCCATCTCTCCTCAAACTGTCCATCCTTTAAAGACATCCATGCATATGGCCAGGTGGTGGCAGCAAATCCCATAAAATAATCATGTCCACCTGGAATCCACTTCCTATGAATTTCAAAGGATGCCACTGTGAGTTCTACTATGCGAGTTCTGTTACATATGTTTGATTCAATAGGGAAGAATCTTTACATCCCAGCATATCTGCCACCCAATGTTCTGTTTTACAGTAGGTCTAATATGCCCCAATTGTTATTTTTCTGTTACCATTCATGTAAATTTATTAGGACTCTTATGCCTGGTTATAGAACCAGGCATAAGATTCCTAATACATTTATATGAATAGTAACAGAAAAATAACAATTGGGGTATATTATTATATGTTATTGCTAGTGCTGAGCCACAGTTAATATGAATACAATTCCAGTTATTACAACACTGTTCCAAGCACAGGCAGTGAATTATTTTGGCCATTTCGCGAGAAGATGTATTCAACATCACATCAGTTGCATTTAAATTGCGCACAGTAAAAAAATCATTTGAACTAAAGTAAAACCATTATATCAGGTGGATTTCCATATGTGCTGACTTACTTTACAAGGATTGATTGTGGCTGAGATTGACAAATGAATTAAAGCAAAGCCTACCAGAAACTTGCAAGAATAGTATGATACATCTGAATGTATTTATTTATTTACTGTACTTATATACCGCTGTTCTCAGCCCGGGGGCTGAGAAATCTTTAGTAAGAAATCTTTTTTCTTTACCTCTCGTAGATTGTTGTCATCACTTGCAATTGGTGAAATAAGATCCTAAAAATGAATATTAAATAAGCATAAAATCATATGTATGTAATTGCATCATACATATGTGTATGATATATGATATCTTAGGTGGACATATAAATATATCTACATGGTATGTATCACATCCAGAGGTTAGACTGGACTAGCACGCTCCCAGCTTTCTTTTTCTCAGACAACTAAAAAACTTTTCCGTAACAATAGGTATTCTATTTCAAGCATAGGCAGTGAAGTATTTTGGCCATTTTGCAAGAAGATGTATTTGACATGAGTTGCATTTAAATTGCTCTGAGTTAAAAAATCCTTTGAACTAGAGTAAAACCATTGTATCAGGTGGATTTCCATATGTGTTGACTTACCTTACATCGATTGATTGTGGCTGGGATTAACAAACGAATTCAAGCAAAGCCTACAGAAACTTGCAAGAATAGTATGATACATTTGAATGTAGTAATAAATCCTTTATTTACCTCTTGTGGACTGCTGTCATCACGTGCAGTTGGTGAAATAAGATCCTAACACAAATATTAAATATTAAATAAGCATAAAAATCACATGTATGTAATTGTATCATACATATGTGCATGCTTTATGATCACATCCAGAGATTAGACTAGCACATTCCCAGCTTTCTTTTTCTCAGACAAGTAAAACTTTTCTGTTCCAATAGGTATTCTATTCCAAGTGCAGGCAGTGAATTATTTTGGCCATTTTGGAACTAGATGTATTCGACATCACATGAGTTGCTTTTAAATTTCCCTCAGTTAAAAAAATCCCTTTGGACTAAAATAAAACCATTGTATCAGGTGGATTTCCATATGTGTTGACTTACCTTACATCAATTGATTGTGGCTGGGATTGACAAATGAGTTAAAGCAAAACCTACCAGAAACTTGCAAGAATAGTATGATACATTTGAATGTAGTAATAATTTTTTTTACCTCTTCTAGACTGCTATCATCACGTGCAGTTGGTGGAATAAGATCCTAAAAACAAATATTAAATAAGCATAAAATCATATGTATGTAATTGTATCATACATATGTGTATGATATCTGATACCATAGATGGACATATAAATATATCCAGATAGTATGTATCACATCCAAAGATTAGGCTGGCACATTTCCAGCTTTCATTTTCTCAGATAAGTAAAAACTTTTCTGTTCCAATAGGTATTCTGTTCCAAACGCAGGCAGTGAATTATTTTGGCCATTTTGCAAGAAGATGTATTCAGCATCACACAAGTTGCGTTTAAATTGCCCTCTATTAAAAAAATCCCTTGAACTAGAGTAAAACCATTGTATAGGTGGATTTCCCTATGTGTTGACTTACCATACATTTATTGATTGTGTCTGGGATTAACAACGAATTCAAGCAAAGCCTACCAGAAACTTGCAAGAATACTATGATACATTTGAATGTAGTAATAAATCTTTTGTTTACCTCTTGTGGACTGCTGTCATCACGTGCAGTTGGTGAAATAAGATCCTAAAAACAAATATTAAATAAGCATAAAATCATATGTATGTAATTGTATCATATATATGTGTATGATATCTGATACCATAGGTGGACATATAAATATATCCAGATAGTATGTATCACATCCAGAGATTAGGCTGGTACATTCCCAGCTTTCATTTTCTCAGACAAGAAAACTTTTATGTTCCAATAGGTTTTCTGTTCCAAGCACATGTCCAATTTGCAAGAAGATGTATTTGACATCATATGAGTTGCATTTAAATTGTCCTCAGTTAAAGAAAAATCCTTTGAACTAGAGTAAAACCATTGTATCAGGTGGATTTTCATATGTGTTGACTTACCTTACATCGATTGATTGTGGCCGTGATTGACAAAGCAAAGCCTACAGAAACTTGTAAGAATAGTATGATACATTTGAATGTAGTAATAAATCTTATTTTACCTCTTCTAGACTGCTGTCATCACGTGCAGTTGGTGAAATAAGATCCTAAAAATAAATATTAAATATTAAATAAGCATAAAAGATCACATGTATGTATTTGTATCATACATATGTGTATGATGTATGATATCATAGTTGGACATATAACTATATCAACAAATCATGCATGTATTTATTTATTTTAAACATTTATATTCCACCCTTCCCACCCCAAAGGGGACTCAGGGCGGAGCACAGCATATATACGGCAAACATTCAATGTTGGAACAAAAATTCATTATATGCATACATAAACATTAAAAACATTTGTCTCAATATTAAAAAACACTCTTTAAAACCGTCTTGATCATCTGCATCTAATCTAATGGGCCTAGTAAGGTATCACTGCTTTATTGCACGGTCCTGAAAGCTTGGTCCCCTAGCCAAGTTTTTATCATCCTTCTAAAGGACAGGAGGGAGGGGGCCGATCTGATCTCAGCAGAAAGGGAATTCCATAGCTGGTGGGCAATCACCGAGAAGGCCCTCTCTCTCATCCCCACCAGTTGTGTCTGTGACAATGGCAGGACAGAGAGCAGGGCCTCCTCGGAGGATCTTAATCTCTGCAATGATTCATAGGGGAAGATGCGTTTGGACAGGTAAATTGGGCCGGGGCCGTTTAGGGCTTTATAGGCCAAAGCCAGCACTTTGAATTGTGCCCAGTAGCAAACTGTCAGCCAGTGGAGCTGGCATAACATGGGAGTTGCATGCTCCCTGTATGCCGCCCCAGTTGTTAACCTGGCTGCCTCTCATTGGACTATCACATCCAGAGATTAGACTGACACATTCCCAGCATTCTTTTTCCTCAGACAAGTAAAAACCTTTCTATTCCAATAGGTATTCTTTTCCAAGCGCAGGCAGTGAATTATTTTGGCCATTTTGCAAGAAGGTGTATTCAACATTTCATGAGTTGCATTTAAATTTCCCTGAGTAAAAAAAATCATTTGAATTAGAGTAAAACTACTGTATCAGGTAGATTACCATATGTGTTGAGTTACCTTACATTGATAGATTGTGACTGGGATTGACAAATGAATTCAAGCAAAGCCTACCAGAAACTTGCAAAAATAGCATGATACATCTGAATGTAGGAAGAAATTTTACCTCTTGTAGACTGCTGTCATCACTTGCAGTTGGTGCAACAAGATTCTAAAAACAAATATTAAATAAGCATAAAATCATATGTATGTAATTGCATCATACATATGTATATGATATATGATCTCTTAGGTGGTTATATAAATATATCTACATAGTATGTATCGCATCCAGAGGTTAGACTGGCACATTCCCAGCTTTCTTTTTCTCAGACAAATAAAAACTTTTCTGTTCCAACAGGTATTCTGTTCCAAGCACATGTCCATTTTGCAAGAAGATGTATTCGACATCACATGAGTTGCATTTAAATTGCCCTCAGTTAAAAAAAAATCCTTTGAGCTAGAGTAAAACCATTATATCAGGTGGATTTCCGTATGTGTTGACTTACATCAATTGATTGTGGCTGTGATTGACAAATGAATTAAAGCAAAGCCTACCAGAAACTTGCAAGCATCGTATGATACATTTGAATGTAGTAATAAATCTTTTTTTTTACCTCTTGTAGACTGCTGTCATCACGTGCAGTTGGTGAAACAAGATCCTAAAAACAAATATTAAATAAGCATAAAATCATATGTATGTAATTGCATCATACATATATGTATGATATATGATATCTTAGGTCAGTGGTTCTCAACCTGGGGTCCCCAGATGTTTTTGGCCTTCAACTCCCAGAAACCCTAACAGCTGGTAAACTGGCTGGGATTTCTGGGAGTTGTAGGCCAAAAACATCTGGGGACCCCAGGTTGAGAACCACTGTCTTAGGTAGACATATAAATATATCTACATGGTATGTATCGCATCCAGAGGTTAGACTGGGCTGGCACGTTCCTAGCTTTTTCTCAGACAAGTAAAACATTTTTTTTATTTGATAAGTAACTGCATTTTAACCCATCTCACTTAAAAAATGCACTGGATCTTGCTAACTGCTAACTTGGACCATGTGTGTATGTATGCATACTTAATGAGGTATATTTTAATTTAGGAGGAATTGGGTGCTGTATGGAGAAAAAAGGGAATATCAATCCCTACATACCTGAAAAAACACTGCACATATGGACACTTACATGTGAAAAAACACTGCACATATGGACACTTACATGTGAATTTCAGCCAATGTGTGAAGAGGACCATAGGACTGATCTCTAAGATAAGCTAAGCCTGAGCCAGGAGGGAAATATGTGGTCCTCCATTGTTTGACTGCAATTCTCAAGATGCTTAGTCAGTATAGCCAATAGTTAGAGGATGATGGGCATTCCACTTCAATGTCTGAAGGACCACATATCCTTCATTTCTGCCTTAGAGAGATGTTTGCTTAGACCCACTGCATTTTTTAAATTGAAAAAGTAATTAAAAATCATTGGCACAAGCAAAAAATCAATTGAAAACGCCATCTTATACATCTTGTAATGAAAGGTGTTAATAAACAGAAAGGTTCAGGATGCATTGAATGAAAAGATTTCACTTCTTCATCGTTGTTGCTCTCTCTTGAATCTAACAAATGTGAGTTCTGAAAACCAAGGTGAAAAAATACATTTAGTGAGGAGAGAGTTTGTTTCAGTCATAACTATGAGTTTGTATGAGGATTGTCTCATGAGTGACTTTCCAGATGTTGGGCTGTAACCTGCATTGAATGTAACAACCATGGGAAATAGTGGATGTGATAAAATAGGAATTGCCAGATATAGCCATATTTAGGATGAGTTTACATGGGCAAGGACAATTGTACCCAATTGTACCCAATGGCCACAAATCTGGTGCAGGTCCCAGACAGACTGGAGAAAAAATAATTGTTGCTCCCCACATCAGAAAGCCTGAGAGGCCCTTCCTGAAAGTCTATTTTGTCAAAGTATGTATTATGATGCCAATGATAACACTGGACCTATTCCTTTTTCCTGTCTTTCTGTAGACATGTCAGTGGCACAAAGGAGCTTTACATACCAGAGTAGAAAATGCCCGACGTTCCAGTTGTTTGTATTCATGATTATCTGCAGAAATCTTAGGTATAAAAACAAAATCAACATTAGAACTTAAAATAAATATTTTCAGCTTCCAACATTCTCCTCACTACTTTACATTGAAGGGTCAGGCCTGGCAAAAGACATTTTGCTCCCTAAGGTAGAGCAGCATCTTTTCAACTAAGTATTTCATACCTTAAAGTCAACAACAGTCCTCGCTCCACATTCACTGGGGACATGAGAGAAGACTCCCACAAGGATGATAAAAACATCAAATCATCCGGGCATCCCCTGGGCAAAGTCCTTGCAGACGGCCAATTCTCTCACACCGGAAGCGACTTGCAGTTTCTCAAGAAAAATTCACTGGGGTTAGGGGCATAGGGGAGCCCCCGGTGGTGCAGTGGCTTAAACCCCTGTGCCGGCAGGACTGAAGACCGACAGGTCACAGGTTCGAATCTGGGGAGAGGTGGATGAGCTCCCTCTATCAGCTCCACCTCCTCATGGGGGACATAAGAGAAGCCTCCCACAAGGATGATTAAAAAAATCATCAAATCATCCAGGCGTCCCCTGGGCAACATCCTTGCAGACGGCCAATTCTCTCACACCAGGAGTCACTCCTGACACGACCAAAAAAAAAAAAAAAAGGGGGGGGCATAGGACCCTTGTGAAAATGGGAAAACTACATAAAAAACATATTTTTTGCTGAAAGAATATCAAGGAATGTTTAGGTCCTTCAGGGAGACTCTAAGGTCAATGTATAGCGGAAGCTGACCACAAAGTCATGCTGAAAGACGTAGAAATGTCTAGCAACATTTCTAATCACTGTTATTTGTGTGATTAACATAGAGGGTTGTTAGAATTTTAGCTTACCCTGTAAGGAATAGTTAATTATATATTTTTTCAGTACAGTGCATATTTCTAGGTGGAGGTAACTTCCCTTCCATGGTTGACATCCTGTTGCATGGTTGATATCCCCAACTAAAAGTAGAGATGTCCAATCAGTAGAATAGATGGCTTGAACCTATGCTTTGAATGATGAGTCAAACATAGGTTAAAGACATTGATTCTATGTATCTACTTTAGTCAAGAGTAAAATTGGGATTTAAGCTCACAAATCAAAAGAACACAGTGAATAGTAACTCAGGATTTTGTGCTTCTCTGGTAGATGAGCGAATATCTGCATTCAACTCTATATAACAAGGGTTCTGCAAAAGTAGTATGGTCAACTGAATGAAAAGTAATCCCTCAAGGTAGTGAATTATTGCTTTTAGCAGGCTCTAAGATTTCAGTCTCGCCACCATCACAAGTGTGGTTGGTGAGATGAGAGAGAGGGCCTTCTCAGTGGTGGGCCCTCAGGCTTTGGAACACCCTCCCTAGGGAGATTAGCTTGGCCTCCACACTCTCCTCCTCCCATAGGGACCTGAAGACCTGGCTGTTAAACAAGCATTTGAGAATGCTAGTCCCTAGTTGTTCTACGCAATAGTTATGCAGCCTTGCACTTTATACCATGCCCTCTTTCCATTGTTACAGCTCTGCTGTAACAATTCCCTTGTCCTATTGTTTACAGCCTAGCCACGTTTACAATAGCTTACTGCTGTTGGTTGATGAGCGCTATTTTAATTTGAGTCTTAAGTTGTTGTTTTTATGCCTATTTATTTTATTCAATCTTATTTTGTATTGTGTTTTATTTTATGCTCTATTTTTTGGGTAGTTTGTGCTGTCCCCTTTGGGTAGATAGAGGTGGGGTACAAGAATAATAATAATAATAATAATAATAATAATAATTTTGTGAACTGGTGCGAGGACCGACATCAGCAAAATAGGAGCTTGCTTGAAAAGGAAAATCAAATAGTAGTGTTGGAAAGGTTATGTGTTAACCATTCTGTGTCCATCAAAATAGGTATGGAAAAATAATTTGAAAATATTGTAAATATTAAAAAGTATGTTTCTTGAGTTGAGTTTACTGATGACAGTTTGGAGGGTGTTCTCTACAAAACCAATTTTATTTTTGCCACCCTGACACCATCTGCCTTACCCATGTATATTGGGCTGCTTCCTGGGCTTCAGCATGTTGAACAGGAACATCCTTAAAAAAACAGGAGACAAAAGGAATTAAATTTGACATGGGTTAAATGAATCATCTCTCATAAAAGAGATTGAGTTCATTAAAGAAGTAAAATGGAGATAATGTTTAGGAGAGTTTTGCTTTTCATGATTCTGTTTCATGCATCAGAATGGGATTTTTTAGAATAAAGTTGCTCACGAAGGAAACTTGTTACTTGCTCCAAATCGAGTTTTATAATAATAATAATAATAATAATAATAATAATAATAATAATAATAATAATACCAATATTGAAATTAGGATGTATATTTTAGTCTGTCTAATCTCAAAGAAAGATGCTAACAATAAAAACCTGATGATAATCTGAAACAAGGATCAAACGATAGCTAGTGGAAAGGTGTGTTTCCATTGTGGGAAGCATAATTGAAGGTCATTTTTAAAAAAGATCCTTTCATTTTTCTTGTCTTTCATTGTTAGATGATCAAAACATCCAACAATGGATGTTAAAGACACAAATGAGAAATAGCATTAATGCTCCTGCTGGAAGAGAATTATGCTTGCAAAACTTCATTTTTTGGACTACAAGTCCATACCAGTATAAGCCATTGTGAGTGTTTTAATGTGTGAACTCATTCTATCAAAGCATACATGTTGACATATATTTTTTCCAAATCAAAAATTTCAAAAGTTTGCAGTGATAAGCAGAATGACTGGAAATCCCCAAATGTAGCAAACATATTTACCTTCTGTGCCTTGTCATCATTTGCATCAGAAGAAAAAGAATCCTAAAAACAAAGAGCAAACTCTGGTTAATGGAAAATCACATTTTACCATTTCTTTAATTGTCTCACACCAGGAGTGGCTTGCAGTTCCTCAAGTTGCTTATGACACGATTAAAAAAAACCTTCATTATGATGTTGTTTCCCCAATTTTAGTTCAGTAAGGAATAAGGCTGTTTTCTGCTGTCCTGGGGACTAGGACTGGGAGCAATACAGGAAAGGAGATTCTATCTGAACATTAGGAAGAACTTCCTGACTATGAGAGTTTTTCAGCAGAGGAACTTTCTGCCTCTGAGCATGGTAGAAACTCCTTCCTTGGAGGCTTTGAAACCAAGGCTGGATTGCCATCTGTTGGGGGTGCTTTGATTGTAGTTTTCCTGCATGGGAGGGGGTTGCACTAGATAGGCCACGTGGTCTCTGCCAAATCTATTTATTCTATGATTCTAAGAAAACCTTACATACTGGTTTGGCTGCTTCTTCATCTTTAACCTCTGCAGAAAGAGTGTCCTGAAAAGAAATATTAAAATCTTGTCTGTGGTAAATCATTGTTTTATCATTTTAATACAGTTTTGCTTATCTCACATTAATTCAAAGAGCCACAAGGAAGCTATGAGCTAGCTAGTGTTTTGAGTGTTGGATTATGACTCTGGAGGCCAGGGTTTGATTTCTCCCTTGGCCACGGAAACCCACTGGTTGACTTTGGCCGAATCAGGCCCCATCTGTACTATCATATAATCCAATGTCTGAAACCAGATTATCTGCTTTGAACCAGATTATATGGTAGACTCTTATAACCCAGTTCAAAGCAGATAATCTGGATTCCAAAACTGGATTATATGGCAGTGCAGATGCAGTATCCCCAGAAAATCCCATGACAGGGTTGCCATAGTCAGAAATGACTAGAACGCACACAATGACAGTAAAGAAAGCTTTATATGCCAGTCTACATAATGGTTGTTGTGAATTTCTGTTGACTTTCTTACTGGGGGAGAAGTTGTATAACAGTTAATGAAAGAAACAAGTACATCCTCCCGAGCAAATGCAAGAATTTACTGTATTAAAAACATTGCGACTTTAGTATCCATCATTGTGCCATTTAAGGAATTATTAAAATATATGACAAACTGAACAGTTTATAAAGTTTTAAATGCACTCAGGAATATTCTTACTTCTTGTGCCTTGGCATCACTGCTCACAAGATGAGAAGCCTCCTGAAAACAAAGAACAAATATCAATGTCTGAAAATTCATATGTTATCCTTCCCTTGCTATGTTGCCTTTCCTACAGTAGTTCCAACAGATGGAAAAGTTAAAGAATGATTAACTTTAGTACTTACAAATATAGAGAATAACTATTTTCTTCTATGTGGTGAACTGCATACAAGAATAAATGGTTCTTTAGTACAAGTCTACTCAGTGTGGTAGCCAGTAGACTTGTATTCATCTGTGAACCATCACCTGCTAGTTGTTTACTTAAATCTATCTAATCTCAAGCAAAGCTGCTAACAATAAAATCCTGATGATATTCTGAAAGCCAGAATTAAATCCCAACAAGTTGAAAGACATATTTCCATTCTTGGAAACATAAAAATATTGATAACAATGCTTCCACATTTGAAGGATGATGAAGAAGCCATGCTCTTTGCATCCTGTAATTCTTACAAGGACTATGTAAGTTTGTTGCACTGTTTATTTTGTATGTAATGCTGCAAGTTTATGTTATGACTCTGCTGACAAGAGTAAAGTTTTTTGTTCTTTTTTAAAAATGCTTCCACAAAACATCTAATTTTTCTGAATCCTTTGATTTTTCTAAATGAATCATTTGGCCAGAGTTTTTCAAACTGTGCTCCTCCAGATATTTTGGACTTTAGCTCCCACAATTCCTAACAGCTAGTAAACTGGCTGGGATTTCTGGGAGTTGAAATATAAAACCTCTGGAAGAGCACAGTTTGAGAAACACTGCCTTAGGTTATTATTCAAAGTCAGCAAATGGACCATTTTGGTAGTGCTTTGAGACAGATGTTTTCTTGTCTTTCATAGTTAGTTTGGTCACGACATCCAGCAGTGGTTTCTTAAAGACACAGAAATGAGAAACAGTATTAAGGCACCAGCTAGAAGAGAATCATGCTTGCAAAATTTCCCTTTTAAGACCACAGCTCCATACCAGTATGAGCCCTTGTGAGTGTGTTAATTATGCTTCTATCAAAGCATAAATGTTGAAACATATTTTATTCCAAATAGATCAAAATTTCAAAAATTTTCAGCTATAAGATGAATGACTGGAAATCCCCAAATATAGCAAATATTCTTACCTTCTGTGCCTTGTCATCATTTCCATTGGAAGAAAAAGAATCCTAAAAACAAATATCAAACACTGGTGTACGTAAAAACATATTTTACCATTTTGTTAATATGTTGTTTTCCCCAATTTTAGTTCAATAGGAATAAGGCTGTTTTCTGCTGTCCTGGGGACTAGGACTAGGAGCAATACAGGAAAGGAGTTTCTGCCTGAACATTAGGAAGAAATTCCTGACTGCGAGAGCTGTTTGACAGTGGAACTTCTGCCTTGGAGTGTGATGGAAGCTCCTTCCTTGGGGCTCATCAAGACAGCCTGTTTACTGTGGAAACTTCCACAATAAAAAGGGAGCTGTCCAGATGATTTCCTGGACAAACTCGAATTAATCCACCACAAACCAGGAAAACCCTGGTTTGTGGCAAATTAATTTGATAGTGGGTTTATTCCATGCCTCCTTGGAAGGCAGGGGATAAACCCACTTCTTCTAATGTCTGGACTGCAGTTCAGACAATATTCCCATGGTTTCCCAGGCGAAATTAGTTTGGAAAATTGTGGGAATACCAACTTCCCAGGAGAACACCCGGACACTCTAACCCCCTCCCCAAAAGACCCCAAAAAGCCCTTTAGAAAAGAAAAGTACTTACCTGGCCTCCATTGGATAGCTGGCAGAGCTCTCCTAACTGGTAGAATCGATGCACCAAGTGAAAGGGTAGGGGGAGGAAAATTGCTCCTGCCCTCCCCTTTCTCCTGGCACATCGTTTCCAATGGAGGTTGGGCAAGTACTTTTATTTTTTAAAGGGCTTTTGGAGGTATTTTGGGGAGAGGGTTAGAGTGCCCAGGTGTTCTCCTGGGAAGTTCCAGGAGAACATCTGGACACCCACCTGAGAAAGTGCAGGCTTTCTGGGGTGTGTGTAGATGAACCTCTGGGAACATCTGCGTTTTTTAAATGCAGGTGCTCCTAGGATAATGATCTGTTTGGAACCGCCCTTGGTGGCTTTTGAACAGAGGCTGGACGACTATCTGTCAGTTTGTGTGTGTGCTTTGATTGTGATTTTCCTGCATGGCAGGGAGTTGGATTAGATGACCCATGTTGTCTCTCCCAACTCTATTATTCTATGATTCTAAAAAAATCTTTACATACTGGTTTGGCTGCTTCTTCATCTTTAACCACTGCAGAAAGAGTACCCTGAAAAGAAACATCAATGATTATGGTAATCATTGTTTTGCCATTTCAATACACTTTTGCTTTTCTCACATTAATTTAAAGGGACCCAAGGAAACTGTGTTTTAAGTGTTTGATTAGCTAGTATTTTGAGTGTTGTATTATGATGCTGGAGACTTGGGTTTGATTCCTCCCTTGGCACGGAAACCTACTGGTTGACTTTGGCCGAATCAGGACCTATCTACACAATCATATAATCCAGTTTCTGAATCTAGATTATCTGCTTTGAACCAGATTATATGGTAGTGTAAACTCATATAATCCAGTTCAAAGCAGTTAATCTGGATTCCGAAACTGGGTTATATGACAGCGCAGATCCAGCGTAGCCCCAGAAAATCCCATGACAGAGTTGCCATAGTCAGAAATGACTTGAAGGCACGCAACAGCAAAGAAAGCTTTATTTGCCAGTTTACATAATGGTTGTTGTGAATTTCTGTTGAGTTTCTTACTGGGAGAGAGGTAGGATAACAGCAAAAGAAACAATTACATCCTTCTTAGCAAAGATAAGAACTGACTATATTAGAAACATTGCTACCTTAGTATCAATCATTGTGCCATTTAAGGAATTATTGAAATATATGATAATTGAACACCTTTTAAAGTTCTAAATGGACTCAAGGATATTCTTACCCTTCGAGCCTTGGTATCACTGCTCACAAAATGAGACTCCTTCTGAAAACCAAAGTAAAATGTGAATGTCTGAAAATTCATATGTTATCCTGCCTTTGCTATGTTGCCTTTCCTACAGTAGTTCCAATAGATGGGAACGTTAAATAATGATTAATCTCAGTACTCACATATACTAAAACAGTGGTTCTCAACCTGGGGTCCCCAGATGTTTTTGGCCTACAACTCCCAGAAACCTCAACCAGTTTACCAGCTGTTAGGGTTTCTGGGAGTTGAAGGCCAAAAACATCTGGGGACCCCAGGTTGAGAACCACTGTACTAAAACAAAGCTCTTCTATTTGGTGAACTGCATACAAGAATAGGTGGTTCTTTGATGCAATTCTAGGGTAGTCAGTAGACTGGATCTGTGAACCATCAGCTGCTAGTTGACAACAGGCTTTCAGGAAAGAAAGGGAATTATAGCCTATGGGAACAAATTTGGGACAAGTCTCTTGTATACTACAAGAAAAAATGCTGGTCCACCACACAGGGTGCATATACATAGTGGAATTAATTCAGTTTGACAACACTTAAATGGCTAAGGCTTCATGATATCGAATCATGGGAACTATTTAGTGAGGCACCTCACTTTTTGTCAGAGAAAGCTAAAGACCACATATAGCCATTGGCAATCATATCTGAAGGTCTAATGCAGTGGTTCTCGAGCTTCCTAATGCTGCAACCCCTTAATACAGTTCCTCAGTTCCTCATGTTCCTTTATACCCATAACCATAAAATTATATTCGTTCTTACTTCATAACTGTAATTTTGCTACTGTTATAAATCATAATGTAAATATCTGATATGCAGGATGTATTTTCATTTACTGGACCAATATTGCACAAATACCCGATACTTCCAAATCTGAATTCTGGTGGGGTTGGTGGGTACTGATTTTGTCATACGGGAGTTGTAGTTCCTGGGATTAATAGTTCTCCTACAAACAAAGAGCATTCTGAACTCCACCAATGATGGAATAGAACCAAACTTGGCACACAGAACTCCCATAACCAACAGAAAGTACTGAAAGGGTTTGGTGGGCATTGACCTTGAGTTTTGGAGTTGTAGTTCACCTACCTCCAGAGAATACTGTGGACTCAAACAATGATGGATCTGGACCAAACTTGGCACTAATACTCAGTATACCCAAATTTGAACACTGGTGGAGTTTGGGGGAAATAGACCTATTTGGGGGTTGTAGTTGCTGGGATTTATAGTTCACCTACAATCAAAGAACATTTTGACCCCCACCAACAATAGAATTGGGCCAAACTTCCCACACAGAATCCCCATGATCAACAGAAAATGTGCTTTCTGGTCATCTTTGGCAACCTCTCTTACACCCGCTTGCGACCCACCCAGGAATCCCGACCCCCAGGTTGAGAAATGCTGGTTTAATGCAACATATTTTTCTCTTCCCACTGTCTATTTTTTCCAAAGGAGTGAATGATTGAGATACATACCCGCTGTATTTCTAGTTTCTTCAAAGGACCAGTATGTGGTCGCTCAGCAATCTAGGGAAGAGAGAAAATGGGAAAGAAATGGTGAGAAGAAAAGATAACTTGCTATCAACGCATCAAGAAAAAATTGCTATTTCGGTGTATATATTATCTGTGCAAGTACTTACTGGAAAAGCAAAGGCAATGCTAAGAAGGCCCCAGCATACCACAGCAGTCTTCATTTTGCCAAATTCCCTGTAGAGTAGTCAGTGATGGGAGAAAGAGTCAAAGCAAATAAAATGCCAAATTGATAGCAAGCTGAGTAGAACATTTCTTTCCTTTCTCGCTCCATGGTCTTTAGCCTTCTATCCTGAAGAGTGCTAGTTGCTAGTGCTTCAACACTCTACAACTCCCAGAATGTAGATTTAATGCATTTTGGCAATACTGTAATTGGAATTATGAGAGCTGTAGTTTTTAAGCTCTTTAGCTTTCTTTGCCCAGCAGTGCCAAACTACAACTCTCATGATCCCATAACACAGAGCCATGGCAGTTAAAGTGGCATCAAACTACATTAATTCTACAATGTAAATGCAGCCTCGGTTGCAATAATTCTGATCTTCGGTCATTGTTGTCTGGATAGCTCCAGCATAGTGCAATCATTATAGTGCTGGACTAAGGCTAGGGACTTGAGTTCAGGTCCGCATTTGGTTATGAAACTCTTTGAATGAGCTTGGGCCAATCATTCCGGGCCTATCCTTTCCTGCTATGTCCTACGTCCCATGAACTGGGTTGCTGATGAGGATAAAAATGGAAATAAATACCATATATACCAGTAGAAGATTCCCAGAGGAATGGTGAAAATAAAATGTGACAAAATAAGTAAGTAATAAAGCAGTATTCTAAGTATTATCAAGATTACCTCGACCTGAAGGATGGTCTTCCTCAAGTTTACTCACTTGTGAGAATGGGGCTCAAGGCAATCTTGGCCAACTTGTTTCGAAGGTGCTCAGTCTTTCTCCCACTTCTTCTGATTTCTACAGCCTCCTAGAATTTAAATCCTATCCCAGAATCAACCCACCACAATCTACATGAGGTCAAAAGGAAGAGACGGATGTCTTTCCCACATTTCTGGTACATTCCCCCCTTTTATTCTTCCCTTTTTTTAGCTCACAACATTAACAAAATATGTTGGTTAAACATTCCTTATCATGATGAAACATTTGTGTTCAAGTACTTTGTAGGAGGATTTAAGGGGAACAGAGTAGTCCATTCAGTCCCATGTAGGAAGTTCTAAGGGACATGCTTCTGGTTTTCTGTGTGATTTAGAAGAACGGTATTCTCTTATAGATCAAGTGATAATTGTTCTTAGGTTGCTCTTGGGTGAAGATGTGTTTACTGAATGAATCTTTGTCCAATTGTTTTTCCATAAAAGGTCACAATAATCATTTATTGTTGAAGGCTTTCATGGCCAGAATCACTGGGTTGTTGTAGGTTTTTTCGGGCTATATGGCCATGGTCTAGAGGCATTCTCTCCTGACGTTTCACCTGCATCTATGGCAAACATCCTCAGAGGTAGTGAGGACTATATGGCCATGGTCTAGAGGCATTCTGACATTTTGCCTGCATCTATGGCAAGCATCCTCAGAGGTAGTGTACTCTAGTTTTGAGTTCTCTAGTCCAAAATCATTAAAAGGTCAGGAAAAGTATACATTGAAGCTCATTGAAAGAATGCCTCTAGACCATGGCCATATAGCCCGAAAAAACCTACAACAACCCAATAATCATTTACTCGAGTCTAATGCACCATCAAATCTAATGTCTCCTCCTCCTAATTTTGGGAAGGTAATTTAGACAAAAAAGGGCGAGCATTAGATTTGAGTAAATATGGTATTTTAAATGAATATAGACATCTACAAAGTTGAAAGATTTTTCGAATGGAAAATGAATATGTTGTAATACATCCAGCTGAAAAAGGAGTACCCATTATACATGTCCACATCATATGCACTTTAAAAATTTGAAGGAACTGTTTATTAGCAATAGCTGACAGCTTCTATATTGTTGAAGGCTTTAATGGCTGAAATCACTGGGTTCCTGTGTGTTTTCTGGGCTGTGTGGCCATGTTCCAGAAGCATTCTCTCCTGATGTTTTGCCTGAATCTATGCAACCTCTGAGGATGCCTTCCAGAGATACAGGGGAAACATCAGGAGAGAACGCTTCTGGGACATGACCATATAGTCCAGAAAATACGCAAGAACCTAGCTTTTATATTAGTGGGAAGATGAAACCACTATAAGGTTTAGTCCAGACCTTAAGGGAGGTATCCAGGATTCCGGAAAAATTTCGGGTAGCTCTTTTAAACTTCAAACTAAAACTCAGAGCAGAGTCACATCCATATTGATATGGAAGTCCTCAACTCCCACCGCAGTACAGGAATTGGAGCTAGCATAGAACCCCATCTCTATTTGTTTCCTTCAATGTATAAGGCTTTAGTAGCCCAATTTAAGAGACACATAGATGCAGAATTTTTGGGAGGGGGGTGGGGGGTGGGTCTCTGTCATTGGCGATCCTCCTGATGTTTAGTACTTCTCAGAAGCTCCAGCCTGCAACCACCTTGCCCAATGCTATAGAGCATTTTGAGTTCTCTAGTCCAAAATCATTAAAAGGCCGGGAAAGTATACATTGAAGTTCATTGAAAGAAAGCCTCTGAAAATCTGAGGCAACTATCTTCTATATAAATGAATACTTAAATATTTTTAAAATGGAGAATAGATTGTAGTGAAGCATTCCTGCAATTAAAAGCTTTTCAAGTGCACTATGTACTCATTAGTAATCTGAAATAAATCAAGGGGAGCACAGCTTGGGAGAATTATTTGAAGCATTCTCTCTCATTGTTTCTCCATCTCAACCCTGGTTAATGAGTGAAAAATTAAAGTCTACACTTGGAATGGGAAGTTTGATCAGTACCTCAGCTTCCTTTGATGTGCAATCAGGAAAGAATTCCATCTGAAAATTAGTGCAAAAGCACTTGCTTTATATTCAGAAGACCCTAAACTTCTGCTAACATTTGATGAAAATGGTGAAAAACAAGTCATGGGAAAGGAAGGTTGTTCTCTCCTTGAAAACCTGGATTATCACTGCCACTGCCGATCTACACTGCACAATGATAGCACTTTGACATCACTTTAACTGCTGTGTCCTAAGGAATGCTGGGATGTTTCATTTGTTGTGGTACCAGAGCTCTCTTACAGCATGTGATAAATATCACACAAAGCTACAAATCTCAGTATTCCATGTCATTGAGCGTAGTTGTCAATGAGGTGTCAAACTGCTATAATTTTGCAATGTAGTCAGAACAAACAATATTAGACTGGAAGACAAATAGATTGTGACCTGTGAACGACAAACCCCAGAATTTCTGCAGGACAGAGCAACTGGATTTAAAGTATCCAGTTGCTTTGTCCTGCAGAAATTCTGGGGTTTGTAGTTTAGGGAGGTACAAGACCTCTATGACTGGGCAGTTTAAACTACAAACCCCAGAATTCTGCAGGACACAGCAACTGGATTTAAAGTGGATAGATGCTTTTGTGTGATGAAATCCTTGCTCTTGTCTACAGGTCCGAAGCCATCCTTACATTGCATAAGCAGTGAAAGTCTTATTATTAAGTCATTTCACATGATACAATTATAACACAATGTTTCCACTTCAATTGCCATGATGAGATCTTAAGGAACTCTGAGTTTTGTCATTTTGTCATCGAGTGTGCACGCTAAGTCCAGTGTCAATATGATGAAACACTAGAGCTTGCAAGCATGTCTGGTGGGGATGAGAGACAGGGCCTTCTCAGTGGTGGCCCCTCAGTTGCGGAACTTCCTCCCCAGTGACATTAGATCAGCCCCCCTCCCTCCTAGCCTTTAGAAGGAAAGTAAAAACCTGGCTGTCAGATCAGGCATTCGAAGACTAGCACAGTGCAACAATAGACTGGAATATGTGCAATGATTACAGAATGGCCTTGGATTATGATTTTTGGATGGCGTGATTTAACACTGAATGTAATCTTTTTAAAATGTTTAATATGTTTTTTAATTCTGTTTAATGTTTGTATAATTCTATTTAATGTTTGTATCTTAATGTTTGTATACGTTCCAAAGCATTGAATAATTGCCATATGTAAGCTGCCTTGAGTCCCCTTTGGGGAAGAGAAAGGTGGGGTATAAATCAGGTAAATAAAGAACAATAATAAATTAGTTATAGCTGTAGTGCTAAAGCCCCACTCTGTAGGTCTTTAAAACATTAAAATAGATACTTTGAGTTCCTTCTTTTTGAATAAGTAATGTCAGTGCTATAATTATTGTCCTGTGATACAGAACACTCTCTCCTTCTGTACCATCTTATCGCTATCTGAACACCTACAACAAAGCTAATAGTACAGCGTGAACCAGCAACTGCCTTCTTTGCCTGCCATTTATTGAGGTCTCATCACCTGCAACTATAAAATCAGCAGATGCTGCCTCAGCCATCCTGGTTCAGGCTACCATCTGCTATCTCATTCCTGCTTGCCTACTTACTTGGAGTCAGTCCATTAGACATACCCTCCATCATTTCACAGGTCAAAATAAGGACTTGTGTGGCCAAGTAACATCAGAGTAGGGTCAAGATGGCAAAAGTTATTAATAAGGAAGGTAGAAGGAATTGCAGCAGTTCATCTTTGCCTGAACCCACTGGGAAGGATGAGATTTTGTTTTCTCTCCCTGATGATATGATTGTAAACTATTATTGCACTTTGAATTCAGTTCGCAGCCCTTGAAGTAAGCTGAGGAGAAAGGAGCAGGAGGAGAGAAAAACTGGGAAATATAAAAAGAACCTGAAAAAGTGGGACAACCGGGAATTAAATGGGACTATATCAAATTGGGATAGTTGATAGGGTGGCACTGGCTAGACAATCTCTGAGTTGTGCCTTTGCATGACATTTCCTGCATTTAATTGTACATCAGACGATTCCTTGGAAAGAGGTCTCACTGCCCAATAAGGAAACAATGGGAGGTTAAAGGCAATGAAGGAGGGGAGAGAGGAAGCTTCTGTAAGGACAGCAGGAAGGGGGTCATTCTGGCTTCCTTGGGAAGAACGGAAGGAAGGAAGGAAGGAAGGAAGGAAGGAAGGAAGGAAGGAAGGGAGGGAAGGAAGAAGATTGACAAATCTAGTCAATCGATTCATGTGGAATCAGACTCATTGGTGCACTAGTTCTTATGTTGGGTGGAATGCTAGTCTTCTGATGCTGTAGTTTTCAGTTTCCATGGCTGCTTGGAAGAGTCCTTTTATTTCTGCTCCTCTTTGGTATGTTGGGAGAAGAGGACTTCATTTTATTTTACCGCAGAATTCAGATGGAAAGCCACCTCAAGAACAAATTCTTACTTTATTTTATTAGGTATGGAGAGAGAGAGGAAAACAAACCATTTTACTATGTTTTGATGAGAGAAAATGAGTTCCACCTAATGTCGAGGAAGCTGTCCTGACCCTAAACCAGTGTCTGTCATCAGTAATGGACTGGATGAGGGCAAATAAATTGAAACTTAATCCAGAGAAGACAGAGGTGCTCCTGTTCAGTCAGAAGGCAGACCAGGGAACATTTAGGGGTCCTCCTGGACTCAGCACTGAACCTGGATGCCCAGGCATCAGCGGTGGCAGGAGGGTCTTTACACAATTAAAACATGTACGCCAAATGCACCCATTGCTTGAGAAGCCAGATTTAGATACTGTGGTACATGCCTTAGTTATATCCCATATGGATTGTTGTAATGCGCTCTATGTAGGGCTGCCTCTAAAGGGTGCTTGGAAACTTCAACTGGTTCAAAGAGCTGCAGCCAGGTTGCTAACTGGGGCTGGCTACAGTGAGCGAATGCCTCCCCTGTTACAGCAGCTCTACTGGCTGCCAGTCTGTTTCCGGGCACAATTCAAAGTGCTGGTTATGACCTTTAAAGCCCTAGATGGTTCAGGTCCAGGCTATTTGGCTGACCACATCTCCTTGTATGAACCTGCCCATGCCCTGAGATATTAAGGAGAGGCCCTTCTCTCAGTCTCACCCCCAAGCTCAGTTGGTGGGAACGAGAGAGTCGGCGTTCCTTCTCGGTGACTGCCCCTTGACTCTGGAACTCCTTGTTCAGAGAAGCCAGAATGGCCCCCTCCCTGCTGTCCTTCTGGTGGCAGGTTAAAACCTTTTTATCCCAGAAGGCTTTTAAAGAAGAAGATTTTAAAGATCATTCGATTTTTAACTTTGTTTTAATAGCTTTTTACTGTGGAATTTAATACTGTTTATATTTAATTCTGCTTTAATGTTTGTATGTTTGTATATTTTAAATAATATGCCAATGCTTTTATGTTAAGCCACTTTGAATCTCCTCTAAGAGAGATAAGGTGGAATAATAATAATAATAATAATATCTTAATCATGTATAGTGAATTTGCAAGTATGCTAGACAAGGGTACTTAATTTCTAAAAAGAGAATAATTTTTATTAGGAAGTGAGAAAGAGCTTTTCAATTGTGATACAAATCATTATTTGTGACAGATTGTGGTGTGTTTGAGGGTGTGTAAAAGAGAGCGAAAGGGCAAGGAGATGGGAGGTAAGGTTGGTTTTGCTCAATGGAACTCAGTCAGTTGGGTGCCTAGAAGCTGAACCTCTGCTGCGGAATCACCTGTACATAATTTGGAGTCATCACAAAAAGGCTGAGATGAGAACATTTTATTAGGTCCATGGAGACATGGGGTCTGTTTCTCTTTGATTTTGTGTGAGAAGCACAACATGCAGCTATATGAGACATAAAGCGCTGGTAATGTGCAATCTGTACATCTTTCATTTCTCACTCTGCCATTGCAGTTCCATTGTCAAATAGTGTTAGTTTTCCCACAGTAAAGAATGAATGGTAGTGTGGAAGCATACTGGATCAATGTAAGAGATTATTCTTCAGTTCAGTTAAATCTTAAGCAGGTGTACTCTACTGCCATCACAACATGAGAGGAGGAAGCAGACAAAACCAGAACTAGTACTCCACCAATGCTTGACCTTAGATTCATTTATTATTTTATGTGTGTGTCTGTGTGTGTATAGCTTTGAAATGCTTCTATTGGTCACCCAAAAAATATCATTTTTAGCCACTAGAAGGCATGCTAATCAGCTGAGCTAAGACAGGAGGACGGCCATATTGATTTCTTGGCATTGATGTAGAAATAAGAACAAGGTCACACCCCAAAATAAGATTTTGTCCTTTTATTTAACTCACAATTATCAACAAAATATACATTGCAACATTAAACCTTTAAGAAGTACAGTATCTTAGGACACATAACATTCACTCTTAGTGTAAAACTAGATTTTTTAAAAACCCCTAACATCTTTCTCTCTCTCTCTCGTTTCCCCCTTTATAACAGAGTAGGGAAATATGCAGCAAGAAGGGCTAACAATTCTCTACTGGGCAGAACTGCTAGTGATATACAATTAAGACTAAAATCCCAAGCAGGCTTCCTTAGGAGTAACCCTCTCTGAAATCAATGAGGCTTACTTCCAAGTAAGCATGCACATGATCAGGTTTTATATTTGCCTGGCTAACAAAATGCTGTCTATTATTGATACAGCTGAAAATCAGATGTGTGATATATAATGTGGAGCAATCATTCAAGTAAGAGTTGCATTGCCCTTTCTCCTTCCCTCTTCTCTAACTCAGCAAAACAAATATTTAAAACTAAAGCCTTCATCTGTGATGGATTTGGGCTTTGATCATAGCTGCACCCAGTCATGCGAAAATTCAGGGAGTGCTCTTAAGTAGGCGTGGAGCCTGCTTTCCTGCCATCTACAGGGTAACTTCGTTGTCCTCAATGCTGTGGTGGTCTTCAACACTGTGGTGGTCTTCAGTGCTGAGGGGATCCTCAATACTACGATGGTCTTCAACACTATGCTTATCCTCAACACTGTGCTTGTCCTCAACGCTGTGGTGATCTTCAACACTGTGGTGATCCTCAGCGCTGTGGTGATCCTCAACGCTGTGGTGATCCTCAACGCTGTGGTGATCCTCAACACTTTCCAAACTTTGGTTGCTGACATCATCCACATCATGGTCATGGTGTGCCTGTCGGAGTTCCACGCTGCGGTCTTTCAGCTGCTCTCTGCTCTCATGGCTTGCTAGGGCAACGGCCAACTTGATGTTGTCATGGTCAGCATCATCGTGATCATACTCGGCACTCTCAAGTTTCTGCCGGCTGTCGTGCTCCATGCTTTTGTCACGGGATGCCCTAAGGACCTCGTTGCTGTCTCTCAGGTGGCTTGCATCATCATTTTCTACACTTGTGTCATGACTTTCCATAGAATGGGCCTTGGAGGAGTAGGATTCATGGCTCTCCACATCTGGTGAGCTGTCAAAGTCGTCGGTAACATCATGGGAGTCAAACTGAAAGGAAGACAATTCAACAATCAACCATGAGAATTATCTATATAAACTGTTGCTTCCATTCTTCATTGATAGCACACATACAAGTTTCGAACACAGAAATGTTAGCAATTCATCTCAGTTATGAGGTATACCTGTTGTTTCTTCACCAAAAGAATCCCAAACAAAGAATATAATACATTACAAAGACTATAATAAATGAATATCAATGAAATATATAATGTTAGAAAATAAAAATGAGTAAGAATTACTAATAAATCAGAGTCAACCCATCAAATGTTGTTGAACCACAACTCTATTATCCCTATGCTGGTTAGGACTGATGGGAGTTGCATTCCAACATGATCTGAGGGCCTGAACATTACAATGGACAATAGCAAATCACAACAAATGTTGAAAATGCAGCAAGGGCTTTTGCTGCTCCGGAGACTATAAAATTGAATAATGGATTCAAATAACATGAAAAGAGATTCCATCTAAACAGAACGTCTTGGTGGCAAGAGCAGTTTGATGGGACTATGTTGAGGGATGCAGGGGAATGCAGTAGGGAGGGAAGCATAAGTCCCACCTACTTCTACTGGAACATTTTATTCTGACAATGGACATCAGTGCTGTCCATGAAACTCTCCCACATAAAAATCATATTTTATGATTTATTAGTGGCTGGAACAAGTAAAAAAAAAACCCAATTACCCCTTTATTTTTAATCTAAACTTGTCTTTTGGGGAAAAAACATGCTCAAAAATGAAACACAAAATGTGCCTGTCAAGTTTTTGGAAATTACATATTTCTTTTTCTTCTCTGCAATTTCTGAGACATCTGCAATTTCTGTCCATCACTTTCTCTTGATATTTGAGCTAAGTAATTTCATAGGGGGAGTTATTTTTCATCCCTCTTTGCAACATCCAAGTTTTCACAATAATTAAGCAAACTTCTCGTTTCTGGTTTTTTGTTTGGTTTTTTTTTGTGGTGAGGGGGATGCATCATTGCATTCAGTGCTTCATTCCTCAATCAGTGTGGGTAAACAAATAAGCTACACTTACCTTTCCAGACTTTTTGTACACTTTCTTGGACTTCTCAAAATGCACCAGATCAACTTTGGACTTTAATCCATAAGGTGCACTATCTCCTCTGCCGGTAAAGGTATCTGGAGTAACTGGTAGGGTAAAAGGAGCATCAGTGGGGAAATCCGTAACAACTTCATGTGATTCATCTGAATCATGGGAGTCAGTGTGGTCATTGTCATCATCATCATCATCCACGTCACTGTGGTCATGGTCATCTTCCTTGCTTCTGCTGGAAGGTACCAAAAGAGTCTGCAAGATAATAGATATAATCCAGTGTTACAATAAGACTGGATGTGTCTCTCATGACTGTATAGTATGAACATCCAAAGATGGATGGGCATGGATCTCAGCAGCCTATTTTCCATGCCACACCTCATAGCTAGAACATGTGAAGTCAATGAATACAAGACTGCATTGTCCAGAGTGGAATAAGAGTTTTGCAGTCACTATCTCCAGAACTTATGGTTTGGTTGCAGTTGTCTAAGAGGTGGATTTCAATGAATATAGCTTTCATGACAAGCACAGTTAACAAAATTTCCTCTTCTGAAAAACTAATAAAGATTCAGGAACCCAATTCTCTTTGATATATGGCAACCATAGTCAACATCGTCATACTTTTGACCAGTCATGAATTGAATGCGTGAAAAGAAAATGTACCTGTTGCTCTGTGATCTCATCACTTTCTTCTGAAGACATAGAGTTCTAAAAAGGAAATAGCAGTTTTGTAAAGACTTGCATCTTAAATGATTAATTAATTAATTAATTAAAGTTATTCTTTAAAACAAAAAAAGGAGTCACGGCAATGACATGAGAGTAAATGAAGGACAAGACAGAAAATTTGCATAAATTGTACAATATTTTTCCTTTCAAAATAGAATCCAGTTGGATTCCATCTGCAAATTTCACTATGCACTACTTGAACCTTTCCCACCCCAAAGTAAATCTTATTTTTTCCATTTCATATTAGGGGCACCAGTTTACATGTATATTAATGGGACTTGAGCAGCTATGGGTTTTGGAACCCAATGGGGTCCTGGAACCAAACTCCAGTGACCCACAGTTCATAGGAAGTAAATGAAGCCTATAGGTTTAAATAAAAATTATTTTGTCTGAAATCTGTTCAAATTAATGGAGTAATAGAATGCTGCATATTTGTAGAGATGACACAGCCTATTATTAAAATAGATTACAATGTCTATTAACAATCTGTTCCTCCCAGCCCTGACATTTCTGACTTCCACAGTCACTACACTTAATCCACTTGTCTTCCAGATGAGTTAGACTTCATTTTCTATCATCCTCAGTTAACGGGGATGATGAGAGTCTCAATATGACCCATATGGAGGGCATTGTTTTGCCAGGCACCTGATTAGATAGCCCAGTGAAAAATGATGCCTTACCAGCTGAGAGGACACTTGGTGCTCTTGTGATTCGTGGCTATTCACAAGCTCACGGCTGTGCTCGTGGCTCTGTGAATTGTGGTGGCGGTGGTGGTGATGTGGGTGAGCATGATGGCGGTGCTCCTGTAACAATGCAAAAGCAAGTGTTGGCAATTAGCATGGACATCAGAAAAAGCTTGACAGCATGAGTTGCTACAATATTTGGGTCCTTCCCCCCACCCCATGCAATAAATTGTAAGGTTTTATGGAGCAAAAAGTGCTATGAAAAAGCAAGATAGAGGGGTGCCCGTGGTGAAGGATTTCCATTTCAGTACAAAATTGTTCCCTTGTTCCTTTCACATGACAAAGTTATGCGCAAAGAAAGAGAGAGGATGACATCACCCAAATAGATTGCCTCCTACACTGTAGGTAAGTAAGTAAGTAAGTAAGATTGCCTCCTACAATGGCTGCAGCAGCATTATGCGAGAAGGTCATTAATAATTTTAAAGAGTATCATCATTATACCTCTTTCATTTGCAAAGAGATTAGATAGCTATCCCCCTTTAAGAGGCTACACTTGATCTAAGTTTAACTTTACTTTCCCAAAAATTAGGACAATAGGGAGTCTTTTCATAAGATGCTATTACATTTGACTCAGCAGTCAATGAGGGATGTAGAGAATCTGAAGTCATGTGATATATCCTGAAATCATAGTCTAATTTGCAGAATGCAAAGAAAAAAATGGACTGATTCCAAGGAAAATAATTACTTACATGTTTCCTTTCCAAGCTCCCCGAGTCATCATGATGTCTTGACTTACTGATCTTTGAAAAAGAAGAGTAGAAAAAAAGATGGTTAGTCCAAAATTGCTGCTACTGAATTATAAAAATTGTGCTGCTATCAATGTATGTGTTGTATATCTGTGGTACTTACTGGCAAGGCAAAGGCGATGGTCAGAAGACACAGGCAAAGAATGGCAATCTTCATGGTGAGAGATGCCCTGTTGATTGTTTTGTAATAGATCACCTGTTCAAAAACAAAACACATTAATTTTTTTTCTCTTGAAAATGTTCAGAAGAAGTACATAACTATAGGAGATACTTGGCTTAAATATAATATAGCCTTCAAATCCGTAAGGATGGTTTGACTTACTGTGGAAATGCGAAACTGTGAATAATAGCAAATCTGATTAAACTCAACAATGTCTGGTAGAAGCAAAACATAGAATCATACTGGAGGGCTGAAAATGTCTAGAGAAAACACTTCCTTAGCAGTTTTAGTTCCTTCATCGTGGTTCTATAAGTCAACTTTTGGTGAAAGCATACTATAGAATTGTGCTGGAGGACCTAAAATGCCTAAAAAGAATATATTTTTCCAAATAAGGGTCAAAGTGGTCCCTGGTCAAAGTGGGTTCTGGTCAAAAAAAGGTTGGGAACCACTGCTATAGACTATGTATTTCAAAGTAAGGAACTAGCAAGACCACCTCTATTGCTTTACTTATAAAAATTCATGAAATTTACTAGACATAAGTAGCAACTTACTATCTTAAAATGAAGAATGGGAATTTCATATTTTGGTACTTCCTATGGTTTTTTTTTTTTTTAAATTCTGGATGATGAAATATAAAAAAACATTCCTCTCTAAGATCCTAGTATTTCATGTGTATCCATGAAAAACACTGAAGTCAGAGACAAAAGTGATATGGCCACTTTGCCACAAACTTTTTCTTGACCATAGAATTAGATATGATTCTTCTTTGCCAAAGTTTCTAAAAAGGATTCAACCTGAATGATATTCAAACAAGACTCCAGTATTTCTTGTAAATGTTCCTTGAGTATTTTTTTTTGTTTCATTGGAATTTCTCCCTTCTCAATATCTCTCTGCTCATGCCCCTTGGTGGAAGAAAAATGTTACATCAAATTTGAGCTGTTTCTGTGTCCTTGGACTTGAAAATATAAGAGAAGATAGTATGCCCTTATTGAATAGCTGAGCTAGATTTGACTTCTTGTCAGCGATTTGCTTGGTTTGAGAGATACTGAGCAGATGACCTCTGCAGATAACATGCCCTTGGTGTGGCCTAACCCAGCACATGACTGCAGTGGGAAACTGAGCACACAGTGAATATGCATTTATGCAAACAGGATTGGCATCAGGAATAATCACCAATATCTACTGAAGTGCATGGCCAAGTGAGGAGGGAAGTGGAGTTCTCTCAGTATCCAAAACACCTTGATTTTGACCCTATTCTTGTATTTCCTTCTCCACTAGTGCCCTCCATTAGCAAGGGATCTATGACAAGAACAACAAGAAGGGAAAACGATGCAGATTTGGCAAAGAAAAACAACATGGACTGAAGGATGTTTGTGTTTTTAAAGACACTGTGTGCATCAACAATGCAGAATGCATGCTGTTCGACAGCACTGCCATGCCTCGATGCTATGGAATTCTGGGATTTGTAGTCTGGTGAGGTGCCAGCACTCTTTGGCAAAGAACTTGCAAAGCTACAACTCCATGACTTCATAGCATTGAGCCAAGGCAATTAAAGTAAACTGCATTAATTCTGTAATGTAGATACATGTTCTGTCTCACATTAGGAACAACTTCCAAACTATCCAAGATGTTTGACAGTGGAATACGGCATACGGTAGAGTCTCCTTCTTCAGAGGTTCTAAACAGAGGCTGGGTGGCCATTTGTCAGGAGTGCTTTGACCGTGTATTCCTATATGTCAGGGGACTAGATGGCCTTTGTGGTCTCTTACCATGATGTGATTCTGTGATTCTATAAGCTTTTGCATGTAACTGCATGGAGATGAATATTGCATCTCCATTATAGCACCATGGAATTCTACAAGAACTGAAATTACTGGAGGAAAAATCTTGGCTAATAAAAATAACCACAGGCAAATGCGGCAAAAGTTTGTAGAAATTCTAGTTAGAGAAAAAGCATTAATTTGGCAGAGGAGCATAAGCTCTCTACCAAATTAATGAGTTGCTAACAGTTTTGTTTTCTGCCTGACTTTGTCAAACACAGAATTAATGGGTTGTGTAATCAATCCATTCCTCATTCGAAGGCATTATTTGGACAGAACAAGCTAGAATTTCCAAGTCAGGAGTGATCCTATTACTCAGTCCTGACCCTGAAGGAATAAAAGTGATGAATCAGGGGACATCAGCATCACAAATTGATGAATCATGATGGCAAGGCAGACTGATGGGGAAGCTGGCACATCTCCCTGTCTGCTCACAAGGTTAATGAGAGAGAAAATCAATATGAAAACATTGCACCAAAGTACATTTGAGGAGAAACTCTTGAAGAGGCAAGTGGGCACCTCAGCCTTTTCAGCTATTAAATGCAAGGATAATGGGACTGTTATTAGCCAGGAGTGTGTGGGTTAATTTGAAAAGGCATTTTATACAAAATAATGGTGCAGAAAAGGTGGTGGAACATCCTCTTTGGAACTCACAGAACTTCATTTAAGACTGGATCTATGGGAGCTCTGCTTCCAAAACACATGAAGTAACAAAGGAATGTCCTTGAGACAAATACAGAATCACTTTCCATCACTACTGAATGACTTCATTGTGTCGCATCTTATCTGGAGCTATAGGAAAGGGTTGCCAATTTGTTGCCATTTATTCCTCCTGCCTTTGCAGCTAAATGAGAGGATGAACATTTAACCATTGAATACACAGCTTTTAAAGGCACAGGAGCCCAGACAGCAAAACAGCTGGCAACCCTTGTTTCCAAAGCACAAAACAGCACATTCTGGCATGCTTATTTCTTATGTTTTTAGACTTCTCTTCTTCACAGGATCTCAGGACAGCATGCATCATATACCCATCTTAAGCTAAGAAAGAACTAGCTCAAAATCTCCCAATGAGTGGGGATTTGAGCTCTGTCCTGTAACCTAACAATTTGCTTGTTCAGTATATTGACCATAGAACAACGCTGGCTTCCTTTAGGTGTAAAGTCTTAGATTGCAAACACTAGCAATTTATTAGCAGGGTTGGCAGAATATAGAATACCTCTTGTGCCCAAAATATGTGACATTCAAAATCATCAGTGGTAAAATGCAGGAAGACCAAATTTGTAGCTCTAAGTGGCACTTCAGCACTCCCTCCTGCAAACCACTTCCTCCTTAAATCCTTTAATATTCTTCCAAGTGGAAACAGGAGAGGTGCTGGCAAACACATTTAATACTGTGCTCACTGTTCCCTTTCTCTGTCATGATTCATTGAGGTTGTAGGAATTTGCATATTTAAAGCCTCCCCCAAGTATTTGCTGCATCACATTCAACTCTATGAAAATATAACATAATCCAACAAGGAATAATAAAAAAGAGCATAAGTACCTTAAGTTAAGCTTGGATCTGGAGGGTAGCTTCAGGCAGAGGTCTGATGCTAACTGCTTTGGTGAAGCTCAAGGCACTGCCTAAGGCTTGCTTCAGAAGATGCTGCTCAGTCTTCTTTCTCCTCTTCGGCTGATTTCTATCTGCAAACCTCTGGAATTTAAACTCTAGTCCAGACATCGGCCAGCCAATCCTCGGCAGGCGGAAGGGATGAGGTCATGAGGTTTCTTGTCACTGTCCTCCCACTATTCTCCTACATTTCCTTTTGGGGTTTGTGGCTTCCAGAGCAAACAAGAACCTACTCTATGGTTAAAACATGACTTATGTACAATCTCATTAACCAGAGCTGGAGATCAATGCCCAGCGTTCAGTCTCGAGCCAAAGGGTTTTAGAGGCTAAGCTCTCTTTGGCATTTATGAGATGGAGAAATAACATTGCTTCCGGTGCCAGTTTTTTTTTTTAAATGGATGGAGAACAACATTGCTTTAAAACAAATCAATAGGTGCTCAGGATGGAGCAGGTCAAATTTAACCAACCACACTGATGGATTTATTTATTACTATGTTTGTTTATTGAAATTATACACATAAGTATTGCCAGAAAATACATACATACACACACATGTGCACACAAAAATATATATGATGAAAAGGCTTGTAATAAATTTGTTTGTAAATGTCTTAGTGTTTTTTTATTTTGGGAGTTTGGAATTTAAAAAAGTAAGAAATAGCGACCTTTTTCAGAGTAGAATAATCTATGTATTTAGCTGGTTTTCACTGGACTACTAAAAATTCCTTGTCACTCTTCTGGCGCAAATGAGTGATATTTTGAAATTGATTCAGAAAGCTGAAACAAATTGTCCACCAACCCTGAAGGCATGGTTTCTGTCTATATTCACACACACACACAGCTAGCCCATATTGCAATCACACCTGGTAATTCCTACATTCTGGGGAAGGGAATCCATTCTAGATTTTATTCTGAACTGTAAAGAAAGCATCTGAATCTGTTTTTTGTATTGAATTTAGCACCTTGGATAGATCCTTTAAAATACAGACTAAAACCTGAAGTGGGTTTATGGCCCTCATTTACTTACATCTCACATTACCTAGAAGCATTTGGATGCCATTAGCTAGATGTCACAACCTCTAAGGATCCCTGCGATAGATGCAGGCAAAACATCAGGAGAGAATGCTTCTAGAACATGGCTAAACAGCTTGAAAAACCTACAACAACCCATTAGCTAGACTGCTGCATGAAAATCAGCATAGGTTGCAGTATCCACAAGGAGAATTAGACTCACAGGGGCAGAGGGTTGAAAGAGATCCCAAGAACCTTCCAATTCAATCTCCTTCAGCCATGCAGGATTATGCTATCAAAGCACTCAAGACAGATGGTCATCCAGCCTCTGATTGAAAACCTCAAGAGAAGGATACTTAATTAAAGGTCAGCCATTTGTTCTGGATATCAGTTTCAAGTGGGAAGGCACAAGAAGGGCTGGTCCTTCTGCTAGGCAGTGAATGGCAATCAGCTCAATCAGCAAGTGTTTCAGTACCACAGTGGTAGTGATTGTCCCTTAAAAATATCATGGATTAGCTCTGACTGTCAATGGCAGCTAGGAGTGTTTTTGCTTCATCAAACTGACTTGACAATAATCACCCATGCCTGAATGAAGTTACTTTTTTAAAATTTATTTATTCACGTCGCTTCTATCCCGCCCATATCAGCCCGAAGGCGACTCAGGGCGGCGTTCAGATTGGCAACAATTAGATGCCATATATAAAAATACATACATCGGTTAAAAGCAAAAAATCACATCACAATACATTTAAAAATATAAAAGCAATAAGCAATAAAAATTATAAAAACTATGTCTTCTTGTTCAATTCCTCAACCGTTCCAACGTCTTAGCCATTCCTAGTTCATATTCCAATTTGAGTTTATCTGGTCATGCTGAAGTTCCAAATGCTTGCTAAAGAGCCGGATTTTCACTCTTTTTCGAAAGGTCAGGAGGAAGGGGGCTGATCTAATATCCCTAGGCAGAGAGTTCCACAGCTGAGGGGCCACCACAGAGAAGGCCCTGTCTCTCATCCCCACCAGACGTGCCTGTGAAGCAGGCCGAATCGAGTGCAGGGCCTCCTCAGACAATCTCAAATTCCTGGAAGGTTCATAGTGAGAGATGCGTTCAGATAGATAAGCTGGGCCAGAACCATTTAGGGCTTTATAGGCTAAA
Source organism: Anolis sagrei (assembly GCF_037176765.1). Classification (NCBI taxonomy): domain Eukaryota; kingdom Metazoa; phylum Chordata; class Lepidosauria; order Squamata; family Anolidae; genus Anolis; species Anolis sagrei. The sequence continues at coordinate 20,059,706 of NC_090025.1, read as the reverse complement.
GCCAGCACTTTGAATTATTCCTGGTAGCAAACTGGCAGCCAGTGGAGCTGGCGCAGCAGCGGAGTTGTATGCTCCCTGAGCACAGCTCCCGGTAGTAACCTGGCTGCTGCACGCTGGACCATTTCAAGCTTACGCACATAGAGAGCATTGCAGTTGTCTACACAGGATGTAACCAGAGCGTCAGACTTCCCAAGGTACAGGCGCAGCTGGTGAACAAGCTTTAACTGTGCAAATCCTCTCCTGGTCACTGCCAAAACCTGGGGTTCCAGGCTCAGCGATGAATCCAGGATCACACCCAAGCTGCAAACCTGTGTCTTCAGGGAGAGTGTAACCCCATCCAACACAGGCTGTAACCCTATTCCCTGTTCGGCCTTACGACTGACCAGGAGTACCCCTGTCTTGTCTGGATTCAATTTCAATTTGTTTGCCCTCTTAGGCGATCCCTCATTGTCCAAGTAGGATAATCCTCCAGGGTGGGTCCATAGGTGTCTATGGAGCCTAATTCTTGATCTGCATCGTCTCTCACAGGGCATTGGATTCCAGGTGGAAAGCGGTCCTGGTCGGGGTTGGCTTGATGCACCTTCCTCTTGGCACATTTTTCTCTTTTGCCCTCAATTCGTGCCTCATTCTGCAGCACTGCTGGTCACAGCTGACCTCCAGCTGGAGTGCTCACAGGCCAGGGCTTCCCAGTTCTCAATGTCTATGCCAGAGTTTTTAAGGTTGGCTTTGAGCCCATCTTTAAATCTCTTTTCCTGCCTGCCAACATTCTGTTTTCCATTCTTGAGTTCGGAGTCGAGCAACCGCTTTGGGCGATGGTGGTCAGGCATCTGGACAACGTGGCAGGTCCAGCGGAGTTGATGGCGGAGGATCATCACTTCAATGCTGATGGTGTTTGCTTCTTCCAGCATGCTGACATTTATCCGCTTGTCTTCCCAAGAGATTTGCAGGATTTTCCAAAGGCAGCGCTGATGGAATCATTCTAGGAGTTGTTTGCCCTCATGCAGACTGTCACAGTGGCCAAGCACCAGTTCATGACCTGAACAGCCTCCTTAGTAACAGGTGGGAAGGAGTGACAGAGTTGGACATCATCTGCGTACAGATAACACCACACCCCGAAACTCCGGACAATCTCCCCCAGCCGCTTCATATAGATGTTAAATAACATGACTACTGCAATGCATTCTATTTTGACTACTGCAATGCACTCTTTGTAGGACTATTCCCCTGTTTTTTGTTGTTGTTGTTTTGAATAGAAACTTGCAAACAAGGCTCTATTTTGCAGCTGAAATTTGTGGAAAAATCAAGGGGGTCACACAGTCCTGTGTGCTATGAATCTGCGCTGGCACATTCTTAATCTATCTCCCTTTCCACATAAATATGTGTGTGGCTGGCTAGTCTTGTAAAGACTCCAGAATTTCATGCAAAATGTGGCAGCTAAACTGATAACTGGGGCAGGATGACAAGATAATATTATTCTGCTACTGAATGATCTGTGCTGCTTCCAAGTTGCTCTCTTGGCTCTATTTAAGATGGTAGTTGAACTTCTAAAGCCACGAACAGCTTGACAGCTGGTTATCTTCTGTCAGTCTCATTATGAACTTTGGATGATAAGATAATATCTTCAGGAGAGGCCCTTTTGGGATTTGTGTACAGGCTCCCAAATTGTGAAATGCCCCCTCCTCATATTCTGGAATGTGTTTATGACAAGAATGTGAAGATCCTTTGAACTGTTTTGAAGTTTAAAGCCATTTGGGCCTCTAAAAGCATTTCAAAGTTTATTGAGCTCAACAGTTTTATTATTTAATGGCTGTAATCTGACATCTCCTAAGTGTAGTGTAAATATGCACATTTAGAGATATGCTGCACAAACACTATACAATCCTCTTGAAGGATAGCAGTATTGTGAAACAGGTGTCAATGACCAGATGCCATTGTGCAATGCACAATCACAGTGTGCAATGCATAGGGCATACTCACAAAACACAACATTGCTGTACACCAACTCCTTTTGTGTTTATGTCAGTGAAAAAGTAATTTGCCCTATTGCAAATAATTTATGCTGTATGTATGTATGTATTTACAGTATTTATAACTCACCCATCTCACCCCAAAGGGGACTCAGAGCAGTTTACAGAACACACATATGGCAAACATTCAATGCCAATTATACAATTAACAAGGACAGATAACAAAGCAGAGGAAAAGGCAGTTTTTCCCATCTAATTTCTGACATCTTGGAGGCTGTGCTCAACTCCCGCCATGGTGCGTGTGTGTGCTGTTGCTTCATCTTCCATGCCGAGGAGCTTTCCTCTGATCGATGTCCTTAAAAACACCTTTATTCCCTCCCCACTAACAGTGGTACCTATGTATCTACACGCATGTCTGCTTTTGACCTGCTAAGTGGGCAGATGAGCTGAGGCTAACAGCGGGTGCTCACCCCGACCCGAGCTTGAACTGCTGGACCTTTCAAACAGCAGGATTTTTCTGCAGCACAGTGATTTAGCTTGCTGTGCTAAGCTCGGTATTATTTGTACTTATACATGGATTAGAAAGCCAGTAACAGTGTTTTTTATTTAAATAAATCCTGCCCTTTATCCTTCTCTTCTTCTTTTAAAGGAAAGACTGGCTAGTGCTTATAGCACTTTAAAAAGAAAAGTGTAAAAGTGTGGAGGAGCACAATGAGCTTTTTATCTAATTGAAAGCCATACAAGCTAAACAAACATCCCCCACATTCATATTACAGCACTATCTTTTTTGAGGCACTTTGAAATTAGCACTTTTCAAACTTTATTTTCCTTCTCCACACGCCATTTTAAAATGTCTGTGGGTCACGGCTAACCATTTAAGCTGTTTTTGTTTTTGCTCTATAAAATCAAAGTGCATGCGTAACTCACATTCAAATAACATTTTTCCCTTTAGCACCAACGTCATTGTCAAAACCAGCAACATACTATAGAAATTATGGGCCTCAGGCCAGGCCACTGAAAAGACCCTTTTGAACTTGTACATTCTTGGGTAAAATGTAGTTGTTTTCACAATTGTGCAGTATAAAACTCATAAGTCCAAGGGAAAAGCCTCTTTAGCCTGTCAGACAGACCAACTTTGGACAAAACGTCTGTAATCTTCATTGTAACAAAGAATTAATCAAATGTTGTGCCAAGGGCAGATAACATTTCTGTCAACATCCCCGGTGTGCCAGCAGATTCAGCCTCTTTTCCCTCATTTTTTTCAGCTGCTTTTAAAAATGTTCCAGTTTTTCACTCCACTTTCTCTCTTTCCTCTCACTTTACTTCTACTGCTCCACAATGAGTTTTCATGCAAAAGTTGTCTACACTCTGTTGACTCAATACAAAAAGAGAAAAATAATGGAGCAGAACATTTCCCTTCCCAGTATGCCCAGACAAGGTCAAACTATTGACTCGGTACCACTTTGACCAGGGACCACTCTCCAACATTAGTACTAAAAGGATTAAAAATAAAATTTTGGTCAACTTTAGATTTGGTTTGGTTATTTGGGGTGCTGATTCAGAAAATAGCATTGGATAGACCACATCATCTCTGTTTTCTAATGCAGAACATATGCTATCCAGTAGTTGCCATCTGCTTGCCCACAGAAAACCAGATTTAATAAGTTTTGACACTATACGAGGGTTTTGCAAGACCAATCATTCTTGTTGCAATGGTGTAGTAATGATAAGGCCGCGGACCATATGTTAGTTCTTGAGGAACACTAATGGTCCATGGACCATAGGTTGGGAACCACTGCATTAGAGTATGTTATGTGTGTCTCCTGTGAATTAATGATGACTCCATGAATTTCATAGGGTTTTCACAGGCAAGGAATATTCAGATATAATTTTGCCATTTCCTAACTCTAAAATATATTATATGCCACTTGGTATTTATGGCCGTCTCCCATCAGAGTGTCAACCAGGGTTTACTCTACTTAGCTTTCACAATCAGAAGGATTGTGGAAACCTTAAATTTGCTTTGAATAGCTCATTTGAACACTTCAACAACTGTATAGTAATGGCATAACTGTGTAGTGTGAGTAAGTTTTGGCTCAGTGCTATATTTTGAATTTGGAGGTTTTTATTTCTTTTGGCTAACCTAACTTCTTTGCATTGTGGATTGGCCCAAAATCTTGACTAGTTCAGACAGCTTTCTAAGGACAAGAAGGCATTTTTGCTAATCATCCAGAGTAAAATGGACCAAACGGAAATGTTTTCTTGTGAAGATGGGCTTCAGTGACATCAAAGTAAATCCTGAGAGTCTTCTTAATGGCTTCTTTCATGAATAAATGCTGTGTTTCCTACCTGACAAGCAGAAGTAGGGATAACCTTCAAACAGAAGTACAAAACAATTGGAAGGAAAGGAAGAGGGGATTTATCCAAACTTGTTTTTGGGGAAAGTTCAAGTTCAAGCTGTTCAAGCTATTTTGTTACCTAAGGCAGAATATTCCAAAAATGCCTCTCCTACTCCCCGGGAGTTTAATATCAGAATTAGAGGAAGGGAATTGCACAATTGGAAAACATTTTAAGTATTTTTAATGAAATATTATTCCCACCATGGGAGGTGAAGCTTTGGACAAGATCAAATTTACCAATAAATTTCAGTGGCACGCAAGCTTTTCTATTGTTTTGCTGGTGCTTTCAAATTGGAAGCACATGCAGAGTAGTGTTGTTGTTTATTCGTTCAATTGCTTCTGACTCTTCGTGACCCCATGGACCAGCCCACTCCAGAGCTCCCTGTGGGCCATCACTACCCCCAGCTCCTTCAGAGTCAAGCCAGTCACTTCAAGGATACCATCCATCCATCTTGCCCTTGGTCGGCCCCTCTTCCATTTTCCTTCCATTTTCCCCAGCATTATTGTCTTC